>NC_092514.1:2085685-2444185 GCF_047511675.1 Marmota flaviventris | reverse complement strand
GAAACAATTTTAAGTGATAATAGCTGCAAAAGGCAAACAAATCATCATCCAGAGGATGCTGCAAATGTGTATGAGGGTTAAGGAAAAAGACAACACTTCAGGGGACATGGTGGGGAATTAGCGGGTCAGGCCCAGAGCACCACTGGGGACTAGGCAGAAACCAACCCTGGGAGGGCACCATAAACATGTCAAAGTTGGGGAGGTCTGGCAAGCATGGAGAGGATCAGAGAGGAGGCTGTAAGCAGAGTCCTGGCCCCACATAGAGGTGTCTAAAGAAAACATGAGTTTTCTCCAGGACTAATTCTAGGAATGCAGCCCTGCAGGGACCAGGGTATACATAATGCTTCTGTGGAGTGCCAATCCTGTCAGCACCCACCTTGACTTCCCAGGCTTGCCCTGAGCTGACTTAGGTGTGCTGAACTGGCCAACCATGCCAGCCTGATTTGGGGATGGTGGAGTGGGTGCAATGGCAGTGCATGGAGTCTAATTAGCTACCTTGCTTGGTGACAGCACAAGGCTTTCCACAGTTTCCTTATCAAACACTTGCAGTTCCTTGATCAGGTGGACCCAAGGCCTCAGGATCACAGCCTTGAGCAGCCAGCCATCTCCTGGAGAAGTCTGGAGAAGGGAGTGTCAATGACAGGGAATGAGGCTCTTGGGTGTCTCCCAGCCCCAGACACACCCAAGAGCTTACCTACCTGTGCCAATGAACAACACTGTATAGGTGGTTTTGTCAAATCCTGTAAATTGGTCAGCCACCAGGTGGGTGAAGTTGGTGTTCTTCATGAGCATGGGCTGGCCCCATGAAGGCTCTACCTGCTCGTCCATCAGTGGGTGCTTCTTGATGAAGATGAGGGTTCTGTCAGCCAGCTCCAGAGAACTGGTGTGACCATGGTGATGGTGCCATTTGATGATGCACTGGTGGGGGTAGGGGTATGGGCAGGGGAGCTATCAGCTGGTGGGAGGCTACTGGAACTGACAGGAAACACTTCCTGCCCAAAGGACTCACTGAACCAGGCTGGGGGCTGGGTACTGGGTCAGTGTATCGACCCCACTTCTGCACTTCCTCAAAGTACTCCTTGTAGGGACCTTGGAACACCCACTGGATCTCTTCCAACTGGTACTCACAGACTGCAGAAAGGTCCACATTACCCCTCTTGCAATGAGAGAGGGATCTCAAGGGTCAGGTCCGATGCCCACCTTAACATCTCACCCCAGCTCCAGAGATTGCAGGAAGGCAGGGATCAGCAGAAAATGCTCATGGGCAGAAGAATATACCAGCAACCAGATCTAAGGTGCCACCAGGCAGGGCCTTGCCTTCTTTCCCCAGGGGCCTTTAAAAGGGGCAAGTACTCAGTGTTCCAGTCACTGACCACCTGGATGTCCCTATAGGACAGCATGGTTCAGGCCCTCCCACCCACATACTGCCCTTGACCTGAACACCTGCTCATCCCCACCCCAGCATTCCTGGCCAACTCACCATCACATATGAAATACACCAAAGAAGGTGGTCTTGTGCCAGGAGGCACCCTGCAGGGTGTGCACAGCCAGCAGCTGGTTGAAATAGAGCTGCTGGTCGGGCACCGAGCACCCCAGCCATGACTTCCGGAATGTGGTCCACTTCTTCTGCAGTGTGCATGCACCCACTATGTCACCCTGGCAGATATCAAGGGGATGCAGTGGGTCAGCCACTGCCCAGCCCACAGGGTTCCCAGGGCTCATGCTGGGGGCTCAATACCTTGCAGACACGGGCAACTCGGGCCACCAGCTGCTTGGTACAGCAGTCGTATTCCACCACCCTCTCACTGAAGAAGTACACCTTGTTGTCATCCCCTGTGATGCTCCCCACACTCTCAGGGACATAGGCAGAGGCAATGAAGTGGGGCCCTGCGGCAAGGCAAGGAGGGTCAGTCACGAGGTGAAAAGGACCTCACAGGTTTCCCACCCTGGGCTTCCCCAGTCCTTCTCCCTGCTCACTGTTGAGCCATAAGGCCTCATACTCTGCCTTCATGGGGTGATAGGGCCCCATGTTCCGGAGGATGACAGGCTGGGTGCCCAGGAAGTTATTGAGGGTGGCTGAGTACAACTCACCATCTGTGGGAAATGGAAGGATAGTCAGGCCATAAACAATGTGTAGACACCCCAGAGTGTGTCAAGTTCCAAGGGACTCACCCAAAACAGGCACAGCCACTCACCTACAAGGAGGCCAGTGTGGCCCTTAGCTGGGTCATAGGGACACTTTCCCTTCCCATCATCAAAATCTTCATGCTCCAAAGTGAAGTTGAGCATGTTCTAGGGGCAGAGGGAGCCAGTCAGGCAGATGAGCATGAGGGCAGGACCCCATACTTGAGGCCAGGGTGGCAGGCAGCCAGGGTGGGGCAGCACTCAGAATGTAGGTGCACTTGGGCTGAAAGGCATAGGTACCACAGACATACAGGTGGGAGGTGTTGTAAGGCTGCAGGAAGCAGATGAAGTTGAAACACTCCATCTTGGGGATAAAGGGGTCAGTCAGTGAGACCCCTAGGTGAGGGCCACTAGTGCCAAGGCTAAAGAGAGGTCTGCCCTCATATGACAGTACTCCAGGGAACAGTGCCCTGTAAGGCCCAGGAGGCCAGCAGTGCCTGAGCATCCACCTGGTTGCTCTTCCCTTTCTCAGTACACTCGATCTTCTTCTCAGCTGGTGCCTCCCAGAAGATCTAGTGGACAAGGAATGGTAATGTCATATGTACATGCAGAGAAGGATGATACCCTGTGGGAAATATTGATCCTCATCCTCCGGAAGCTTCTTTCAGTAGAGGACAGAAGCCCCTAGCCACCAGCAAGGAGCCCTGGCAGTTGTCTTCCAAGTCACTCAGGAGGCTGAGGCAGAAGTATTTCAAATTCAAGGCCAGCCCTTGCAATGTAGTAAGAACTTGTATCTAAATAAAGTTTGAAAAGAGACTGGGAATGCAGCTCATAGAGTGTCCCTGTGTTTAAGCTCAAGTACATGGGTATGTTTGGGGGGAGTCCCCTAGTACCTCATCATGGCATAATCCAGTAAGTGCCATAGAAGGGAAGAGAGAGCTTGTTGATCCTGATGGGGGTTGGGAAGGCCTAGGGGCACGCTATTTGATGAGATACCATGTGGTTTAACTGGGTCAAACTGTGGTTGCATTCCAAGCTGAGGACTCTCCATACTGCTTTCCAGAGGGGCTGTACCCATCCAAATTGATTATTCTAAGCAAGTGTCTTCCCATGTCCTTTAAGTTTACAGACATGGGGTTCTGTTTCCAAGGATGTCATGCCGCTGTTTAAAATTATTGTTGAAATTCCAAATATGTGTAGCTTTTCATCCACCCTTCCCACACACAAGTAAACGAATATCACAGTATCTCACTGGATCTCCACTGCCCATATGTGTTTGCAGCTGATGGCAGGGTTGAAGTTTTGTGGCAGAGATCAGACAGCACAGGCTCAGAATGTTTCTCTCCTCCTCATTTCCGATCCTGTTATCATTGGAGATGGGTCCAAGCAGCCTGCTTGAATCCTTAGGTAGTGTGACCCTAGAATATCAGTGGCATTATTTCTCCTCTCCATTAGGCACCAATAGCAAAAAAGCAAATTGGGAGCACATTTATAGCATCTGCAGTAGGTCTGAAGTTTGTGTGCATCTGTTGGGCTGCAGTGATGAGATGAATCCTCTTTGTTAATATGTGACTTGCAACTTGAAGCCTCCCCAGTCTCTGGATTATAAAGCAGGTTGCTCTGTGTGCAGCCTTTCAGCCACAGAACACGTGGAACAGAGCAAGGGCTAATCCTGGGAATGCAAAGAGCACACTGGAATTTTTTTTTTCCTTTCCCTTTTGGTGGTGACTTTAGGTAATGGCTGCGTCAAAACCTGGCTGATTCCATAAAGCCTTGCAAGTAAGGGCTGCTAGAAATGAGAGCACACTGAAGTATGTCAGCAAAAGAAAAACAAGGGGCTTCTCTTGTAACATGCACTCTAGTACCTTGACTCCTCTCCTAAAAAATATTGTTTCCAGTCAGGGGGGGTTGTGCATACCTGTAATCCTAGTGGCTCTAAAGGCTGAGGCAGGAGGATTGCAAGTTCAAAGCTAGCCTCAGCAAAAGCAAGGCCCTAAGCAACTCAGTGAGACCCTGTTTCTAAATAAAATATGAAAAAGGGCTGGGAATGTGGGTCAGTGGTTAAGTGTCCCTGGGTTCAATCCCCTGTAAAGGGGGGAATTTTTGTATATGCTAATTATATAGAATAGTGGGTTTTGTTGTGGTATATTTGAAAGTGCATATACCATAACTGTAGCATAGACAAAGGGGTCAGAGGGAGAGATGAAGGGGTGCAAGGGGAGGGTACCCTGAATGAAATATATTAATCAGACTATCATGAATCCTATAAAGAAAGAAACTTTCAAGCCTGCCACAGAACTAAGACTCTGTCTACCACCAACAGATGGAGCTGGGGGTGGGGGGCTTATTTCATGTCCCTTTGGTTTGGAAAAAAATATTTCTTAACACCTTTTCAGAACCTAACACATAAATTGAGACTGAAATAGAAGACAGGAACTTATTATACTTGATCATGACCTGTTGGCATATTACTTAAGATCTATTAATTCCCTTCTTCTATAATTCCATAGTCATGAAGAAAATTGGAATCATTTTGTTAAAAGCTAGAATGCTAGGTAGTGCTTACCCTGGAGAAAATGTACCAGAAGATTGTGCCTCAAAGGAGTGGAGTGGAGTTACAGCTACAAACCTGTTTTCTCTGATATCCATTTCTAGTAAATTGTTTTCACACTATCTGAGCATCTCTTAATTAATTGGTAAAATGAATTTCTGAGCAGAATTGTACTGTGGTCTGATAAGCCAGAAAATACCCTCTTATTCACCCCTCACAAACACTCTGTTTAGCATTTTTACAAGGATTCTCCCCTCTTCAAAGTTGAAGAATTATTGTTGTTTTTATTTTATCAATCCACATATTTTAAACAAGTTTTTTTTTTCTGTTTTGTTTTATACCTGAAATTGAACCCAAGGGCACTTAACCACTGAGCTATATCCCCAGCCCTTTTTCTATTTTATTTAGAGACAGGGTCTCACTAAGTTTCTGAGGCTGACTTTGAACTTGCAATCCACTTACCTCAGCCTTCAGAGCTGCCAGGATTACAGGTGTGCACCACTGCACCCAGCTAAACGTAACTTTTTAATTCCACTTCTACACATGGGTGTATAAAGTCAATGTGATCTCAACTGATGTAACCTGCAGATTAGCCACAGAATGGTAAAAAAAAAAAAACCAAGATTGGTGTCTATTTAAGCAAATGGTTAGACAGGCCATCACTTTTCACAGTTTTTCCTTGGTTATCATATACAATTTCAGCAAGAATCTTGCAGTTTCTGATGTAATTTCTTGCCATGAATTTTTATTGGGGGGGGCAGGGATAGGGGCTGGGATTTTCACACTAAAGTCTGCTGTCTGCTGTGTGGATAATTCCCAGTTTTTTTTCTTTTGCATTTGACTGTGCAGATGACATAAAAACATTTTGTGAATTGGATAGTATGATCACATTCCCCCTCAGGTTTCACTGAGACACAGATTCCTAGTGAATCTAGTTTATGGCTGCACTTTTTTGGGGAGGTGAAATATTTTGCTCTGCAGCCACTTTTCAAGTGGGAAAAATAGTCATCTCTAATACATGTGAAATTTTTCACTACCTAAGAGGAAGGGAGTTGGAAAAAATACTTTTTCTTTTCCTTTTTTTTTTGTACCTGGGATTGAACTCAGTGGCACTCAACTACTGAACCACATCCCAGCCCCATCCCTTTTGTATTCTATTTAGAGACAGATTTTCCCTGACTTGCTTAGGGCCTTGCTAAGTTGTTGAGACTGGCTTTGAACTTGCTAACTTCCTGCCTCAGCCTCCTGAGCTGCTGGGATTATAGGCATGCCCAACCAGGGAGCAGTTTTAAGTCACAGAGACATTTGATCCGCATATTTGTGTGAGTTAGGGTCTTATTAGAGACATTTTTAAAAATAATTTTTAAGTTGTATATGAACTCAATATCATTTTATGGTTTATGTATTTTTATGTGGTGCTGAGGATTGAACCCCAGTGCCTCACTTGTGCTAGGCAAGCACTCTACCACTGAGCCACAACTCCAGCCCACAAATTAATTTGTTAAAGCTCAGCTTTTCCTCCTGTCAAGTGCAGTATTACCAACATACTTCACAGGGTTGCAAAGAGGAGTTAGAAAAAGTGCTTAGAAGAATATATTCTCTATAATCCTTAGATGTTGTGAATAATGTATCATGCACAATTTCAAGTAGCTTACATCATAATACACAGCTAAAAAGGGTGAAATGAATATCCCCCAGTGGTAGAAAGTGGTAGAAAAAGCACTTTGACACATTCTGGAGTCCTGATACATTTTTACTCTGGAGTCCTCATACATTCTTACTCTGGAGTACTGATACATTCTTACTCAGTGTAGTTTTAAATTGATTTTTTTTTTTTTTTTTGTAACAGGCATTGAACCCAGGGGCATTTAGGCACTGAACCACATATTCAGCCCATTTTTTTACTTTTTATTTGGAGACACAGTCTTTCTAAGTTTCTCAGAGCATCAATAAGTTGCTGAACATGGCTTTGAACTTGCAATAGTCCTGCCTCACCCCAGAGTTATTGCAATTGCAGACATGAACAATTGTGGCTGACTGAAATTAATTTTGATGAATCCTTGGGTCTTTTGGAGATCAGAAAGCTAATATATCTTGCCTAGTAAGTCTCTCCATGACCCCTGAGAAAATTCTCATACTTCTATCAGCACAATACACTTTGTTTTAAGATAGCTTTAGAAAATGGAACATCAATGTTTATTCTTAAATCATAGTTTTCACAAATGTACTGGGTGAAACAACACAAGTAAAATATCTAGTAATTTTCATAAAGATCCTGAGTTATATTAAAATGCTATATCCACTTTCTCAATAATTAGGAAAAAAATGAGTAATATGGAATATATTGGTTTTGCATTTTTTTTAGAGAGAGGGTCTCACTGAGTTTCTTAATGACTTGCTTTTGCTGAGGCTGGCTTTGAATTTGCGATCCTCCTATCTCAGCCTCCCAAGCTGTTGGGATTACAAGTATGCACCACCATGCCCAGACAGAATATACTGTTTAAAATGAGTTTTAAAACTTCATTTTTTCTTGTTAGTGTAAGCATGTGAATCAAAGAGAACACTAGCAACATGGGAATAACAAGTCTGTAGTTGCATTAAACAAATTTTGCATTTCAGAAAAATTTTCACTGTAGGCAAATTGCTTTAAGTATTCCAAAAATATTAGACTACAATGAATTTTGCTGATAGGTGATGAGCCAAGTTTCAGGGTCTTGGTAGTATTTTGTGTGTTTGCCTTCAATTCCTTTCTGAAAGACATCTGATAAGAATTTAACTATTAACCAAATAGAAGTATCTATACAAATGGCTCATTTATTTTTCTTGGTTCTATCAAATTTTTTCTTGAGGAATTTTAAAATTTTGAATATAAATGTTTATCTTGATTATTTTAATTACTGTTCTAACATTTGATATGTTTTTCTCCTCACTTTTCTAATTTATCAGAAATTGTTTCATACTGCTTATGGCTGTTTTCCCCTGCTTGATAAAATTTTATATATTTGTGGAGCATATTCACCACAGTGTAGTAAATGGAATAACTTGATATTTTCATTTCTTTCAAGAATGTATTCTCACCAAATCCTAGAATATTCAGTGGAGCAGGGAATAAATTATTTATCACTACCCAATAAAGAGGAAAGGTATAAAAACTATAAGAAGGAAAATTTACATTTTAAGAAGGAATGAAATTTTTTTGGAGAGAGAAAAGGAGGTAAAAAATTTGTCTTAATAAATATAACAAATGAATGATTATCATTTAAAATAAAATCAGGTTATGTTTTGAATAAAATTTCAGAAGACACCTCAACTTATGCCACTCCCATTTTTGGGGGTAATACTTTTAATTATCTAATTATACAATTTTACTATTCGGTATTTTGTATAAAACCAGTAATAATGTACCATATTTTCAAATCAAGAATATGTATAAATCTACATATATATGCAAAGTTTACAAGCCATTGTAAAGTTATCTTCAAAATACTTTCAAGAAAATCAACATTCATTCAGTCCTGTCAGCTTTAAAAGTATGATAATAAACATTTAAACAACAGCAACAAAAAATCAAAACAACGATCAAAGACTGATTAACCATTTATTTTTTAAAACTAATAATCTGTACATGAATGCAGATTAGATAAAATTCTGCAAATTATTAATATAATACTGCATTACTCTTCTCTGACAGTTCTTCCATGTGATAAGGAGGTAATTTCCTTCAGAGTATGGGCAAATTGTCCCATGTTTTAAACACACCCCATAGTAATTGCACATACAGACATTGTTCATTTAAATTAAGGAGAAATGGAAGAGAAGTGAGCTTCACTAGAACATTTTAGTTGACAAGAACTATTCATTAGAACAGGCCCAGTGGCCTGCAGAAGGGCAGAGCCGCCCCGCACCTACAACGTAGGCGGACCTGCGACCCACCGGCAGGTCAGGCCCAGCAACCTGCGGAGGGGCAGAGCCGTCCCCTCCCCCCGCGCCTGAAAGGTAGGCGGAACTGTGACCACTGACAGAACAGGCCCAGTGGCCCGCAGAGGGGCAGAGATGCCAACCACGCCTGCAAGGTAGACAGACCTGCGACCCACAGGCAGCACAGGCCCAGAGGCCTGCTGAGGGGCAGAGCTGCCCCCTTCCCCCGCGCCTGCAAGGTAGGCAGAACTGTGACCACTGACAGAACAGGCTCAGTGGCCCGTGGAGGGGCAGAGCTGCCAACCATGCCTGCAAGGTAGGCAGACCTGCAACCCACCAGCAGATCAGGCCCAGCAACCCCCGGAGGAGTAGAGCCACCCCACGCGCCTGCAAGGTAGGCGGACCTGCGACTCACCGGCAGGTCAGGCCCAGTGGCCTGCTGAGGGGCAGAGCCGCCTCCTCCCCCCACACCTGCAAGGTAGGCGGAACTGTGACCACCAACAGAACAGGCCCAGTGGCCCGCGGAGGGGCAGAGCTGCCAACCACGCCTGCAAGGTAGGCGGACCTATGACCCACCAGCAGAACAGGCCCAGCGGCCTGTGGAGGGGCAGAGCTGCCCCCCCGCACCTGCAAGGTAGGCGGAACTGCGACCACCAACAAAACAGGCCAGACCTGCAACCGACAGACAGAACAGGCCCGGTGGCCCACGGAGGGGCAGAGCCACCGCCTGTACCTGCAAAGTAGGCAGAACTTTGACCACCGACAGAACAGGCCCAGCGGCCCGCAGAGGGGCAGAGCCACTGCCCGCGCCTGCAAGGTAGGCAGACCAGCTACCAACCGGCAGAACAGGCCCAGCGGCCTGCCGGCATGGTAGGCACATTGCCCCAATTGGAGGAGGGGCAGAGCCACCGCCCACACCTGCGTGTGAGACTTTGCAACTATACAAGAGCAATATAAATATATAGGGGGAAAATTCAATAACACAACAGTTGCACCAAGCAGAAAGAAATGCGAACAGTATGAAGAGACAAGGAAAGAAAGGACCACAAGCAATGCAGGTCAACTCAACGTTAGAAGAGGTAATATCTGCAGCAGATGGAATGTCAGATAAAGAATTCAGGATATACATGCTTCAGATGATCTGGAGTCTCAAGGAAGACATTAGACAGCAAAATCAGACAATGAAAGATCACTTCAACAATGAATTACATAAACAAATCCAGGAAGCAAAAGATCAACTATACAGGGAGATAGAGGTTATAAAAAAAAAAAAAAAAAAAAAACAGAAATCCTAGAAATGCAGGAAGCAATAAACCAACTTAAAAACTCAATTGAGAATACTACCAGCAGAGTAGAACACTTAGAAGATAGAACATCAGACAATGAAGACAAAGTATTTCAACTTGAAAAGAACATAGCTCAGCAAGACTGTTAAGAAACCATAAGCAGAACATCCAAGAAATATGGGATAACATAAAGAGATCAAACTTAAGAGTCATTGGGATACAGGAAGGTATAGAGCTCCAAACCAAAGGAATGAGCAATCTATTCAATGACATAATACGAGAAAACTTCCCAGACTTGAAGAATGAGACAGAATCCCAAATCCTAGAAGCCTACAGGACGCCGAATGTGCAAAATCATAAGAGATCCACACCTAGACACATTATAATGAAGATGCCCAACATACAGAATAAGGAGAGAATTTTAAAAGCTACAAGAGAAAGGAAGCAGATTACATTTAGAGGTAAACCAATCAGGATAACAGCTGATCTTTCAACACAGACTCTGAAAGCTAGAAGATCTTGGAATAACATATTTCAAACACTGAAAGAAAATGGGTTCCAACCAAGAATTGTGTATCCAGCAGAATTAAGCTTCAAGATGGAAGATGAAATTCAAACCTTCCACAATAAACAAAAGTTAAAAGAATTTGCAGCTAGAAAACCATCTCTCCAAAAAATCCTCAGCAAAACATTACAGGAAGAGGAAATGGAAAATAACAATGAAAACCAACAGTGGGAGGTAGGACAGTAAAGGGGGGAAAATAATAAAAGAGGAAAACAAACCATGTTTAGTAACATAAATAAACAAATATGGCTGGAAGAACAACATATATCTCAATAATAACCCTAAATGTTAATGGCTTAAACTCACCAATTAAGAGACACAGGCTAGTAGAATGGATCACAAAACATGACCCAACAATATGCTGCCTACAGGAGACGCATTTGATAGGAAAAGACATATATAGACTGAAGGTGAAAGGTTGGGAAAAATCATATCACTCATATGGACTTCAGAAACAAGCAGGAGTGTCCATACTCATATCAAATAAAATAGATTTCAAGCCAAAGTTAATGAAAAGGGATAAAGAGGGACACTACATACTGCTCAAGGGAACCATACAGCAACAAGACATAACAATCATAAATATATATGCCCCAAACAATGGTGTAGCTATGTTCATCAAACAAACTCTTCTCAAGTTCAAGAGTCTAATAGACCACCATACAATAATCATGGGAGACTTCAACACACATCTCTCACCACTGGACAGATCTTCCAAATAAAAGTTGAATAAGGAAACTATAGAACTCAATAACACAATTAATAACCTAGACTTAATCGACATATACAGAATATACCACCCAACATCAAGCAGTTACACTTTTTTCTCAGCAGCACATGGATCCTTCTCAAAAATAGATCATATATTATGTCACAGGGCAACTCTTAGACAATACAAAGGAGTAGAGATAATACCATGCATCTTATCTGATCATAATGGAATGAAACTGAAAATCAACGATAAAAGAAGGAAGGAAAAATCATGCATCACTTGGAGAATGAACAATAGGTTACTGAATGATCAATGGGTTATAGAAGACATCAAGGAGGAAATTAAAAAATTCTTAGAGATAAATGAAAACACAGACACAACATATCGGAATCTATGGGACACATTGAAAGCAGTTCTAAGAGGAAAATTCATTGCTTGGAGTTCATTCCTTAAAAAAAAGAAAAAATCAACAAATAAATGATCTCATACTTCATCTCAAAATCCTAGAAAAAGAAGAGCAAAACAACAGCAAAAGAAGTAGAAGGCAAGAAATAATTAAAATCAGAGCTGAAATTAATGAAATCGAAACAAAAGAAACATTTGAAAAAATTGATAAAACTAAAAGTTGGTTCTTTGAAAAAATAAATAAGATCAACAGATCCATAGACATGCTAGTGAAGAGAAGAAGAGAGAGAACTCCAATTACTAGCATACAGGATGAAAAAGGCAATATCACAACAGACACTTCAGAAATACAGAAGATAATCAGAAATGATTTTGAATCCTTATACTCCAATAAAATAGAAGATAGTGAAGGCATCAATAAATTTCTTAAGTCATATGATCTGTCCAGATTGAGTCAGGAGGATATAGACAACCTAAACAGACCAACATCAATGGAGGAAATAGAAGAAACCATCAAAAGACTACCAACTAAGAAAAGCCCAGGACCGGATGGGTATACAGCAGCGTTTTACAAAACCTTTAAAGAGGAACTAATACCAATACTTTTCAAGCTATTTCAGGAAATAGAAAAAGAGGGAGAACTTCCAAATTCATTCTAGGAGGCCAACATCACCCTGATTCCTAAACCAGACAAAGACACTTCAAAGAAAGAAAACTACAGACCAATATCTCTAATGAACCTAGATGCAAAAATCCTCAATAAAATTCTGGCGAATCGGATACAAAAACATATCAAAAAAATTGTGCACCATGATCATGTAGGATTCATCCCTGGGATGCAAGGCTGTTTCAATATACGGAAATCAATAAATGTTATTCACCACATCGATAGACTTAAAAATAAGAATCATATGATCATCTCGATAGATGCAGAAAAAGCATTTGACAAAGTACAGCATCCCTTTTTGTTCAAAACTCTAGAAATACTAGGGATAACAGGAACATACCTAAATATTGTAAAAGCAATCTATGCTAAGCCTCAGGCTAGCATCATTCTGAATGGAGAAAAATTGAAGGCATTCCCTCTAAAATCTGGAACAAGACAGGGATGCCCTCTCTCACCACTTCTGTTCAACATAGTTCTCGAAACACTGGCCAGAGCAATTAGACAAAAGAAATCAAAGGCAGAAAGGAAGAAGATTACATTTAGAGGTAAACCAATCAGGATAACAGCTGATCTTTCAACATCTAGCTGATTGGCTCCTCGGCCCCAGCAACATCTAGCTGATTGGCTCCTCTGCGGTGATGCTCATTGGACTGTTTCCCTGCCCTTTCAGACCACGGAGCTGCTCATTGGGGGACTTTTTGGCTCTGCCCACGTGACCCAGCCAATCGGCCTCAAGAGCAGGAGGATTGTGGGAGGTGGAGAGAAGCTTGTGGGGGGAGAGACAGGCGTGTGGAAAGCCGGTGGTGGCAGTTGAGGCTCTGAGGGGTTTTTCCTGAGAGGCTGTTTGTTTGGCGTGTTTTGTTCAAAAAATAAAGTTAGTTTCTTTTGACAAGTGGCTCCTGATTGTGCCCAGCCAGACTGCGGCATCTGGTGGCCCGTACGGGGAGCGACTGAGGGTAAGTGAACTGCTCGCCCCTGAGGGCAGGGCGAGAGGATGGGTAGCCATTTTAAGATTCTTCTTTTGTTATTTTGTTTCACTTTTGTTTTAAGTTGCCTGTCCCTGGAGATGAGTGAGACGGAAGAAAAACCGCTCACATCTGAGGAAAAACTATTTACGTCTGAGGAACAGATAGGGAGAAAGGACGGATGCACATGTCAGGAGGATAGAAAGGCTATAATGACTTTTTGTTGTTCCCTTTTTATTTCATTCTGTCTCGGTTTTGTTTGGCGTCATCTTGTTGGGTTGTATTATAGTAGAAATACGGGATCAGAAATTAGTAAAAAACAAACTGAAAGAGTGTTAAGTAAATTGTTAGAGGAAGGAGGCATCCCAGTAAAATCAATAGCAGTCAGGGCATACGTTGATACAATACAAAAATGTAGCCCATGGCTTTTTAAGGAGGAGTTGTTAAATATATCACAATGGAACCATCATGGTGAAGATTTAAAAAGAATAGAAAAGAAAAGCCCAGGGACTCTGCCAGTTGGCACATTGCCATTGTGGACGTTCGTATCTTGTTTGCTTAGTCCAAAGCCTTCAGTTCAGACAATGGTAGAGGAAGGAGAAGACATAATGATTCAAGTAAAAGAGAAGGTCTCTCAAGTTAGTCAGACAGAGGAAAAGATTCAAGTAAAAAAGAAGGTCTCTCAAGTTAGTCAGACAGAGGAAAAGATTCAAGTAAAAGAGAAGGCCTCTCAAGTTAGTCAGACAGAGAAAGAAAGTGTAAAACAGAAAAAGCCATCAGGGGGAAAGTTACAACAGGAGATTGCTACTAACACCTTTCTATCACCAGAGGGTGTAAGTGTCCAACCAACAGCACCACCTCTACAGGAGACTGCTACTAACACCTTTCTATCACCAGAGGACGTAAGTGTCCAACTAACAAGGCCACCTCCATATGCTGGGAGGTCCCCAACCCCCGCAGTTGATAGTTGGGATCCTGAGACAAGATCTCAAATATTAACATGCCCTGTATTTGAGGCAGGAGGGCAGCGATTTTACCAAGTTTTAAATTTCAAAACAGTGAAGCAGCTAAAAGAGGCTGTAACAACCTATGGTCCTCAAGCACCCTTCACTGTAAGCTTGGTCGAATCCATTAACAACTTGAACATGACGCCAGCAGATTGGGCTAATATGTGTAAAGCTGTGCTAAATGGAGGACAATACCTGTTATGGAAGGTTGCCAATGAGGAATTTTGCAAGGAGACGGCTAGGCGAAATGCAGCAGCTGGTTATCCTCAGAGAAATCTAGATATGTTGTTAGGAAAGGGACCTTATGAGGATCAGCAGCAACAAATTGCATATGATCCTGGCGTATACGCACAAATTGCTGCAGATGCAATTAAGGCATGGAAGACTTTACAAGGACATGGAGGTTTACAAGGTCAATTATCTAAGGTAATACAAGGAGCTAATGAACCTTATGCTGAATTTGTAGATAGGCTTATTCAAACAGCTACCAGAGTTTTTGGGAATACAGAACAAGCAATGCCATTACTAAAACACCTGGCTTATGAGCAAGCGAATCGTTGGTGCAGAGATATCATTAGACCATGGAAACATGAAGATTTAAACACATATATTAAATTATGTAGAGACATTAATGAACAAGAGCAAGTCGTGGCAGCTGCAGTAAAACAGGCTTTAGATGCCAGAGACATTAATGAACAAGGGCAAATTGTGGCAGCTGCAGTAAAACAGGCTTTAGATGCCAGGCCAAGAACATGCTACAATTGTGAACAAACGGGACATTTTAAAAGGAATTGCCCCATTGGAGGAGGGTTTAACAAAACTAGGTATCCAAGGAGTAGAATACCAGGTATTTGCCCATGATGCCGTAGAGGGAGACATTGGGCTAATGAATGCCGTTCTCAAACCACCATAGAGGGTACTCCATTATCAAAAAATGAACAAGGACCAGGTGTTTATCCACGATATCGTGGAGAAAGGCATCAGGCTCCATTGCCAAAAAATGGACAAGGGGGCCCAATGCTCCGGGGCCCAAAACCACAAATATACGGAGCACTGGAGGAACCCAGCAACCCCATCAGGGTAGTGCCCAGGACACATTGTCCATCAGATCCCTCATCAGACAAACCAGAGGGAGCGCAGGGTTGGACATCTGCGCCTCCGCCAGAGCAGTACTAACTCCAGAGATGGGAGTTCAAATCATTCCCACAGGGGTGAAAGGACCTCTTCCCAAAGGAACAGTAGGCTTATTATTGGGACGCAGCTCTTCTACTCTAAAAGGACTTATGATAAGTCCTGGGGTAATTGATCCCGATTATGAAGGTGAAATAAAAATTATAGCCAGTTCTCCAAAGGGTATATCAGTAATTTCACCAGGAGATAGAATAGCACAGTTACTAATAATACCCAGCCTACATGATAAATTTTCCAGTCGTACTGTAGAAAGAGGTTCCAAGGGATTAGGTTCCACAGGTGTAGATTGGGCTATGCTTTCTTTAAATTTAGATTCTCGCCCCATGCTAAAACTAAATATTCAAGGACATGAATTTAATGGGCTACTGGATACAGGTGCAGACCTTAGCATCATCTCTCGTCAAGAATGGCCAAAACATTGGCCATTACAACAAGCCACTCAAACGCTTCGAGGCCTAGGAGTGGCGACTAATCCCCATAGAAGTGCAATGGTATTAGATTGGAAGGATCCTGAAGGATGTGATGGAACTATACAGCCATATGTATTGGATCATCTTCCCGTAAATTTATGGGGACGAGATGTCCTAGATCAATTAGGTTTGACATTAACAAATAACATCAACCAAAATGCACCCACTATTATGACTAGACAAGGTTTTAGGAAAGGAAAAAGATTAGAAAAACAAGAACAAGGTATAGCAGCACCAATACAAATAGATCAAGGAACAGACAGACATGGGTTGGATTTTCAGAAAGGGCCACTGAGACAATAAAAATTACTTGGAAATCAGAAAGACCAGTGTGGGTTCCTCAGTGGCCCCTGACTAAAGAAAAGATACAAGCAGCCCATGACGTGGTCAAACAACAATTAGCGGAAGGACATATACAACCTTCTGTATCTCCCCATAATACTCCCATTTTTGTCATCAAAAAGAAATCTGGTAAATGGAGATTATTGCAAGATTTAAGAGCCATTAATAATGAGATGGTTATTATGGGACCTGCTCAATCAGGGATTCCTCAGTTGTCTGCTTTGCCAAAAACCTGGTATGTTTTAGTTATAGATATTAAAGATTGTTTTTTTTCAATTCCAATTCATCCTGAGGATAGTCCACGTTTTGCATTTACTATCCCTGCACTGAATCATGAAGGTCCTGATCAGAGATATGAATGGAAAGTACTCCCTCAAGGGATGGCTAACAGCCCAACTATGTGTCAAATTTATGTTAACAAAGCAATCCAGCCACTTAGAAATCAAAATTCTGAACTACAAATATTTCACTATATGGATGATGTATTATTAGCACACAAAGATAAAAACACATTGCTAGAATGTTATGCCACACTTACAAACTTATTAAAAAATTATAATCTAGAGATAGCAATAGATAAAGTACAATTAAATTTTCCAATTAATTATTTAGGAGTTCTATTATCCTCAACCATGGTCCGTCCACCAAAAATTCAAATACGAGTAGATCAACTCAAATCACTTAATGACTTTCAAAAGTTATTAGGAGACATAAATTGGATAAGGCCTTATTTAGGTATACCAACAGGAGAGTTGGGACCTTTATTTGATATCCTAAAAGGTCCATCAGATCCAAATTCACCCCGAATGTTAACGCCTGAAGCAAGAAAGGCATTAAAAATCATTGAAACATATATGGAAAATATGCATTTGGATAGAATTGATATAAGTTTGCCTTTATTATTTATTGTACTACCAACAAAAAATATTCCTACAGGAGTATTTTGGCAAGAAGGTCCATTATTATGGATACATTTATCTTATTCTCCTAACACTATTCTTACTAGGTATCCTGAGGCTGTAGGACAATTAATACTCAAAGGAATAAAAGCAGCAAAGGGAGTGTTTGGAATTTCTCCCAATAAAATTATTACTCCATATACTATGAATCAAATTGATGAGTTAGCTAATGAGTTAAATACTTGGGCAATAATCATGTGCAAATCTAATGTTTCATTTGATAACCACTTACCATCTAATCCTTTATTGTCTTTTTGGTCATTGCATCCTGTAATTTTTCCAAAAATGACAAGAAAAACACCTATCATGAATGCTCCAAATATATTCACTGATGGGTCAAATAATGGTACAGCAGCAGTAGTTACCCCTGATCAAACTTTTACATTTTTAGTACCCAAACAATCAGCTCAAAAGGTAGAGCTTAATGCAGTTTTACAAGCTTTTGTGATGTTTAAAGATTCTGTATTTAATTTATTTTCTGATAGTCAGTATGTAGTTAATGCTATAGTATCTCTTGAAGATGCTGGTAGGATTTCCCCTTCTTCTACTGTTTTCTCTTTGCTTTCCACTATACAAAGTCTAATCTGGGATAGAAAAGATCCATTCTTTATAGGACATATCAGGGCACATACAGGATTGCCTGGAGCCCTTAGTTTGGGCAATGATTTAGCAGATAAAACTACACATGACATACATATTTTCTCTACACTAGAAGAAGCTATAAATTTTCATGAAAAGTTCCATGTCAATGCTAATACTTTACAAAAGCGTTTTAAAATAACTAAGGAACAAGCTAGACAAATAATAAAACAATGTCAAAATTGTGTGACCTTTTTACCACAAGTTAATCTTGGAGTCAATCCTAGAGGATTGATACCTAACCATATTTGGCAGATGGACGTCACACACTTGCCAGAATTTGGAAAATTAAAATATTTGCATGTTACAGTTGATACTTCTTCTGGATTTTTGATGGGCTCGCTTCATGCTGGAGAAAAAACTAAAGATGTTATAGCTCATTGCTTACAAAATTTTGCCACTGTGGGTGTTCCAAAACAGTTAAAAACAGATAATGCCCCTGGTTATACTTCTACCTCTTTTAAACAATTTTGCTCAACATTTGGCATTACTCATATAACAGGAATCCCATACAATCCACAGGGACAAGGCATAGTTGAAAGAGCTCATCAAACTATTAAAATGTACTTATTAAAGCAAAAAGAAGGAATTGGGAAGGGGTATATATTCCCCAAAGATAAACTTAAAATAACCCTTTTTACTCTAAACTTTTTAAATTTGGATTCATCAGGACTTAGTGCTGCGGAAAGGCATATGTGTCCAAAAAATGTACTTAAGCCCAAGGTACTTTGGAAGGATATTCTAACAGGACAATGGAAAGGTCCTGACCCAGTAATTGTCTGGAGTCGGGGGTCTGTTTGTGTGTTTCCACAGGGAGAACAGCAGCCGATTTGGATTCCAGAGAGATTAACCAAGGTCCTGACCCAGTGATTGTCTGGAGTCGGGGGTCTGTTTATGTGTTTCCACAGGGAGAACAGCAGCCGATTTGGATTCCAGAAAGATTAACTAAAGCGATTTCTACAGACCAAAAAGAAGATGATTTGGCTCAAATCCATAACAACTGATATCCAAAACTCCAGTTTGGCTATTCTTACATCTGCAACAGAACCAGGATGCTTTTTTCAATATCTATTTTATTATTGCCCTTTGCCATATCATGAAGTTCTATTTTGTTTTTTGAGCTCATACAGACCTAGGTTAATGTTTTGCTGATCAGTTCTATTTTTTGACTATAGAGTTTTTAAACATTGCAATGGAGATTTCACCTGTAAAAAGTTATAAGGCCTTTACTATAATGTTATGTGTTGTATGTATTATGTTATGTGTGCACACTTGTGTTTTGTGTTATATGTTTGAATGTCCATATATCATATATGATGAGCGCTCATGATAAAATGGATCCAAATATTTTTTTTTCACGTGATTTATATGGTTTAATTTAAATTGGGTAAACAACTGTTGAGGATTGTTTTAATATGTAAACAAAAAAGAAGGTTAACAGATCTGTTTGTTTACTTTCACCTTTCCTTTTCATTATATTTAATAATTCTCTTAAAGACAATGTAAATTGTTAAGAAAATTGTTTTCTTTTAGTGCCTTCTGTAATGTTACATAATTTTTTCTTTAGCCATTATTGCCAGAATTCCTATCTTCATCCCAGTGCCGGTGAAGACAATGTAAATTGTTAAGAAAATTGTTTTCTTTTAGTGCCTTCTGTAATGTTACATAATTTTTTCTTTAGCCATTATTGCCAGAATTCCTATCTTCATCCCAGTGCTGGTGAAGTCAAAGATAAAACCAATCTACACCTTCTACAATAGCCATCACTGAACTGCTTGCAGAACTTGCCTGGACACATTGTGAGCTCACCTGTATGCATTTTGAACTATCTGTTGGTGCAGCGACTTGTGGTAGTGTTGGGGTATTTTTGCTGATGATGTCACCGGTGGTACAATTTTTCAAAGGAGCCCTCAATTGGCTTAATGTCATGGCATTTTGCATCCTCCTCTACTAGTGATGGTCTAAAATTTGGGGGCCAACAGAGGTGAGGCAAAGAACCTCACCCCCCCACTGGTGCAAAGGCCTATCCACAAGTATAGCTGTATGCTGGACCGGTAGTCAGTGACGGGTATGATCCAATTGCAGTGGTACCAACCTAAGACAGGAGGCTGACGCCTAGAGGTCAGTTCATCCGATGACGGGTAAGGACCATATGTTGAATTGGACTGCCTAACAGGCACGGTCCCTAAGCCACATGCTTGTTGTTTAAACAGAGAGGGGGAGATGTTGAGAGCCACAGCCGAAGGGGCCCCAGCAAACTTCCAGCTGCCAGCAATCCAGCTGCCGGCTGATGATTGGCTCACAGCGGCCCCAGCAACATCTAGCTGATTGGCTCCTCGGCCCCAGCAACATCTAGCTGATTGGCTCCTCTGCGGTGATGCTCATTGGACTGTTTCCCTGCCCTTTCAGACCACGGAGCTGCTCATTGGGGGACTTTTTGGCTCTGCCCACGTGACCCAGCCAATCGGCCTCAAGAGCAGGAGGATTGTGGGAGGTGGAGAGAAGCTTGTGGGGGGAGAGACAGGCGTGTGGAAAGCCGGTGGTGGCAGTTGAGGCTCTGAGGGGTTTTTCCTGAGAGGCTGTTTGTTTGGCGTGTTTTGTTCAAAAAATAAAGTTAGTTTCTTTTGACAAGTGGCTCCTGATTGTGCCCAGCCAGACTGCGGCAGGGATAACAGGAACATACCTAAATATTGTAAAAGCAATCTATGCTAAGCCTCAGGCTAGCATCATTCTGAATGGAGAAAAATTGAAGGCATTCCCTCTAAAATCTGGAACAAGACAGGGATGCCCTCTCTCACCACTTCTGTTCAACATAGTTCTCGAAACACTGGCCAGAGCAATTAGACGAAAGAAATCAAAGGCATCAAAATAGGAAAAGAAGAACTTAAATTATCACTATTTGCAGATGATATGATTCTATACCTAGCAGACCCAAAAGGGTCTACAAAGAAACTATTAGAGCTAATAAATGTATTCAGCAAAGTGGCAGGATATAAAATCAACACACATAAATCAAAGGCATTCCTGTATATCAGCGACAAATCCTCTGAAATGGAAATGAGGACAACCACTCCATTCAAAATATCCTCAAAAAAAAAATATTGGAAATCAACCTAACAAAAGAGGTGAAAGACTTATACAATGAAAACTACAGAACCCTAAAGAGAGAAATAGAAGAAGATCTTAGAAGATGGAAAAATATATCCTGTTCATGGATATGCAGAACTAACATCATCAAAATGGCGATATTACCAAAAGTTCTCTATAGGTTTAATGCAATGCCAATCAAAATCCCAACGGCATTTCTGGTAGAAATAGAGAAAGCAATTATAAAATTCATATGGAAAAATAAAAGACCCAGAATAGCAAAACAACTCTAAGCAGGAAGTGTGAATCAGGAGGCATAGCGATACCAGACCTCAAACTATACAACAGAGCAATAGTAACAAAAACAGCATGGTACTGGTACCAAAACAGGCAGGTGGTCCAATGGTACAGAATAGAGGACACAGAAACCAATCCACAAAACTACAACTATCTTATATTTGATAAAGGGGCTAAAAGCATGCAATGGAGGAAGGATAGCATCTTCAACAAATGGTGCTGGGAAAACTGGAAATCCATATGCAACAAAATGAAACTGAATCCCTTTCTCTCGCCATGCACAAAAGTTAACTCAAAATGGATCAAGGAGTTTGATATCAAATCAGAGACTCTGCGTCTGATACAAGAAAAAGTTGGCTATGATCTACATACTGTGGGGTCGGGCTCCAAATTCCTCAATAGGACACCCATAGCACAAGAGTTAATAACTAGAATCAACAAATGGGACTTACTCAAACTAAAAAGTTTTTTTCTCAGTGAAAGAAACAATAAGAGAGGTAAATAGGGAGCCTACATCCTGGGAACAAATCTTTACTCCTCACACTTCAGATAGAACCCTAATATCCAGAGTATACAAAAAACTCAAAAAATTAAACAATAAGAAAACGAATAACCCATTCAACATATGGGCCAAGGACCTGAACAGACACTTCTCAGAGGAGGACATACAATCAATCAGTAAGCACATGAAAAAATGCTCACCATCTCTAGAAGTCAGAGAAATGCAAATCAAAACCACCCTAAGATACCATCTCACTCCAGTTAGATTGGCAGCCATTATGAAGTCAAACAACAACAAGTCCTGGCGAGGATGTGGGGAAAAGGGTACACTTGTACATTGCTGGTGGGACTGCAAATTGGTGCTGCCAATTTGGAAAGCAGTATGGAGATTTCTTGGAAAGCTGGGAATGGAACCACCATTTGACCCAGGTATTTCCCTTCTCGGTCTATTCCCTAAAGACCTATAAAGAGCATGCTACAGGGACACTGCTACATCGATGTTCATAGCAGCACAATTCACAGTAGCAAGACTGTGGAACCAACCTAGAAGCACTTCAATAGACGAATGGATAAAAAAAAAATGTGGCAGTTATACACAATGGAGTATTACTCTGCATTAAAAAATGACAAAATCATAGAATTTGCAGGGAAATGGATGGCATTAGAAGAGATTATGCTAAGTGAAGCTAGCCAATCCCTAAAAAACAAATGCCAAATGTTTTCTTTGATATAAGGAGAGTAACTAAGTACAGAGTTGGGAGGAAGAGCATGAGAAGAAGATTAACATTAAAAAGGGGTGCGAGGTGGGAGGGGGAAAGGAAAGAGAAGGGAAATTGCATGGAAATGGAAGGAGACCCTCATGATTATACAAAATTACATACAAGAGGAAGTGAGGGGATAGGGGATAAAAAACAAGGGGGAGAAATGAATTGCAGTAGATGGGGTAGAGAGAGAAGATGGGAGGGGAGGTGATGGGGGATAGTAGAGGATAGGAAAGGCAGCAGAATACAACAGACTCTAGTATAGCAATATGTAAAACAGTGGATGTGTAACCGATGTGATGCTGCAATCTGTATACGGGGTAAAAATGGGAGTTCATAACCCACTTGAATCAAAGAGTGAAATATGATTTGTCTAGAACTATGTAATGTTTTGAACAACCAACAATAAATATTAAAAAATAACTATTCATTAATTGTTTTTTTTTGTGTGGTGGAAGTTTGGTAATCATTGCTTTTTAAATGCTATAAAAATAAGAAAAGGAAAAGAAGCAGCTGGTTCCTTCTAGAAAACACCAAATAAGAGCACTGCTCAACTGTCATAGATGGAAATTCAATAAAAGCAAAGACTCAAGGTACTCTTGGCACAAGGCTTCCAGAAAACTTATAGTCTGTGTGGCCTGCATGTCTGCTTCAAGCCCCCAAAGCAGACAATAGGACTTCATGGGAACACTGGGAATGCTTCTGACTAGTCTGCACAAAAGTAAGTGGAAACAACCCTTAGTAAGCAGTAGCAAGATGAGTTTGGGGCAAATGGGAGAGTTGAACGGCTCAAGCTTATAACAGGAAAATTCTACAGAAAATTAAAGCCACCACACAGCACAGGCAAGGGTGCCTGTGAATGAAGCATGGCTTACCATCAACCCTCTGTATTGTTGAGAACAGTGTTCTAGTGTCTTTTATACACCATTATTTTCTCTATGCTAGAGGAGCATACTTTTTAGACACTCAGCTCTGGAACTCTTCCTGATGGTTGATGATTTGAGTGAAGGGAACCTATGAATACTCATTTCTAATTTTAATTCCAGTGGAAGTGGTTTTGGTGTATATTTTAAGGTATTTCAGGCCCATAAGTTAACAGAATCACTCTACCTTAAATGTACTCCTTCATTTTCTATAGAAGGAATGTCTTTAACTGGACTCCAAGTTATAATCCTTGAAGATTTGTGTATTTTGTAGTTTCCTGTTGGATGGAGTTTGCTCTTATTTGTTGCAGAAGGAACTTTCCATGTGTCAGACCCAGAAATTTTCTGGTTCATACACATGTCCCCAGTAAGCTTAATCTTGTTGCTATAAAATTCTTTTGATGTAATAGCACTAGTCATCTGGGAATCTGAAGGAATGTGCCTTCAACAAATCCAAAGTGTCCTCTGACTAGTTTAGTGAACTACTTACATACAGGGGTTTTTAGCAAGAGCCACAGTGACAGTGATTTTAGCTGGAAAGCTGAGAAGCCAACCCAAAAAAGCAACGTAGAGAAAAGCACTGTGGTTACCAAAAGTTTTGACCAAGTCCCCAGATGGCTGTGCACTACGAGGGGCCAGAATGTGGCATGAGCCAAGGTGTAAAGAACATCTACTCATTCTGCTGCAGGACATAACCATCTGCTGCAGATGGGCATGTGGATTGGCATCCCCTGAGATTAGTTATGGAGGACTTGGCCTTTACAAGTTTCACCCTGAGTCACAGCAGTTAAGTCCTGGGCACAGCTCAAGTGTTTAGCACTTTCTCAGCATGAAACAGCACATGGAATGGTCTTCCTTCCACCCAGCTCTTAGCCTTTTTTTGCCTCAGGGACAATAATTCACTGCTTTCCTGTGATCTAGTCCCCAGGTTTAAGAAACTGGCAAGACCCTGCCTTCTCAGAGTTTACTGCAGAAAGAATTGCCCATAAAAATATGGGCATCTGACTTATGCCTTAGTTCCCATTAATGTCATGTTTCAATCCAAGGACAATTTATCCTGTCTTGCTACAACATTGAAAAAAGGAAGCTCTGTGCATTCAGTCTTCCTCACACATTCACCTTGTCTTTGAAGAAAAGCATTGCCTGGCGTTGCCTTCCAAAAGGACCTCTGTCCAGGATTCAGACTAGGAGAGGACAACATGGTTACAATGGATGGATAGTGTTCACTTCTTAGGGAAGTAACCAATGTGGTTGCAAAATATTCCTTAATTACAAAAACCAGTTTTTTTAGTAGCATATGAACACTTTCTGTGACCATTGTGCATCACACACCTGGCTGTGTTCCAGGAAGGTTAAGGAAGAAGGCACTCAACAATTAAGTGCTGTCACTGCCAACAACAGAAGCTCAAAATTAATGACTTTCACTGGAATGTCCTCAGTGTGATTACACAGAAATAAAAATCCAAATTGGTACAGGAAGACCCTGAAAACTATTGATATTGTTTCTTTTTAAAGCCACCGTAATGTGGGATTGCTCTTTGCAGAGGCAAAGCCCAACAGTGAGAGTGTATGTGTGAGTGTGTATGTGTGTGTGTGTGTGTGTGTTTTCATACATGGAAGAAAACAAAATTTTAATTTTACTGACTGGGATACCCAGTAATGCATAGCCTTCTGATACTTTGGTCCCTAAGTAATATAAAAAAAAAAGTTCCTTGGCACAAGGCTTCCAGAAAATTTATAGTCTGTGTGGCCTGCATGTCTGCATCAAGCCCCCAAAGCAGACAATAGGGCTTCATGGGAACACTGGGAATGCTACTGAGACTAGTATGCACAAAAACTAAGTGGAAAACAACCCTGAGCAATGTACTACTTGGTGTTACAATATGAAACAGTGTTAAAATGTCATTTTCAAAGGTTCTCTCTTGTAAAGCAGACTTTTTTGAAAGGCAATCATTTGAGTACTTCACATAGTGAAATTCACAACAATATTTCAAAGAGAAAAGGCAGAATTGTTGAATTGAATAGTATCCTATTTGGAAAGATCCATGGCAGGAACATCTGCTGGGGTCACAGTGTAAATAAAAAATAAGAACATCAAAATCCCTCATTAGATACACTTCTGAGGGCCATCAGTGAACATGATTATCAGCAGAAGGACAAAATGCACCACACAGACTGGGCAACACTCTGGATGGTGAAATGTGTGCTATTTTCACCTGAAAGTAAGTTGATAACAGTGTTTTTGTGGTTTAACTCAGACAAAAGTGATTCAGGCTCTTCATGTCACTGCTCAAACCTCAGACTCTGGGTTACTGAAACTCTAGTGGATCTTTTCTTGTTCAGATAAATTTCTAAGGAGGAAAGCAACTAAAGCATCTGAAATTTTGTTTTGTTCTGAAAGAAATTTTTCTAAATCTTGTCAGTGTTTTCTATTCTCAGATTCTTTCTTCAGTTCTGATCACAACTTTTTATTTCATGCAACAATATTAGTCCTTGTTAAAGAGGGACTGCTAAAACTGCTTTTCCTTAAAGCAGATTACTTGGTTGTTTTAATAAAGTTACATTCAAATGTTTAAAATGGTGAAGTGTGTAATGAAGAATTACTATGGGTGATATAATCTTAGATTTTGATTGTATTCAGCTTTTCAAGGCCCCAATCCTATCACTTTGTGGAACTCCATTTAATATGTCACCATCACTACCTTGTTCAGGTTTCTGATTGTCTTGATTTTCCACACTGCTTGTTGAAATACCACCTAAGAGAAGTCTGGTGAAGACTGATGCTGCTTAGTGTGGTCCATTCTTCTGCCTCCCTAACTTTTGCTGAATATGGTCCCTATCCAGCTAGACACTGGTTTGTTTCATGACCAAAACCTTCGGCTGAGGCCTGATCTCTGAGCTGGGTCTACAGATTTGGAGCCAGGAAATAGTCTCACCTGCTCTCCTCTCATATTGCTTTATGATATGGCCTATTTGAGTGGACATTAGATCAAGGCAGACTTTACAGTGCATGGAAATGGCACCTTCCACATTTTCAGACATACCCAGAAATTATTTTACAATGGTATATATTGGGGTGCTATCATCCACAAGGAAAAAAACCATGGTGATCACAGAGTTTAGCAACATATATCCTTTTACTCAGAAAAATTCCTATAGTAACATTCTGAGTCTTACTATCAGGAAAATGTTGTGTATCTTGCATAAATTCTGCAGAAGGTGGTCTGATATTTTCCATTTTAAATCTCCATTTTTTTGCTATTTCATAGTGTTTGTATTTATCAATGTCAAATATGTTGAAATTTAAGAAGCCATAATGTGTTGCTTTCTTCATTATATGAGAACAGTCAAGAAAGTAATATAAAAGTTGAAACTTCCATAGGCAGCAACTCTGAAAGGATTAGAGGATGTATTTCCATAGATTAATTACACATATTAATTACACATATTAATGCACATATTAATTTTATGTGCATTTTCAGACTTCTCTCAAATATAGAACCATATCCCATATGACAAAGAAAGCAGCAGTAGCTTTTCTCTGATCAGAGCTAGTAAAATGAATAATTCTCCTCTTTATTCTTGTAATGCAGTTGAAATTCTTATTTTTGTTGCAAAGTTATCTGTAAACCATTTCTGAATTGAATAGTTTGAAATCTGCATAGAAGTCCTCATGTTCAAGTTTATTGCCTATGAGGAAAAAAATGTCTATTTGATGTACTTTTTTGGTCTGCTGTAGAAAATGGCAAAGTGATGGCAATTAGTAATGTCCAGGTATAGATCATTGTGAAGGTGATGCATGTTCTGGAATATGGAGCTATAACTCTTCTTCACACTCAGGAATTTCAATCAATTGCCATGAACAGGAGCATGCAGTGGCCCAACTCATTTGCCCATCAATCCTGTACTTCATGGACTTATCCGAGGCCCAAAATAGAGTAACAGCCATGGACCCATGCATATGCATGCCCAGGAGGCCTATACCAGACCCAAGCTAGTGCTACTGGGCGAGTGTGAGATGCTTCTGGGGGGACATGGGTTGCCAGCTGAGCCCAGGGAAGCAGCTTAATGTATGCAAGTCCCTTTTGAGGAGATATGTTTGTTGTTAAATATATCTCCAAAATATTTTTGAAATTATGCATTTCCTCTAAATAAATGGGAGTATTTGGTATTGAATCTAGTCCATGCTTCAGATAATTACTGGAATAATTGGAAATGTATCATGAAGTAAATATTCACTTAAATATTTCTCTAGACAAGTGAATAAAAAAATGAAAAGAACAGTACCCACCCCTACAAAAGATGCCTAGCTGGGCAGGAAGCACATGACATTAAATTCAGTTACTCGGGAGACTGAGGCAGGAGGACTAAAAGTTTGAGTTCAGCCTCTGTGACTTAAGAAGTCCCTGTCTCACATTAAAAAATAAAAGGTTTGTTCTGTTATCGAGTGCCCCTGGGTTTAATCCCAGTCTGCATACATGTGTGCATGCGTGCACACACACACACACACACACCCTGAACTTACTTCATGTTCTAATTGGCAACGATGCCAAAATAGTTGTGTGCTAAAATGGAATTTAGAATTTAATACAAGATACAAAATCAGGAGGCTGAGGCAGAAGAATTGCAAGTGCCTCAACAACTTGGCAAGACCTTGTTTCACAGTAAAAATTAAAAGAACTGGGGATATAACTTAGTTATTGAGGGTCCCTAGGTTCAATCCCCAGTATTGTACAAAAAAGGGAGGGGGAGTTAGCAAAGCAAATGTTCCAGAAGGCTACAAATGTGGAATTCTTCATACCTGGAAATAGTAACACATCTGTGAAATGGCTTCAGGTATTTTTTTTTTTTTTTAGCTCATAAAATATCACAAATAAAATATGCAAGACTCTTCCTTAGACAATGTGTTAGAGAAAACAATATATCACATTGTCCACAGTAAGGCAATTCTGGGGTCAGCACTGGTATGAGGACCTTTGCAAAGTTTTCTTTAGGGATGGAATTTTAAAACATATTACAGTTCCTTTGCCTTTATTAACATAAACACATGAGCAGATAATGTAAAAAGAAAACAGTTTTTACTCATCATCAGTACTTTCAGTTCCTGAAACTGTGATTTTAGGGAAGCAAGGCAAGACAATTCAATGAAATTTATTTCCAGATACACACATAAATAGTTCACAGAGTAACACTTCAGTTTACATTAATTGTATAATTTGATCAGTAGGACTAATTTTTTTGTACTGAGCCACATCCCCAGTGCTTTTTATATTTTGTTTTGAGATAGGGCCTCACTAAATTGCTGAGAATGGCCTCAAATTTGTGATTCTTCTGCCTCAGTCTTCCAAATTACTGGGATTACAGGTGTGAGCCACCATGCTTGGGGTAGGACTAATTATTCTTTCCAGTATAAACTAGAAAACTGGAAGAGAATAAATAATCAAACTTTTGACTTATAACAAAATTCTGCTTAGTAAAACCATCAGATAATTTAGTTAAATTGTTAGGAAAATAAAACATGAATAATATCTACAAATTTAGATGCAAACTATATAATATCCTACAGAGCCATACAATTGAAACTTTTTGGTTTGCATTCTAGTTATGCATAGAAATTACTTGCGACTTATTAGTTGTCCACAGGCTATCATCTAACATCAGCCTGGACCTAAGTCAGAAAGAAATAAGTTAGGTAAAGTTTTCTTCTCATAAACTCTAAGATAGTACTGTCAAATAGAAATATGAGATAAATGTATATAATTTTAATTTTCTACTAACTACATTTTTAAAACTTTAAAAAAAAAGTGAAGTCAGTTTTTTAAGAATATTTTTTATTAATTGTAGATTAACATTTTTATTTTATTTATTTTTTTAATACGTGGTGCTTGAAACTGAATTATACTAATATATTAGTATAATTCAATTATATATATGTTAGTATAATTCAATTATAATATATATATATATATATATATATATATATATATATATATATATATATATTAGTATGATTCAATTATATATAATATATAATATATTAGTATAATTCAAATATATATATATATATATATATATATATATATATATATATATATATATATATATAAAATAATTCAATTCAGTTCTTCAGTTGTACCAGCCTCATATCTCATATTGAGGATTCAACACCCACATGTGGCTACCATACTGGAGACATCTAGGTCCTGGAGCACAAAGATTTTCATGACATCTTGTAAATGTTCCAATACAGACTACAGAAATGGCATATGGCACACTTGTTGGCTCAATTACAAGCTTTGTATAGATTTTATTTAAAAAGTGGATTTGTAAACAGTGATATGGCATTTACTGAAAACTCTGGGGATGAGGATCTGGAGCTAGATTTAGTTTGCTTTGGGAAAACAAAAACAAAAATAATGTGCCTTTCTTAAACTCTGCAGCAGTATTTATTATTTAAACAGCAGTCTAGAATCTTAAGTGTGATTGTGGCTATTTTGTCATACACTTTATTGTTCTAAGCACCAGCATAATGGAGCCTTTAAGTTAAACTGGACTTCACTTCCTACCTTTTTTATTCAGTCCTAATTCATAAAGCTGTGGGATAATCTGGATGCAAAAGGACACCTGTGCTTTACAACTGGATGGCTCATGTACCCAGCCCCTTTCAGTCAGTGGACTACAAAGTTACATGTTAGTGAATGAGAGAGATGCTACAATTTCCTTTGGTCTATTTAATAAAGTGAATTAGTAATTGTGACAGTTTGGCTTTTTTTATAAATTCAACTAGGGAGAAAGAGATCAAAAACCTTTGTATTTTAGATGAAAAATCATGGAGTCCATTTGCCACATGTTACAGAAATTCTAACCAGTGATTAACAGCTGGGCTGGGTAATTTGCATATGTGTCTTTAATGCTCAATCAACTCTGTAAAGGGATTATCAGTTCTCTACTAGAAGCAAACAGTGTCAATAAGTTTATGTCATTCAACCATTCAAACTCAAGTTTAATTGACTACAAATATTTTGCTATCCCAACTATTTTTGTGCCACCTCCTAGGTATACTGCAGGGAGTGTTCATAGATTTAAGAGCACTGGCAAACAGATTATCCATATAATAAACATCTTTGGGGTCAATTTTATATTCAACAAATGTGGTTCACACAATAGATGATGGCAGTCCCCAATATATGTAAAACCTCTTGTTATATGCTGGGATGTCTTCTAAATGCTTTGGAGGTAAGTAGTCAACTTGATTTTTACAATAACCCTAGAAAGCAGATGCTACAAGAATTTCCATTTTATCAGATCTATAATATAGTTAAGAACACTGAAGCACAGGAAAAAAATAAGCTACTTGCCCAGAAATGATTAAACCAGGACATTCTGGATTCAGAGCCTGCATTTTTAACACCTCCACTAAGAATCACTCATGGGAAATGTGGAAGGGAGAAGTCTTAACTGTGTAGTAGCTGAATCCAATCCTTTAAGTCCTTTCCAGCAATATGATCCTCAGAAACTTGGAAAGAGGTCCAAGCAGAACTGTCACAACACTTCTCCATTAGCTTTACCCTTCACAGTGTAAAGTGTAAAATTTTATTCCAAACATGAGCATTTGTCACTTGCTCAAAGGAAAGTCACCACAATTCCTGGTAGATGTTCAGCAAGGCTTCATTGATCACCTAGATGGGGAAGTACTCCTTGAGAGACTCTTGGTCTCTGGAGTATTTGAGTTCTTCTGTCTGAGTCATGTAGTAGTGTAGATCCCAGGCATTGATTTTTTCCATCATATTCAAAACATCTTTCTTTACATTATGTTTTTTTTTTTTTCAAATTCAAAATAAACTGTCTTTCTACCTCACCCAAGGGTTTTAATTTATGGCTTAAGTCATCTGTGAAGGAATTGGAAAAGTTAGTGGTCTACTGCTCTCTGGAGCAAGCCTGTTCTTCCATATTGCCAATATGTTAACAAGGTGCTAAAAATGAGAAATCAGAAGGAAAGAATAATGAAAGCTCTATTATAGTAGCAGCGGATTTTACTCCTTAGGGTGATTAACAACTCTGCCTTTTTCCTTGAGCACCATCAAAACCTGACCATGACTCCCTTAGAGCACCAACAAAGGTGATGTTTACCTCAAAGAACTCTAACTTGAGGATGTAATCCAGGGAGCAAAGTAATAGTGAAACTAAACTCATGTGCACAATTATTCTTCAGTGAGATTAAGCTGTTAAGAAAGCCAAGGGAAAGAAACCAGATGTGACCTGTGGTCAGTATTATCTGTAAATTGCTCAACATATCTGACAGCCATGAGTTTAGTTTCACATTGCCCATTCCTACAAAGGAGAACATTTGGATATAGCAATTCTACATTTTAGATGGAGAAACTTCTGGGCATCAGGCTTTATTTACTATTTTCAACTGTTAAATACTTGTTTTTTCTTTGGGTAAATGAGTTGGTCCTTCTGTATTCATTTTTCACAATTTGTTACACATATTAAGATAAAAGTATGCTTGGGTTTGCGAGGGATATGGGAATTTAGAGGTTGCCCCACACTGTGAGATGGAGGCAGTAGTCTGAAAAATGCCATGAATAAAAAGGAGGACACTCATAAAGGGTACAAAGTAATATAATTTTGATTAGGCCTGTTAAGAGTTAGATATGAAATGTTGTGCAAAAGCCGTGTGCTAAAGACTTGTTTGCCAACCTATGGTCCTATAAGGAGGTGGTACAACCTTTAGGAAGTGGGGCCTAATTGGAGGAAGTAATTCACTGGGGAAGGCTTTTGAATGATATATTTTGTATCAAGCACCTCCCTCTTATGTGTTATCTTATGTGCTCATTTTCTCTCCCCCCCCCCACCCTCCCTTCCTTTCTTTCTGGCTGCCATGAGGTAAGCAGCTTTGCTCCACCTTTCACCATGATGCTCTTATTCAACACCGATCCAGAAACAATGTATAAACCTTTCATTCCTTAAGTTGTTTTTCTCAGGTATTTTGTAACAGGGACAGAAAGCTAACTAACACAGGCAGCAACAGGACAATTCACTTGAAAATAAGCCAATTTAAAATTAGAGGGAAAAAAATGTTAAAGGAATTAAGCTGTTCAGATGTGTGAAGGAGAAATTTCAGCATATGTAGTCACCACTAAAAAAAAAAAAAAAAAAAACCTCAACAAACATGTTAAGTTCCTGAACCAACCTCTTATATAACATGAACTATATGGCAATATCCTGCTCACATCCCTCTTGTGTCTACTAGGTAGAAAGACTATTGAAGCAAGGACTTGTCGTATTTCTTTCTACAATCCTACCACAATATGGTGTAATCTACTAGGTAATTATTTCATATATGTCTCACCAATTAATAAATTATATAAAAATAAATATAATTTGTGGAACACATAATTCATATTTCTTGGATTTTAACCTATATATGGCTGATTTTAACACATCATTCTCCAACTTAATTAATTTAAACAAAAGGATTTCAAAACAAAGATGAAATACTTTGGAATGTGGATGAAGATGAATGAAGTTTGAAGGGGTTAGTGAGGAGAGAATAAAAGAAATCATACTTTGGTTTTTTAATTAGAGATGTAATAACAAAAATAATAATATATTGTGTCTGAATGATTCAAACATTTTCATCATGATGAAAGAGAAAATAAAGAGAAAAATATAATCATTTCATTCTTGGAATGGGGACACTAAGACTGAGAGGATAGGTAAGTAAGAGAGTCCCAGAGACTAAATGTCATGGATTTAAGAGCCATGATTTGTACAATCTTTATGAAAAAAAATACTTAAAATGGACGTGAATATAGCATGTATATAATAGTTTTGATGTATATTATTTTATATTACTTTCGTATATTGACAAATGGTTCCTGGAGCATAAAATGTTTACATTTTAAAATATATGTTGTTTCTATTTATGTCATATATGTCAGCTTATTTCATGCAAATTCATAAATAGCCAAGTTATAAATACTCTATATACTACTAAATATGTAGTGGTAGTGAATAAATGCAATGGGTTAACACTGTTTAGATGTCATGTGAGGAATCACTATAAACATTTCAAATAAAATGCAAGACAGAATGAAGGAGAATAGTAATGTAATAGTAATGTAAACTATGAGAAACCCCTAGAATAAGTACACTATCTAATATAAGAACTGATCAATTAATCTCTTAAACTAATAAAAAACTGGATGTCCTCAAAGAGGTATTTGATTCTGAGACTTTAAGTTGACATTATATGGCAAAATATCAGGGGAAAAATGGAAACAATGTAACCATTTTTTAAATAATAAGAACTGATCTAGAAAGGTTTTCACATAGCTTGTACTCTTGGCAGTATTTATTTCAAGGTCAAAGTCAGCATGTGTATTGTAGCCAAGTAGCTTGGATGCTTGGGCCTTCAGTGGCAGTAGTTGCTGTAGAATTGGGTTACAGCGTTAACCTAAACAGTGAATTATTCCTTGATGGGATTATCTGAGTGGTGGCTGCAGGTAGGTGGGATTTGGGTTGAGGAAGTGGTTTGTTGAGGACGTGGCTGTGGGGTCTATATTTTGTATCTGGAGAGTGGAGTTTCTCTCTCTCTGCTGATTTCTCATCATGTGAGCTGGTTCACTCTTCCCCACTGTTCTGCTGTGATGTCCTGCCTTAACTGGAATCCCAAGGAATGGAGCCTGCGATCTGTGGACTGACACCTCTGAAACTGTTAGCCACTAAATAACCTTTTATTCCCTAAAATTGTTCTAGACAGATTGTTTAGTTACAGTAGTGAGAAATTGACTAAAACATGCCTCTAATCCCAGGGGCTCAGGAGACTGAGGCAAGAGTATTGCAAGTCTGAAACCAGCCTCAGCAAATTAGTGAGGTCCAAAGCAAGCTAGTATAGAAACCCTTTTAAATAAAAAATAAAAAGGGGTAGGTATGTGGTTCAGTACCTGAGTTCAATCCCTGGTACACATCCCCCATCCAAAAAACATGTCAGATTTGATCATTTCTTTACTCAGAATCTTGCAATGTTGCAATGACTCCTCATGTTACTTAGTCATTATTTAAAGTAGCTATATAATTTGGAATTCTTTGATGTATTGTTCACTTACTGTTTCTCATTTGTTTTCTGCTAAATTAGCTTCCTTATCATGAATGAACAAAATTCTTTTGCTTTTCTAACATCATCTCTCACAATGTTTTAGCACTCAATGTGTTCCAACGAATTCTCTTGTCCTACACCAAAAATAAATGAAGCACCTTCCACCGTTCAATAGGCTATACGTTTTACTTATTGTGTTTATCTACCTACTTCTATTAAGTATAAACTATTCATCATGTGGACAGTGATTTGTTTTCTGTTAAGTTTACTTCTGTTAAGTTTCCCTGTCACCTTAGAATAGCATCTTACACAGAGTAGGCACTTGGTAAATTAGCATATATGAATGGATATTTTAAACTGACCTATCTTCATGTACATGTACCAGGATTAATATTTAATTCTTTTGATGTGTCAGGAACTATTTGCTTTACAATTTTAAATCAGATTGCTAATTCTATTTCTTGTACATTAAAAACTGATAATATTTTTGTTAAAGGCATTAACACAAAAATGGTTAATTAGATATCTAGTTGTTGATGACTTGCTCTTTTTCCTGGTCACTTTCAACAAGTTTTAATGTGTTACATATATTCAGATTTATATTCTAGATAACATTTATCTTTTAGGGAGGCATAACAAATCAAGTTTTCTTCCCCTCAATAGTTGGTCTATAAACAGAAATCTGTATGCAGCTGAACCAAATAGCTTTCCTTATATTGTGTGATTATAAATACTGATTACTGCAGAGTGCATTGCTATCATCATTTCTTTCTTTAAGTTGCTAATCTTTTTCACTATTAAAATTTCTTGCAAGCTGCAATTCAGTGCTTGGAGACAGTTTTTAAGACCAGCTCAGAAGATACATATCTAGCAGTTTCTCAACCTTTGACAGAAATGTTCACAAATTCCTTCTTTAAAGTATGTTCCCATTGATTTCTCCTTAATAACTGATGTAAGTGTGATTATAATTTGTTGTGGGATTGTTTATCATTGAGGCACCAAGTCTATAAGTAATGAACTGATAGTTTATATGGATAGAATGTGGGATTTAAAACATAACAGATTTAATATGGTTTAGATTTTTTATATTAGTAGCTATTCTCAGGAATTGATAAAAATGTTGGAAAATGCATAACTACCCACCAGCAGATGCCTTGGTTTCCATCCAAAACTCACTACTTTTAGTTGATACTGATTGTTTCTCTCTTCCTATACATGAGTTCTTCCTAGCCAGGGAGTTCAATGTACATACCATTTGTGTGAGAGGTAAGAAGAGCTTTGCCATCCATCCTGTGTTTTTCCTGTGGACTATCAATCATAAGACTGTCTTATGAAAATAGTACTAAGGGTGCAAGGGTGTACCTGCTCCACTATTAAAAGAAACGTTTCTATGCAGCAGAGGATGAGAGTAGCAGACCAGTGGTTCTTCACTGATACCCTCTCTCTATTGCCCATTCTCTCATCTATAAAGCCAAGCAAAGGATAGATCCACTTCACAGGCTGCTCCTGGAACACATTTTTCCAACTTTTCCATCAGAACAGAAAGTATTTCTTTCCAGGTCCATTTCAGTGCCATCAGGATTCTGATTGGTCCTGTCTGTTATGTGCCCAGCCCTAAGGCTACAGAAAAAGGGAGAAGAGAGTTACATGGGTCTTCCTCCATTTCCACATACTCTTGGATCTCCTCTGTGTGATCTCTCAAGGAGTGCAGTTGGACATATTTGTTAGCACAAGGCTTCTAGAGAGTAAGTTCTCTTAAAGTCACACCTAGAGTTAGCACAGTGCTTCTTCTTATATAGCCCAGAGACCAAATCACTCAAAGGCCAATGCATTCAGTTAAAAGGGATATATCCTCCAGTTCTTTTCTTTAATATTTAGTTTTTAGTTGTCATTGGACACATTACCATTATTTATTTTTATATGGGCCTTGAACATGCTAGGTGAGCATTCTACCACTGAGCTACAACCCCAGCACCATACTCCAGTTTGTGATGAGAGATATATTGGAAAAATTGTTGCCATTTTGAATTTATTATACCTACTCAAACTAGAACTAGGAATTTACTTTTCCAGGGTTCACTGGAGACTAATCTGGATCCAGACAAAATCCGCTTAGGTGTATTGTTTCCAGACTGGCACAGACACGTGGTAGTGTAGCTTGGGAGGGCATTCAACAGAACTGCTTCCTTTACTCAGTTATTGTAGCCATGCAGAGGCAGCTTTTGGATTTCTCATTCAAGGAGATTTGCTGCCTAGAATACTAGGGAGTGCAGGTGGCATCCTCTAGTTGTCAGCACCATCAGTCTCTGCCTCAGTTGTAGAGAGCTTTTCCCCCAGCATCATGCTTTTTCTGGGCAGCCCACATCCAGCAGTGAGGGAGGCAGGAAGATGATGGCCTGGCCACTTTGGTCCAGCCATTTCCATCTGAATAAGATAATACTTACTAGTGATACTTGTTCCAGAACTCTCTACTGGCTTATACAGGCTCTGTCAGGTTACGTTGAAATTTCACTTCTTCTACTGCCAAATACAAATTCTTTTCTCTTCCTTTCATGAGTGCAGATCCCCAATGAACAGGTTATACACAGACAGTCACAGACTGTGCTTCCAGAGTATGTGGCCTGTGACACACTTCAGCAAATGTTTACCTATACCTAGGTAAGCACACATGTATGTGTATATAAACACACACATGTGCATACACACTCAAGGCATGCAATTATACATGTATACATACACACATATATAAAATGCATAGCACATATACACATATATAAAACACTCACAGACATTGGTAAACAGGAATGCTGAGAGCATGGAGATCTTGGTAAAAGATAAACCAGACTCCACTCATTCATTCCTTCATTCAACAAATTCTTATTGAGTATCTAATATGTGCCAGGAACAATTCAAAACAACTCAGTTTCTGAGAATGAATGAGAATGAGAAGATAAAATGAAATTAACTAAGTCCACTTAAGAAAGTTTGGAACCAATGCACAACTAACTATTCTCCATCATTATTGCAGAACAGATTTGTTTCCATTGCTGTTAAGGCTAAAGCATTTACCATTTCCTAATTACATAAACATTGTAGAAAGAGTGATTGTAAATGCACTGTTTCCAAATTAGACTGCACTCTGAAATACATCAGAAAGATTTTAAACATTGTATAAATGTTATGGACTCCACATAGGCCATACAGTATAGGAAATCTCTCCTATAACCACTAATATAATATAGGGTGAGTTAACATAACATTCCTTTGCTCCTATGTCATTATCTCTGGCAGATAGTTATCCTGACCATCCTGTTGTGAGTGCTTGCTGGCTTCATTCATTAGATAAATGCTTACTGAATACTGTAGAATGTGCAAGATATTGGGCTGGGTGTCCCAGAAACAGTGTTATTAGTAGATATTGCACATCATTGAGGTAACTTTAGTTCATATGAGAGATAGAACTATAATCAGTTAACTATAATACATATGCCAGAATTATGAATATGTACTGTTCATGTTGTATTCATGCTCTCTCTCTGATATATATATATATATATATATATATATATATATATATATATATATATATACACACACACATATATGCTTGTATGTATTCATGCATACATACATAAACACACACTCACACACATATTCTTTCTTACTCTTCACAAGAACACTACAAAGTAGATATCATATTACACAGGCTTTAATATTCAAAGAAAGTAACCTCCTCAGAGGTAAGTGTGTCACAATTGATTAGACTAAGTTAGGTTTCCAAAGTCCCTGCCATATTCTCAATACCATGAATCCTTAGGGAGTACTACATGTGTTTACATGTGTATGTGTTTACAAGCCTGTCTTAAGATTGGGTTATACTACTTGGGAGTAAGTATCTTGCCATACTCACCAGGATTTCCTCCTCCTATGCTAAGTATACATTAGTTAGTAAAAAAATATGCAAGCTATAACCAAAATGAAGTACACATTTAACAAACTGGTGTTCTCTAGAAGTTTGTAATAGACATTAAGTGAGAGAAACCATACAAATGTAAAAAAAATGTGGCAAAGTTTTTAATGTTAGGCAAACCCTTATTTTGCCTCAGAGAACTCACACTGGAGAGAAACCATACAAATTTAAAAACTGTGGCAAATCTTTTAATCAAAGTTCTCACCTTACGTAACACCAAAGATTTCATAGTGGAAAGACCCAGAGAAATGTAAAGAATGTGGCAAAGCTTTTAATGTTATGCCAACCCCTATTGGGTACCAGAGAATTCACACTGGAGAGAAATCATACTAATGCAAAGAATGTGGCAAAGTATTCACTGTTCAGAACAGCCTTGTTGTGCAACAGAGAACTAACACTGAAGAAAATCCATACAAATGTAAAGAATCTGGCAAACATTTTAATCAAATCTCAAACTATATAATTCACCAGAGAATTCATCCTGGAGAAAAGCCATATAAATATAAATATTTTGGAAAAATTTTTACTCAGAGACAATATCTTTGTCGACATCAGCGAATTCATACTGAAGAGTAGTGATACAAATGTAAAGAATTTGGCAAAGCTTTTAATCACAGATCATGCCGTAGTAAACATCAGAGAATTCATATTGGAGAGAACCCATACAATTGTAAAAAATATGGCAAAGGTTTTAATCAAATATCACATTTTATTCAACACCAGAGAAAACATACTGGAGAGAAACCATACAAATATAAAGAATGTGGCATAGCTTTTAATGTTAGGCACATGGTTATTGTGCACAAGAGAACTCACACTGGAGAGAAACCATACAAATATAAAGAATGTAATAAAGCTTTTAGTGTTAGGCAAAGTCTTTTTCTGCACAATAGAATTCAAAATGGAGATAAACCATACAATTGTAAAGAATGTGACAAAGCTTTTAATGAAATATCATACCTTAGTATACAACAGAGAATTCATACTGGAGAAAAATAATACAAAAGTAAAGACTGTGACAAAGCTTTTAACCAAAGTTCACACCTTAGCAGACACCAGAGAATTAATACTGGAAAGCACCCATGCAAATATAAAGAAAATTTCAAGGCTTTTATTTGAAGAGTAGGCCGTACTCAACACCAGGTAATTCATACTGGAAAGGTTATACAACTGTAAAGAATGTGGTAAAGGTTTTTAGGTACAATTCAAGGGTTATCAAGCATGAGAGAATTCATACTTGAGAGAATCTTTACAAATCTAAAGAATGTAAAATATCATTTATTGTGATATCATGACTTAATAATTACTAGAAAATTCATACTTGGAAGAATAGTTTAAATTGCCAAAAAAGTGGCAAAGTTTTAATCAAAGCCCAACATTTAAAAAATGCCAAGAATATTATAGTAGTGATTAAACTCTACAAATGTAAAGAATGTGACATAGTTTTTAATAAAAGAACACCCCTTACAAATTTCCCCTGATTTAGAATTCAAGAGAAGTTTTGTACTTGCCAAAAAATGTCAGAATGATGTTCAAATATTAAAAGTCATACGCTATCTATTCCTAATGCATACACTATCTGTTATGGAAAATTGAATAAAGTACTTCTTCTACCTTAACAATGACTTGCATGTTATATACAAAAAGCATCATCTCTGTTTTTATTTTTAGAAAAGCAGTATGTACATTTATTAATTATTTTATGGCTGTGGTAAAATACTTATATTAGCCTTGCTTTTCCTATAACATGCACTTTTATAACAATGTATCTCAGAATCCTATTTTGCCTTTCATTTTTCAGAAATACACTTCATTGTAAACAGCAATAAACCAAATATCATATATATATATATATATATATATATATATATATATATATATATATATATATATTCTTACTATAATGACAAGTCTGAGATAATCTAATCACATAATTTATACTATGTGCCTTTTAAAGTTATTTTAATACCACATTAAAATTGTAAATAATAGTTGGATCTATTGTTTGACATATTTATGCCGCAGTTCAGCTGAGCACAATAACCGGGAAGGTGACAAGCAAGCTGAAGTTTGAAGCGGGTACTACTTTATTTCAGGGAAACTCAGCGGGAACTGAGTGGACACTCAAGGTAGCAAGAGCTGCTTCTCTGCTGGACAGCAGAGGTACATATACCCAACTAATTACACACAGCTTAACTTAATTAACATAATCTAGATATAGCAGTCAGTCATTAAGGAATCCTCATAATCTTAATGGCTTGATGGTGTTACTTCACAGACCACTCCTCCTGGAAAACTGCCAGGTGCCATCTTGACTTTGTGGCCCTCAACATATTTATACATGCAATAGTATAAGTTGGTCAATTTTATGCCCAAGTTCCTCTCTTTTCCCTTCCTTGCTTCCTATCAGTTATTGCTTTCCTCTACCCTATAGTTCACATTAAATTTTAATGAGATCCCCATTTTTCTCTTCTTCTGTCTAGTTTCCACATATAAGAGAAAACATAGGATCCTTGGTTTTCTGAGACTGGCTTGTTTTGCTTAACATGATGTTTTCCATCTCCATCTGTTTTCCTGGGAATTATATGTTTTTTTAGGGCAGAATAAAATTACATTGTATACCACATTTTCTGTTTGGTCTGTTGGCCAATATCTAGGTTGTTTCCATAACTTGGCAGTTGTGAATTAGGTATGCTTGTGTTGCTAATGTATGCGGACTTGAATTCTTTCATATAAGGAGTGGTATAGCTTAATCATACACTGGCTCCATGCCTAGTCTTTTAAAGAACTTACATATTGACTTTCATAGACATTGCACTTATTTAAAAATGTTGCCAATATTATATTATTTTCAGTCCCCTAGGATTCTCACCAGCATTTATTATTATTTAAATTCTTGATAGGCATTCTGACATATATGTTGGAAGTTTACTTCTGTATTTTCTTCTATGGATTGCATAATTTCTGGTCTCATTAGTAGGTATTTGATTGACTTTGAGTTGATTAACTTTGACTTTTGTACAGGGTTATAAAGATTGATCTAAGATAATTCTTTCGTATGTCCAATTTTCCTAGTAGCATTTCTTAGAAAGACTGTCATTTCTTCAATGTATGTTTTGGCACTTTTGTCAAAGATCAGATGACTGTATCTGTAGGTTTGTCTCTGAGTCTTCTTTTCCATTGATCTACAAGTCTGTTTTTAATATTGGTACCATGCTATTTTATAATCCTTCATTTTAAATTGAAATCAGTTAGCATGTTGACTACAGCATTGTTGTTTTTTTTTTTTCTGCCAGTATTATCTTGGCTACTCTGGTTATTTTATTTTTTCCATACAAATTTTAGAACTATTCTTCTAGGTTCTGGGGAAAATACCAATATTATTTTAATAGGGATTGCATTGGATTTGTAAATCACTTTTGATACATAAATGATTTAGCAATATCAATTGGGCATATCCATGAACATGGGAGGTCTTTCCATCTTTTATTATCCTTTTTTTCAAATTCTTGCTTCAATAGTCTATAATTTTTATTGAAGACATATTTTATTTCACCTTCTTGGTTAGATTTATTTCCAGGTACTTTTAAAATTCCATTGTAAATGGAATGGTTTCTTGATTTTTTTTTCCCAGTGGATTGATTATTGGTGTGTTTAGACTTTGTATCTTGCTACTTTGCTGAATTATTTTTATGGATCATTGAGTTCTTCTGCTGGAAATTTTTAAATTTCTAGGTAAAGAATCATATCATCTGCAAAAAGTGATAATTTGACTTGTTAATTTACTAATTGTATATCTCATATTTCTTTTTCTTGGCTAATTGTTCTGGCTAAAATTTCAAATACTACATTGATTAGAAATGATGAGAGTAGACATCCTTGTTTTATTTCTGATATTGAAAAATACTATCAGTTCTTTTCTATCCAGTAGGATATGGTTTTTATTAATTTTTGTATACAAATATAATGTTGAAGTGAGTTCCTTTTATACCTAGATTCTTCAGTGTTTTATCATGAATGGGTGTTAGATTTTGTCAAAAGCTCTTTCTGTTCATATTGAGATAATCATTTGATTTTTAAATCTTAATAATGTTTATGTGGTGAATTACAATTTTTGATTTGAATATATTGAACCATACTTTCATTCATGGTACGAAACCAACTTGATCATGATGTACAATCTTCTTAATTTATTCTTTAAATGATTTGCTAAAATTTTAATATGAATTTGTGGGAGTTAGGGTTGTGGCTCAGTGGTAGAGTGCTTGCTTAGCACATGTGAGGCACTGGGTTTGATCCTCAGAACCACATTAAAAAAATAAGTAAATCAAATAAGGATATTGTGTCCATCTACAACTAAAAACCTATTTAAAAATATTTTTTTTATCTATGCTCATAAAGTGTATTGGTCTAAGTACCCTGATCTTCCTGATATGTCCCTAGATATTTGGGTTATAGTAGCTTCCTAGGATGAATTTGGAAATGTCTATGCTCCACACACTTTTTCCATTTCATTGAGTGATTTGAGAACTATCAGTAATATCTCCTTAAAATTCTGGTAGAATTCAGCTGACACTCTGGTGATTTTTTGTTGGGAGACCTTTTATTACCAATTCAATTTCGTTTCTTTTTATCTGGTTTATATTTTCTATGTGCTCTTGATTCGATTTTGGTAGGTTGTATGTTTATAGATATATATCCTTTTTTAAAGATTTTACAAATTATTGAAACATATTTTCAAAATAGTCCCTAATGATCCTCTGCATTTCAGTGATATGTGCTGTTACTTGGTTTTTCATCTCCAATTTTAAAAAACATTGTGTTTATCTTGTCTCCGTTTTGGTTAATTTGGCTAAGTGTTTATTAGTCTCATTTATCTTTTCAAACAATCAACTCTTTTTCACATTAATTATTTATATTGCTTTTTTATTCTCTTCATTAATTTCAGACCTGATATTATTTCCTTTCTTCTGCTGTTTTCTTTTTTTTTATTGGTTCTTGCTTTCGTAGAGCCTTAGATTGTTTATTTGATATGTCTCTATTTTGTTTGTTTCATGTTGTTTTTATGTAGGTACTCACAGAAGTAAACTCTTCCCTTAGAAATACTGTTGTGATTTAGGTAGGCAATGACGTCCAAAAGCTCATGTGTGAAATTACTGAGTTATGAGAAATTTAATTTAATCAATGCATTAAACCCCTGATAAGGATTAACTGAGTGGTAACTACAGGCAGGTAGAATGAGGCTGGAAGACGTGGTTCTTTAAAGGCATGCCTTCCAAATATACATTTTTCCCCATTATTAGGGGATCCCAAGTTTGCCTGCCTCTCAATTCTTTTTCCTTTCTGTTTCCTTCTCCTGAGCTGCTTTCATCCATCACACTCTTCTGACATGTTTTCTATTTCATCTGAGTAATTAAGTGGGTAATTTTTGAACTAAGACCTCTAAAACTATGAGGCCGAAAATAGTAGTTTTCCTTTAAAATTGTTCATATCAGGTACTTTGGTCACAATGGTGCAAAAGATGACTGAAAATGAAATTGGTACCAGAAGTGGGGTCATTGTCGTGACCAATGTGACCATGTAATTCAGAAGATTTAGGAAATTTGGGGGATTTGTTCAAGGAATTTTAAAAAAGTTTAGAGATGCAAACTGAAAAAAAAGGTGTTATTGTTTTATGTGGACCTTAATGGGCAATTCTAGTCAGAGCTCAGAAGACCAGAATAATAATAGTATGGTAAAAAAAAAAAAAGGCCTTTATGATGTTTCAGAGAAGAAGGGAGACTCTTGGAAATTGGACTAAATGTCATTCATTTTATATTCTGGCCAAGAAGTTTTTAATATTTTGCCCATTTCCTGACAATTTTTGTGAGGCTGAATTTAAAGAGATGAATTTGTTAATTTGGTGGAAGAAATTTCAAGGCAGCATTTTATTCAGGTGTTGACATGGGTATTGCTATCAGCTTTTAGCTAAGATTATTGTGATAATCATGAACAGAAAGGAGAACAGGAAGATTTTAAAAACTTGGAGTTTGGCCAGAAAACAGTGAAACTGGGGCTAAAAATATGGGTAGTCATGGGGCTGTGGATGTGGCTCAAGTGATAGCATGCTCGCCTGGCATGGGTGCGGTGCTGGGTTTGATCCTCAACAACACATAAAAATAAAATGTTTTGTCTGCAGAAAACTAAAAATTAATATTTAAAAAATTCTCTCTCTCTCTCTCTCTCTCTCTCTCTCTCTCTCTCTCTCTCTGTCTCTCAAAAAATATGGATGGTCATTAAAAACCTTATAGCTACCAAAGAGACACTGTTAAGTACCTTACCCAGAAATAATAAGAAAGATGGCTTGAGGGCATCTCAGTAGATTGACCACACCCTTCCCAGGTATTAAATCCCTCTGTAGTGATTAAAAGTAAAAATTCTTTTGAGAAGGAACCCTAGGTTATCCTTTTTGTGTTGGGAAGCCTTGGGAGTTGTTTCACAATGCTCAGTCACCTAAGCACTCAGAGACCACTAAAGCCATGATACCTAGAGACTTATCTACTGCTTGAGAGGGCAGCATATCTTGGTGTTAAACACATGGTACTTGCTCTGCAGGATTGCAAGATACTGGATTTAGAGTGTTAGATTCTTCCACAGATATTTCAAAAGAAGTCCTAGGAGGCCAGGCAAATTGCAATAGGATTATATTTCCTGCAGACAGTTCCTCAGAAGACAATGCATTAAAAATATGAGTAGTAAACTAGAGTTACATAAGAGACAAGATTTGAAAGTAAAATGAAGTTTCCCAGCTGGTCTTTCATTTGCAATCCTCCGAACTCAATTTCCCAAGTTTCTAGGATGACAGCTATGTATTAATGTGATTCTAAAATAGTTCTTTGTTGTTGGTAAATTTGTGTGATACTCACATAGATGGTGTCAGGGGTCTTCTTTATGACCATGTTCTTATTTCTCTGGGTTTATTATGTCTATTAGTTAATACACTGTGACCTCTTCTCAAACAACTGACAAGGTTTGTTCTTTATAAACACATAGATATGAGCCAGGTGTGGTGGTGCTTGCCTGTCATACCAGAAGCATGGGGAGATGAGGCAGGTAGATTGCAAATTCAAAGCTATACTTAGCAAATTATTGAGGCTGTAAGCAATTTTTATAGACTCTGGGTCAAAATATAAATAAATAAATAAATAAATAAATAAACAAATAAATAAATAAATCTGAACATGTGGATCAGTGGTTAAATATATATAAACTTGAGGATCTTCTCTTGCAGTCTTAATGTAGCAGGTTATTTTCCCACATGCTGATATATGTCCTATATGTCAGAAAGAGAAAGATGAAGATGAATTTTTTATTTGTTTCAGCAAAATCTTCTATCTATTATCTCTAGTCTAAGATCTGAGATCTATGTACTAGTGCAAATAAGAGTTGTTTCCAACAATGAACTACATACAAAGCAGGAGTGACAACTAAGGCCTTGTGAAATTGATCACACAAATCAACAGGTAAACCAAGTTTAGATTCCAGATGAAATAAATGGGCAATAAATAAAATTACATGTGCTAAAAAAAAGTACAAGGACTGGTTGATTGTGTCAAATTTCATTCACTTAAGAAAACAATTAGGTGTTGAGTGATGGTTCAGTTGAAGAGCAATTGCCCAGCATGTGTGAAGCACTGTGTTTGTTTCTCAAAAAAAAAAAAAAAAAAAAAAATATATATATATATATATATATATATATATATATAAAGTTTTATCAACAAATTAAAAAACAAAATGTTTTTAAAAAAGAAAATGAGGGCAGCAGGACGGAGGCTTTAAGGAAATTGACCAGCTGCTGCTAGAGTTCAGCCCAGAGAGAAGTGCATTGACACTTTTCACTGTATATATGGTTAAAGTAATTTGTGAATTAATATGCATATATTTTATTTATGGAAATTATATCACAGTTACATTAAAATTATTTAACTTTTTTGTTCTCTGGTCTTATAAAAAACAGCTTGATATTTAAACTCATTAGCAATTCCCTGAGTCAGCGATGTTCCCATATTCCTCCCCTCAAAAAAAGTGACTCAAAAAGTATAATTTTAAAGTTTCTACTACTCACATTAAAAATGAAAAACAAAAGTCAGGCATAGTGGAGTGCCCCTGATTTCAATCCCTTGTTTCCTTCCCTCAAATGGGCCTGGAGGTATAGCTCAGCTTGTACAGTGCTTGCCTTCTAAGCATAAGGCCCAGGATTCAACCCCAGGATCATGAGAGGGGGGAAGGGAGGGGGAGGGAGGACAAAAGGAGTTTAATGAAATGTTTGGACTGTTTCTATGGATCATTTAAATAAAATGATCTTACATATGAAAAAGAAAAAAAAAAAACACTAAATTGTGGACCCATTACAGTTAGTCTCCAGGGTCTGACAAAATAAATCCTCCTATGGAGCAGTTCATTTCTAAGTTTCCTCTAGGAAATCAAGTGGGAAATATACAAGCAGCTGAACTTTTGGAAATTCTGTTCTCTCCATTCATGGTATCTTCAATCATGGCCCGAATCCCATATGCATAGCTTTGTTCTGGCAACCTGGCATTTCCCCAGATTTTATGCTAATGATTGCTGTGATTATTAGGAGAGAATCCCAAATCCAGGTGTGATTTTGTTTCTTTGCATAAGGTTTTGCTGGTATATAGGTGATTGAGTTGTTTTTTTCTTCCTGAAATTTCTGAGAAGCAGAACCTCAAATTAAGAATGCTGGAACTGATCTTTAGCTTTATATTTGTATCTCAGAATATATCCTATATTTTCATCTTCTTGTTCACATTCCTAATGCTAACTTTATTACTCCACAGTATAATAAACAGTTTCTCCTATTATATTTCAGACAGACACAGTATTGTGTAACTATTTTTCTCCAACACTAGATGGCACTGTTTATGGGATTATTTTCTCTGTTGTATTTTATATGAGAGGGAAAAAAAGAGAAGATCACTTGGCTCTTTTTGTAAAACAATGCTCATTTCTGCCCCCTCTTTGTTTTCCATAGATACAGATACCTTATGGGAAAGTCTTTGAGTGGGGATTCCCCATTGTAGACTTGACAGGATGATGTGTCCTCATGTCACTTTCATACTTTCTCTTGGCTCAGGCGTTTCTGAGCTATCCGCAGCTCTCATGTCTATATACTTTGGAGTGTCTAGCTAATTTGAGTCTCAGTGTCCTCTGTTGGCAAGAGAAAGTGGTCTGAAATATGGTGTAAGGGTTAACAGGGGAGTAGTTAGATGCCCTGCAGTTACAAGGAATCTCCTGGTACACACTTCATTTGAAGAAACTTTATTTCTTCTTCTTCTTCTTCTTCTTTTTTTTTTTTTTTACTACTGACAATTCTGCTATATAAAAATTGGCATGCGGTTGTTTCTTTATCTTCCTCATTCTAATACCTTGAAATTACACCCAGAATCAATTTAACCATTTTATATGTTAGTTGTGTTTTAAATGGTTCAGAGTTTACACTATTTTCAAAAATGACTTTTTTAAACTTACATTCTCACCAACAGTGTACAAGGGCTTTTTCCCCCCATATTCATAGTTTCTTGAATCTTGGTTATTATTAAATTATTGACAAAATCTGTCCTCTCTCTTTTGGGGGGAAGGCTATTGGGAAATAAACCCAGGGACACTCAAACACTAAGCCACATCCCAAGGTCTATTTTGTATTTGCTTTAGAGACATGGTCTCACTTAGTTGCTTAGTTTCTCACTGTTGCTGACACTGGCTTAGAACTCTCAATTCTCCTGCCTCAGCCTTCTGAACTGCTGGAATTATAGGCATGCACCACCATGCCTGGTGATAAAAGCTATTCTAACAGTGGTGCTTTGTATACAATTGTCCACTGTTTGACTTGTGCATCAAATCCCTGATGAAAGATTGTAGAGTTCAGTCTGTCATGTAGCCAAAGAGAGTATGTGTTACAAACCTTTTGGGAGATTAATAGGCAAGTATTATTTTTAACACCTTCTCTGCACTATTGCTTGGGATTTCAGCAGCCCATTGAGAAACTTGTACAGCAATGAGAAATGACTGGATTGTGATTATGTTTTGTTTTTTGACTTGAGGCTTTTTCTTACAGTGGGTATATTTATAGCATTTATATTATGGAATAATGCTTAGTTTTTCATATTTTAGAGCTAATGGTTTGAGATAAATGAATGTATGACAATGGAGGTTTACTTAAAGGTGTAAAGCAGTACAGTTGTAACGGTTTTATAACTCAGTCCATTTGTTTCCTCAATTTTTGTTGGTTATACAACATTGTCAGTGACTCTATCATTTGTATTTTGAGGCATAGTTTTTTTCCAGAGGACTCTATAGGTATTCCTTCACTGATTTTTTTTTCATTTTTAAATATTTTTATTCTTTTTAGTGGTACATGACAGTAGACTGTATTTTGACATATACATACAGAGAATATTTCCACAGTTTTTAAAACATTGATAACTCCCTCCTTCTACTTTTTACATAGCAGTGCTTTTGCCTAGATTCTCAAAGGATTCTCTTTTTAAATCTGTCAAGTATAGTGAATTTAATAGCATTTATCTTGATTAGTTTTTACCTATTGTTCTTAGGAAAAGGTGTGTCCTTTCAAACTATGACTTCTTCTCATTCTTCTGTTTTGAGTGGTGCCCAAGGATTGGGTGAATGTTTCAGGTGATGCAAGCCAGGGTTTGATTGGCTGTGCTATCTAATTTAGTGAACGGATAATAGTTTTTAGATTTGAAGCTTATATCTTTCATGCTTGCTTGAGATGTTCCACCATTTCTCATTAGTTTCTTCACTGCATTTGGCAACTCTTCTTATATAATGTGGCTATGGTGGTTTCCTGTTTATTTGAAGATAGTATTCATATTTCTGTTTCTCATTTTTCTCTCCTGGTTGTTTTGAGACTTTCCAAGAGTTAGAGGAGGCCATCTTTCCTCTACCACTTTCAAACTAGAAATCTTAAGAACTGATGGTCCTGTTTTCTTAAATTAAAATAATTTTGCTATAACAAATAAAATATTGGAGCTAGAGTTGTGGCTAGCAGTAGAACACTTTCCTAGTACATGAAAGGTGCTAGGTTTGATCCTCAGTACCACACACACAAAATAAATAAATAAAGCTATTGTGTACAAATACAACTGAAAAATATTTTTTTAAAAGAATAAAATACATGCTTATCTGTCAGTGTAGTTTCCTGAGAGCTAAAACCATTTTATTTACAGAGGGTGTGCTAGATCCCCCCCTCTATCCATGCTTGCTAGGAAAGCATGTTAGCACTGATCTACATCCTAGCTATAGATTTAAAAAGTTTAACTTAAAAAGTCACATTTTAGCATTTAATTGTTTTTTAAAATTATTTTTTCTTAGCTGTAGGTGGACACAGTATCTTTATTTCATTTTTATATGATGTTGAGGATCGAACTTAGTGCTTCATGTGTGTTAGGTGAGTACTACTGAGTAACAAACTTAGCCCTACTATAATATTTTGATTGTATCAATTTGTGATTATGAAGCCTTGTATTAGAAAATATTAAGAATGATACTAAAGAATATAGTCAGGCACTATTATTAGATTGGTTATTAGTTCTTTAGTATGTCTTACTGTTGATTCCTTTTTGAACTGAATCTGAAAATTTAACTTTGATGTTTTAGATTCTGCCACTCAAATAATTTTACTTTAAGAACCTTGATATAATAACAGTAGTTATACAATATATTTTTTTCTGAATGACATTTTGTTTTCAAAGGAAAATGCCAATTATTTTTCTCACTTAATGATACTTTTAAAAGAAATATTTAAAATCCTTATATTCTCTGATTTGGATATATTCATTTGACTCAGTTCCATTCTCCCTATCATTTTGGATTTGCAAGAGCAGTATAGCAGTTGGGGGGAGATCAGTGTTTTTCCCCTTATTTTTTCCTAGGCAATGACAAGATTACTTTCTTAGTTCCAAATTAAAAGTACATCTGACAGGGTTGTGGTTGTGGCTCAGTGGTAGAGTGCTTGCCTAACATGAGCAAGGCACTGGGTTTGATTCCTTAGCACCACATAAAAAGTAAATAAATGAATGAAATAAAGATATTAAAAATGACATCATGTTTTATTCCTTAGCAGCACATAAAAAGTAAATAAATGAAGAAAATAAAGGCATTAAAAATGACATCAGGTTTACAAACAAAAAAAAAGTACATCTGACAATGTCACAGAATATTTTAATATTTGGTAGATTATTGGAAATTTTAATCTCAACTCTTTATCATTCTAGTTACTGGTAACTTTATACTTTTTAAAATCTCAAAATATTAATGGTTTTAAAAATAAATATCAGTGTTATAGTTTGTTTGATAAATGACCCATGTTTGCTAGTAAATGGAACTGTAAATGCTTAAAATATCATGAAATTAATAGGTATTCCTGAGAAAATGTTTTGTTATCCTCATAAATTTGTGAACTTTTGTGTATAATGTAATGATGACCCATGAAAAATATAAAGAGCACAAATAATTTATTCTAAAAAGCCAATCAACATTGATGTTAGAAACACATTTTATCCCAACTCTGGTTGACCATTGAAACTAGAGGATATTGAAATACATTTTGGGGAGATGTTGAGAATGTATTACAGAATATTTTCAGATTAACATATTGATAGGATATTCATAAATATGTGTTTGGAGATAATCATTGTTACCTAAGGCCATGGGGACCTAATATACTTTTAAATATTAAAATATCTCAGTGTGTAAATATACTCAGAACAATTAATAATGTTGGTCTCTTCTATTGTCACCAACTAAATCCTAAGAATTTTATTAGAATTGGTTTCCAACATTATGTATTAAAGTTTTGTTTTTTTTTTTGGAACTACATTCCATTAAGACTTAGTAGAAATTTTGGTGTTTTAAGGAACCTATGAAATCATTTCGTATACCCTCAAGACTTTTCTTATAAAAATTGAAGCCCAGAAATATATTTTTTGGCTCAAATCATATTGCAATTCATCAAGGGATTTAGAACCAAAACCCCAGTTCCAGATCTTTTGTTGTCTTTTTTTTTCTTTTTACTGCATTTTCATTTATGTATTATTCTTTTGAGGACATTCCTTCTGAGATGGAAATCAGTTAAATGATATCTCCATTTAACAAAAGAATTGAGGTAAAAGGTTGTTTGTATAATATGAGGTGAGTCATATTTAATGAGAAACTAAGTAAACCACTAGACACACAGTTCTGTCTTCAATAATCTAAATTATTTTTCTCTTCTCTTTATCTCTCATCCACCTTTTGTTGCCACCCCAACATAAGATTACTAGTTTTAAAATAAGCATGTATCCTTACTGGTTATACTACTAAGCAAATTATAAGGGCTAGGTATTAAGACAAGGGAAATGGGCCAAGGATAAGTGAGTTCAATTCTTTTCTGAATTGAGCTGCATCATCACTTCCTAGTGGTTTGTTATGGAAAGATTTATCTATATCATGTAATATTATTAGACAAGTGCACTTAAATGACTAAAGTTAATATCTACATTTTGAATTAAAATTTATTTTAAAAAACTATTTTGGCATACTTTTTGCATAGAGATATTTAGTACAATTGGACTTTATGAATTATGCATTTGATATAAGTGTATTATTGAAAGATATTTTTTAAGTTCCAGAATGATCAGTAAATTACTAGTGCGGTCATAGGATCAGGACTGAATTGAGGGGAAAAATAATTTCTAAAAAAATAGATATTTGAGTTTTTTGTATTCAGTTGGCAATTTTTCCCTTAAACCATAGAATGCAATCCTACCTTTAGAAATCTTTTTCTGTCAAATATTTTTCTTGGTTCATATGTCCAATTCAAATTATTTACATGATTATTTATATTTACTTATTGTATTCTGAAATTCAAGAGGCATATATTATTATAGGTGATAGTCCCATGACTGTCAAAAATATCTTCTTGGATAGGTCATTTAATTTCTTCAAGCCAGCATTTCCTTATCTATAAATGGGCCTTAATATGCCTCAGAATTATTTTAGCAACTTAATGAACTGACTGATAAAAGCACTTAGCACAGTGCTTGGCACTTACCAATTGCTCAATAATTATTTTTGCTGCTGCAAATACTGTTGTCAGATTTAAATCATACTATTTGGCAAATCATTTCACTGGACCTTGGTTATCTGTTAAATGGGAATGCTGCTACCTGGGATGCTTGTTTTTTTTTGTTCAACTTTATACCCTCACTATGCCCTCCCCCCACCACCTCATTATCTCAACTCCCACATCTTTTCCTGGGAGAGATGCCTGCCATGATGTACTGCCTCACAATAGACCCAAAGGTAACAGGGCCAAGCAACCATAGCCCAAAGCCTCTGTAATGTGAACCAAAACAATCCTTACTTCCTTAAAGTTGTTTATCTGATACTTTGTCACAGTAACAGAAAGCTTCCTGACAGATCCCTGACTAAGAAGATACTGGAAGTCTAAATTAATAGACATCCATATGCAATCATGATATGGATGCTTATCTTGGTAATTGAGCATGTTATAAGGCAAATGATATACATATAATTTAAAATCGGCATCCCTTTAAAAAAAATTTTTCCACTTATTAGATGTGTCATTGTTCTTGTTTATATGTAGGGAATAGAGTCACTTTTCAACTTAGAAATTCAAAATTGTTTTCATAATTTGTAACATATTTTTTTGCTCATGAAAGTTACCTCAACCTAGACCTTTGCAAGGGGGAAATCAGTGCCATTTTCTGGTTTGATGCCATTTTGGATTAATAGTAAAATGGATTTAAGAGAGTTAACTTGGTCATAAGAATGGGATTTGTTTAATATCTTCCTTAGGATCTGGTTGTGAGACTATGAAATAAGATAGATTAAAATCCCATATAAAGTGCTCTATATACAGTAGTTATTAGATGGTTGGAAATAAGAGTTACCAGAGGTGGTGAGTATCTCAGTATAAAAACACATTGCTGGCATCAGTTTAATTATTGATACAATTTTAGGATTTCTTCCTCAACTGGATTTGAAGCATTAAGACTGAGTACTATTTATTCTATTGCATGAATGAGTACAAAATTCTCAATTTTTGTAAATGTAGCTGTCCCTCCAAACATTACACAATTAAAGTAATTGCATAAAGCACAGACTCTTGAATATCTTATTTTCAAGCAACATCAAAGATTACTCTGAGTACATTTTCTCTTAAAAAGTTTGGCAGTTGTCGCGACCCCTTGCCCGCAAGGAAGACGCAACTCCGGAATCTTCTCTCAGTAGTTTATTCAGGTCCCTTGATATTTATTATTCTTTCTTCTTCTCTCTTCTTCTCTCTTTCCCGGATGCCCTCCCAGCCTTAATAAAGCATCCCAAGCCCCAATGCAAAGCTGCCGCGTGGAACTTTCTCACAGGGTGGTGAAAAATCATGTGCCAACTCTCTCAGATAAGGAGTTGTTTGTCACATACCACAGCGGAGCCAGCGCCATCTCGTAATGGCGACCATAGTCTGCAGAAACGGCAGAAGCGGCTCACCACAGGCAGTGTCAATTGATTCAGAAATAGATTGAGAATTTACTTTTGGACTGTGAAGTCAGTTCACCTGAACAAAATGTTTTTACTAGATGTGAATTTTTTAGCTATTAGTCCAGCCTGGTTATTTAATTAAAGAATAAAAGCATGGTGAACTGTGAGTAAACTATGTAGTAGCAAATATCATTAGGTACAGGAACTGCAGGATGGGTATGTGACTCAGCTCAAATCCATCACAGCTAGAGTAAAATCATTGAAATAGCACAAGTATTAGTAGTCTGAATTTCAAATATAGTGTATGATGTTAATAAACTAAGGGAACTCCTTTAGACTTCAAGAGGACTGTAAAATTATGAGTAATTTTTTTTTATTAATGTACTTATTTCATGAACTGTCCTTGACCTTCAACCTTCATTATTTTAGAATGATACTTGAGAAATACATTTACTGGTTTTCAGATCCCACATTTGGTCAGATCAAATGTTTCCCAAACTCTATAAGCTTTTATGTAGACACTTTGGTTTAGGTTTTAGATTTTCTGGACTCTCTTCCATAAAGGTTCTGATTGAGTACTTGGAGATGGAGCCTCAGCTTTGCACTTTTAAATATTATTTACTTTTACACAGGAACATCGGATTTTTCCTTCTAAATTGTGTGTGTATATCTAAATAAAAACGGAATTTTCAGAAACTTAGTATGATGGCCTTTCTTTCAATGCTTTTTGTTTGTTTGATTTTAGTACCAGAAATTGAACTCAGGGGTGCTTATCCACTGAGCCACCTCCCTGGCTCTTTTTATATTATTATTATTTTTTTTTATTTTGAGATAGAATCTTACAAAGTTGCTTAGGGCCTCACTAACTTGCTGAGGCTGGCTTTTAACTTGTGATGCTCTTACCTCAACCTCTGGGGAACTACTAGAATTTACAGACATGTGACTTCATGCCTGGCTTATGATGACATGTGAGCAATGCTGTATCCCTGAAGTGAAGCATATTTTCCATTATTAATTGTTTTATTGTTTAAGTAAAAGCACTTCATTGGTTTGAAGGGGCCATAGTGGTGAATGTCATGATCCAGAGCTTTCCTGGTATGCTAGCACATAACAGCACATTTATTTAATTGTATTTACCAGTGTAAGTTCATATTTTGCATTTTCAAATTATAGATCCTTCATTCCCTAGCCAGCTTCTTTTATCATTGCAAGTCTCCTGTTTGATCAAATTCTTACCTTTTCACTATCATATGCAAACTAAGCCCATTCATTCTTATTTTAGGCAAAATTTCCCCTTTCCTGATGTACCACCCACCTCTCCTTGTTTGAACTCTACACCATTAATAACGGACGAGTTAGCGTAAGTTCATCTCAGCTGTTTTCACTGATAATGATTGTCCCAAACGTTCTATAGTTTGTGTCACTCATATGAGGAATTAATATACTACACTACCCAGTTACTTAGTTGTCTTGAGTGTTCTGACAGTCTAACCTCTAAACTTGTGGGTGAAGGGCCATAGCCTCCAATTTTTCCTGTTCTTGGGATCAAACCCAGAGTCCTAATTCATGCCATGCAATGTGTATCATCAGTTAAAGCTAACAAGAGTTAAAAATAAGAATTGTATATTTTAAATTTAAAAAATGTTTGGGAGAACTGATGCTTTCCACAAAAGTTTTCCATACCATTTCTTCAGCAGTGAATTTTTGTACTTTTCCTGTGCTATTAATCTTTCACTTTTCCAAGAATATAGACATCATTAGAGATTGCTGTGTCATGGATTCTCAAGGGTGATCCCTCTGATTAACCTGTATGAGAATCAAATAGAGTGCTTACTAAAGTGCACAGTTTAATACTGTTTTCCCTTATTTTAATTTTTTTCCCATCTATATAATTTTGTTCCTTTTGTTCTTTTGCCACACTGCTGGTCCATTCTTTTATCAACTTTATAACCCTTCCTGTTTTCTAAAGCTATAATTAGTTGCAGGTAGAGCAGTTTTAGGGTGCTGGTTAGGAATATAGTCTGTAGATATATGCTGATTTAAAATTTTGGCTGTTTTTCACTTCCACGATAACAAAGCTAGTTATCTAAAAGTACTTTTGTGTTTCAGTGTCCCTTTGTAGAAAATGTGGATAATAGTTCATCTCATAGTGCTGTTATATATATATCCATTTAAAATATATAAATATTTGTAAATTCTTCATTGTTTTTATTAGCACTTAATAAATGTTAGCTGCCGTTGTGATTTCTCTCACTTTAACTTCCATAAAGTTTTACAACAGAGTGATTTGTAGTCATTTACCTCTATCAGATTCCAAATTCCTTGAAGGGAGGACCTGCCTTATTAATTTTTTAAGTTTTCAATTCATTTTACATACTAAAAAGTTCAGCAAATACTGTATCAAGTAATAGGAAGATGGCAAAATCCTGTGACCAGTGTGGCCAAACTAGCAGGTTCTGGTGAGGGGCAAAGAGGGATAAGAAAAAAAAGACTCACATACAGACAGATGTTTTTGAAGGTAAAGCTGGGGTTGGTGCAGTGCTGTTCTCTGAAGAAGAAGATCTAATGAATTATGCCACTATTCTTTATTTATATATGCCTCATTTTCAGGTTAAAGCCTCTAGAAGCATTATTCTTTGTACTCAGATGTTTATAGGGCTAGCAACATCATGCACTATTCCACAATTCACAGTTGCAGTGTGGAACATTAAGAGCTTTGTGTAGCTCTCAAAGTTTATTGTCTGAACTTACTGTTAGGTAGGCAGGTTCAGGAGAGGTGGAACTGGTGGAACACTGTGGTATTCTAGCAAGAGATTTCCTCTATTCCCAGAAGCTGTGTGTTTGATTTGAGGTTGATAAAACTCTAGCACAGAGTCTCCACATGGAGGGCATTACAACAGCAGGTAGGCATTCTGCACCTCTGCAAAGAAACATTCTTGTCTACCAGGCATGCCTCAGCCATGGGGTCATCCAAGACCCCAGTCCCAGACAGTGTTCTCCCATAATCTGTGACCACTCTTCACAGCAAAGTTCACAGAAAGACTGTTTTTCTGAGGCTGTTTGCTTCATATTAATTATAACATAATGTAATTTAATTCTCTATATTATATTTCAGGAATTCTAATGAATCATTGATTGTCCAGCACCATTTTACCAGTTGGAATGAGTTTTCAGAAATGGACAGAGTACTTTTAGATCCAACATGTGACAGATGGGTGTTACTCCATGCTGATTACATTTTCAAGCCAACACCTGTTTGATTGTGTAGGATGTTTTTTTTTCTGTTCAACATTGAATTTAATTGCTAGAAAATAAAGTAAAAGTTAATGTATATTTTTTCAAGCTTGGTCACCATGAGTGGTAGTTTGGGAAAGAAAAAGACTCTAAAGAGAAAGATCTGAAAGTGCCATCAGTCGAAGAAAGAGAAAAGATGTCAAAGACCTCTGGAGTTTTGGAGAAAGAAAGCCATGAAAAAGAACCTAAAACCAAAGGGAAAGATGCCAAAGATGGAAAAAAGGTCTCCAGTGCTGCCCAACCAGGGGTGGCTTTTTTAGTTGACAATATGATCAAGTGGCCAAGTCCTGCACGTGGGACTGGGAAAAAAATCCAGTAATGCAGAAGTAACTAAAGAGCTCAATAAATGCCTGGAAGAGAATTCAGTGTGTTTGGACTTATCCAAGAGGTCTATGAACATATTGCCATCATCACTCAAACACTTGACTCAATTAACAGAACTTTACATATACAGTAACAAACTGCAGTCTCTCCCAGCAGTGGTGGGCTGTCTAGTAAATCTCATGATACTGGCTCTAAGTGAAAATTCACTTATCAGTTTGCCTGACTCTCTTGATAACATAAAGAAGCTGCATTTGCTTGATTTACGGCATAATAAACTGAGAGAAATTCCTTCAGTGGAGTATACATTAGATTCTCTCACCACTCTCTACCTTCGCTTTAATCACATAACTACTGTGGAAAAGGATAAAAAAAAAAAACTTGTCAAAACTTAGAATGCTTAGCATTCGAGAGAACAAAATAAAACAGCTACCTGCTGAAATTGGTAAGAACTTTTGGGTTATTACTATTGATTTTACTATTTTTTATGTTTAATAATTTTTGAGTGCTTTTCCATATCAGAAAATTCCTAATAGTTGTTTCTAAGTTCCATTTTCCCTGTTATCTGCTTAATACTACATGACTTGAGATTATTTTGTAGGATTAATATGTAAGATAGGATATAGACATAATTAGACTTTTATTACAAACACAATCAGCTCTGATTTTGATTGGAAAACTGAATTTGAAAGATGTTTGATTAATTGTTAAGTTGTCATCTGTTTTCAAAGCACCAATATATTTATACTAGATATATTAAGGCTCTACGTGCCCATTCTCTAACTTTCCTTTTTTTTATCTGAAGGCTTTAAATTCACATCACTTTCTACTTAGTGTATTTCTAAAGATCTTCATATTATACCTTTGTGAACCTGAAGTGCCATAGGAAAATAGAAAAACTTTTTTTAAAAAAAATTTGGCAGTACCTACACTTTTATTTAAAACTCTAATATTACTATACTAGAGTGAATCTCATTATCATGTACGTCCACACGACATTAATTGAAAAAAAAAAAAAAACCTACTGTACTTAAATAGCAGAAAGATCAATAAAGGAAAGGAAAAAGGATCTGAGGGGGTGGATAAAGGCAAGTATTTTATACTTAATTGGAGCAAATCATACTCCATGCATTTATAATTGCATCAGAATGAATCATAATGTATCACTAATATGATGCAATTAAAGAATAGGAAAAAAATCTAACATAGTAGCTATGCAGGGTGCCACATGCCTATAATCCCAGCTACTTGGGTGGCTGTGGCAAGGAAGGTGGCTTGAGCCCAACATTTCCAGATATGCCTGGGCAACATATTGTATCAAAAATGAAATCAAAACATCAAACAAAAAAAATCCAGAACAGAAAAGTAGAAGAAGAGAAATCTGTAGTAAACCAACACTTAGCATTTCTATAGCACTCATTCTTGTCTTTTATAGTAAGCTGAATAGTAAGGAAATAGAGGAAATGTTTTAAGAGAATGGTAGTAAGAAAAAAGTAATGAATATAGATGTGTAAAGTCAGTAAAAAAGAAATGAATTATCTTTATTTTTAATTATGGGAAAACTTCTGAAATATTTTGAATATAGAAATTTATTGGCATCAATTATGTGAAACTAAAGTTACAGTTTTGTGGTTTTTGTAAGAGTTTTTAAAAATCAAAATACAAAGTATATTTTTATTTTTTAAAGGGAAGCTTTTATTTTGTAAAAGGTTTATTCAAAATACACAAAGATGAATTAAATACATTCTTGCATTCAGTATAGATATTGTTAGTGATAAAGGAAATTTTCTGATTTTAGGCTCTGGAGCTTTTCAGGGAGATAATGTTCTGTGTTTTAAAATGCAGTTAAACTTTTAGATAACATGTTTTATTAGATTTAAGTCTAGACACTTAAATATTAATTTTAACTTTAAATTACTCAAGACTATCCGTTATAGACTTTCTCAAGTAATACACGGTATGTATGAAGTAAGTATAGTTTGCTCAAGAGGTATTAAAATACTACCAGGAATTTCTGTGTGGAAGTGGTTTATTACATATGGTCCCATAGAAATGAGATTGTAGAATGACTGCTGTTAGTATCATATTGTCAAAATTTGACCTGCATTTACGGCTTATTGTTGGATAGAAATATAGACTTGGAAAAACAAATACTGATTTTTTTGTTGTTCTGAGGAATTGAACTCAGGGACACATGACCAGTGAGATACACCCACACCACATTTTGAATTTTGTTTAGACCCAGGGTCTCACTGAATTGCATAATGCCACACCCTTGCTGATGCTGGCTTTGAACTCTTTGTCCTCTGGTCTCAGCCTCCTGAGATACTGGTATTACAGGCATGTGCCACCATGCTCAGCCAACTGCTGAATTTTTATATAGAAATGTGAGATATTATTGCTTTTCTTTGTTATTGTTGTTTTGTTTTTCTGCTACACTTAGTCCTATAAAGTTTGACTTAAATTCACAAGTCATTCTATAAGGGTTTCTTTCTATAGCATTGCTATCAAATTACCTAGACATTAATATACTATTGTTGAATGAGGAATTATTTAACAGGATTTTAAATTTAACTTCACTTTGTTCTTAAGAGTATACAAGCAGCATTTTTACTAAAAATTGAACATACTTTTTAATTTTTTTAAATATTTCTTTTTTAAGTGTAGATGGACACACACAATATCTTTATTTTTATGTGGTGCTGAGGATAGAACCTGGACCCAGCCCGTGCTAGGCGAGAGCTCTACCGCTGAGCCACAATCCCAGCCCCTGAACATAACTTTTTAAATTGGCATATTTTATTCCATTAAATGATTCATATTTGCAGCTACCTAATTTTTGTCTTTTATTCCTAAATTTCTAATTCTAAAAACAAATCATGGAATTGAAACATCTTCAGGTATTATGTCTTTGAAAAAATGATGACAGATCTTAAGTTTTATTCTGAAATAAGAGTAGAATTATCCAAAATTTCCTTAATTATCTTTATTCTTTCAATTAATATAATGCTTTGCACTAAGCACCAAAGAGACACATTGAAGATGAGGAAGTACTTATGCTCTAAGGATTGCTATGCCTTAGAATTATTCTGTTCATTTATTATTATGTAATGTTTTCTGTATTCCAGATGATTTTCCTTGCTTTGAAGTTTGCTTTGTCTGAAATTATAGCCATACCAGCTTTGTCTTCATTGTCTATTATTTTAAAGTTCTATTAAATTGAGAAGTTATTTTTATTTATTAAAAAATATGTATTTATGTAACATCAGATTATATGCCTGTATTAAGCATGTATATTTTGAGGTGTAAAGGATGTCTCCATCTGAACTCAAGTTGTATTTGATATAATTGTGCTAAATTTGTCAGCTTTTAAAATCTGGACTATGTCATCCAGCATTTGTGGTTAAATTTGCTACTTGAATATATGACATGGAGCCCTGGATGTAGCTAGTGTTAAAATATGTTCTTAGTAGGTGTGAGACCCTGAGTTCAATCATCAGGACAAAAGAAGAAAACCCCACATGACACAGATTAGTAAAGTAATCTTTTACAAGCAATATTTTCATGTTATTAGATGTAATTTTGAAATAATAGATTCAAATTTTGAGTTCAATTTTAACATTTTCAGAAAGAATGTAAATATGTTGGAGAAAACCAGATTTTGTACTTAAAATCCAAGTATGTTCATTGAGTTTCCATTTTCAAAAAAAAATGTTGCCTATATAATAATATTACATTTCTAGTTATGTTTCAAAATCATAAAAATTACTCCCTTGCATCCTAGTATTACCTGAAATATTATTTAATAATGCTTATTAAATCACTATCTTGGTCAATTTACAGGTGAATTATGTAACCTCATTATGCTGGATGTAGCTCATAATCTACTTGAAAACCTTCCAAAGGAGATTGGAAACTGCACACACATAACCAACCTTGACTTGCAGCACAATGAACTGCTAGACCTCCCAGATACTATAGGTATGAGAGGAGAAAGAAGATATTGATGATTATTTATAGCAACCTAGATATTTAAATGGTTATTTTTGATCCATTTTGGTAACACAAATTAAAGAAATTATCAAAGTACTATATAAGTAATAAGAATTTTAAGACAGTGTTTGAAAACTTTTTCTATTTCAGGAAAATAAAATTAAATTTTACGAAATTAACTCAGTCGGTTTAAAAGAATGTTAAGTTTCGTGTATATACTCTATTATTTATAGCTTATTATAAAATGATGGATTTTTGGTATTATTATTTCAGCATATTACATGAAGGAGGTCCCTTCTTTGCTAAAGTAGGCAATATTAAAAATAAAGCCTTTGCTGTTTAGTTTTATGAACATGGCCAGTATAGTTTAAAGGTTGCTTATTTGTAGTGTTGAGGGAGTAGTAAGAAAAGACATGTTTTGAAGACTTCATACAACACACTGCAAAAAGTTTGAGCTTACCAAGATAATGTTCTATATTTATGTAGATTTTTTCCAAAAGCCCAAACATTTCTACAAACACAAAAGGTAATTTTAAAAACATAATGCTTTTCAGTTATTAGTGTAATATAAGAATACTATAGTATTTATGTGGCAAAATATCCATATAATTTCATTAAAAATGTTTCAGAGATGCTATTGTATTTTTTGAGATGTAGGTTTGTCTTATCTTTCTCTAGAAAGATTTTTGATTGCCTGTGGCAGGTACCTAATGGAACCACTATAATCAATCTGTGTTCATAGCTGAATATTTTTATGGTCTATTAGGTAATACAAAGTGTGTAACAGATTATTTAGAGGACTGTTTTATCTCTAATTCACCTATATTATTGGTTGTAGTCATGATTGGTCCCACTCAGGCCCTAGATTTGACTCTTTCCAGAATGACAGCCTTGGAGCTGCAGGTTAGAGAAGTGCTCTCAAACTCTTCAGCCTTTTGATTATTTATGGTCTATTATTTAGTTCTTTATTTTTATTTTGCAAGATGGTTTTTAGAGTTTTTTAAGCATATGGTTTGAATTAACTCCCAAGGAAATTGTTAAAGAATTTTAAAATCCAGTTATTTGGCACAACTCTATTCAGAAAAGCTTGCTGAGACTTAATTATATATACTGTCCATTGAACATATGCTTTCCTGAATTCTTGTCATGGGTCTTTATGTCATATTCTTATTTGAAGTGGTAATGGGTTAAAAGTATTTTCTAAATGTTGTTCTGAAAGGCAATATCATCTGTAACTCATAATTAATTGTTCTTATAGCCATAGTGAATATTTTATATAAATTTTCTATATGAGATTTATATTCATGGTTCAATATAGTAGGAAATAAGAACAACTATTTCTTAATTTTCTTTCTTTAAAATCTATTGAAGGGGCTGGAGTTTTGGCTTAGTAGTAGAATGCTCATCTAGCATGTGTGAAGCACTGGGTTTGATCCTCAGCACCACATAAAACTAAATAAATAAAATAAAGATATTGTGTCCAACTACAACTTTAAAAAATTAAAAGAAATAAAATCTACTGAAATGGCAATGATGAACAAAGAGAAATGATCCTGGAAGAAAAAAAAAGCATAGAAAATATGTATTGTATATAAAACATGATCAGACTAATTAAAAAAGGAAACATGAATAAAATACAAGTCTTAGAAATATGCTTCCCAAATCAAACTCAATAGAAAATTCTATATACTATAGTGAACACAAACACCAAAAATATTGATCTATAGGATAAAGTAGAATTTCCCTTTACATCTAGAACAGAAAGAAGGAAATGTATGTAAATCCTGTGAAAAATTATATTATGAGAAATAAAGCTAGAAGTACTTGAAAGAGAATATTGGTGTAATCCAATGAAGAAAATTATAAAATATAATTTTAAAATATGCTGATTTCTTAAACCTGATTAAAAACCCAGATAATAAGGATAAGACTAAAATTGCTTTCTGAAAAAAATGTAATCAAAAAGGGTACTTTAGTTTTAAAAATTATATTCATCGACTTAATTGGAATAAATAATATATTCACATATAAAATTTTACAACCCATCTTTGTTTAGTTTTGATCTAAGTATACTGCTGGCCAACATATAGTAAGTTCCTCTTTTGTTTTTGGAACAATTCATATGAAATTTGCGTTATTTTATCCTTTACTATTGATAAGTTTTTCCATTGAAGATGTCTGGAGCAGGGGTTTTCTTTTATATGAATGCTTTTTAGAGCACTTCCAATGTGTTTAAAGGTTATATGGTTGTTCAGGTTATTATTTTCTTCTTGAGCAAACTTGGTCATGTGTTTTTTTAAGGAATAAGTTAATTGCATTTGAGTTGTTATTAAAGACATAAAATTATAACATTTTCTTATATTTAATAACTACAGAATCTGATATTGGTAAATTGTCTTGTCTCTCCCTCCCCAATATTCTTTATCAAAACTGTAACTTTTATTGCTCATCTCAAGGTTTTATTGATTTTTTCCTATTTCTCTGATGTTTAGTTCATTGATTTCCATTTTGAACTTTATTATTCCCTTTCATCTGCTTACTCTGAATTTTATTTGCTATATTTCTAGTTTCTCATGGTAGGAGTTTGAGGTCATTGATTTAGACCTTCCTTCTTTTTTATAAAGATATATAGTGCTATGACATTCCCTTTAAGGTTTGCTTTAGTTAGCACCTCACACATTTTTATATACCATGTGTTCCTTCTTTCTGTTATTGATTTATAATTTTATTCAATGTGGGGAAAAGCATGACTTTGTATGACTTGAATCATTTTTAATGTATTCAAAATTTATGGTGCAGTATGTGGTCTATCTTGTTAAATATTCTGTATGCAATTGAATGTATATTCTACATTTGAGTCACGTGTTTTGTAAATGTCAGTCATGAACAGTAGTGCAGATGAGGCAATCAGTGAATTTATTCTACTTCCTGCCTTTTGGGGTCTATTATTCTTGTAATTTTTATAATGTCTGGACAGGTAACGTACACTGCTGTGCTAATCCCTAATCTTCATTTTTGTTTCAGTCTTAATGGTCATCAGCAGGACTGTTACCACAGTTGCTTTAGTCAGTTTTCCTTTAGTTAAAGTCAATCCTTGTAGAAGTTTTTCAAACATAGTTTATGGGAACAGTAGTGTGTCTATTGTTATTGTGTTTGTGACCTTTTTACTTGAACAGGTTGAATGTGTATAAAGTCTTTGCATTTGACTTCCTTTTCTTGAGGATCTTAGTAGAACTAAGAGGTAGTTTTTCTGTTCTTTGGGATTGAATGATCAAAACTACAAGGCCAGTCCAGTATTTTTCATTATAAATGATTTAATCTATTTGCCTGGCCACTCAAAGATTATTCTTTATTTCTGAAAATCAAAAACCAGATTTTATCTCCTAGTGTTTTTTCCCAAGGATTCATGTCCCTGGTATGCTATGGGTCAACTCAACATGTATATTCAATATTTATTTCAGTATACTTTTTGAATACAGAATTACATTTTTAATTTGTTCTATGTTCTTACATTGAAATATATGTCTTTAAGTTTACTTTGAACAACCAACTAATTGGGATGGTAAAGGGAAAAATAATGTGGAATCTCAGCATGATAACGTCAGTGGAATTCCATTTTCAGAAAATAACTTTTATCATCAAATACAAAATCTTGTTTAGTTTTCAAAAGAGAAACAGAAAAAATTAATTACTATTTATGCAGATTAGACACAATAAACAAAAGTTAACATACTCAAAATGTTTAAAAGTTAGGTTCTTCTCATTGGTGCTTAGTCACTGTGTATTTCTATTTCTCTTTCCTCATTTTTTATTGATGGATCTTAGTTGTAGATTATGATGGAATTTGTTGTAACATATTTGTTCTTGCACAGGATATAACAATATAATTTGGCCAGTTATCACTACCCGGCTCCTCAGGCCTCCCACAGCCTTGTCCCTTTCCTCTATTGTCTTGATTTTAATTGATCCCATTCCCTAACTCTTTCTTTTTTCCTTTTTCCTTTTTTATTCTAGCTCCCACAGATGAGAGAAAACATTCAACCTTGGACCTTTTGAATTTGGCTTATTTTGCTTAACCTAATGGTCTTACTTAATTCCATCTATTTTTTTTCCTGCAAATTATACATTTTATTCTTCTATATGGCTGAATAAATCTCCTCTGTGAACACATACCACATTTTATTTATCCATTTACCTGTTGATGAACAGCCAGCTGACTCCATAGTTTGGCTATTATGAATTGTGCTGCCTATAAATGTGAGTATACATGGATCATATATTAAAGCTTTAATGACTTTGATTCTTTGAGAAAAAGTACTGATGAGAATTGTACAATTGGGTCATACAGTGTTTCCATGCCTAGATTTTGTGGCCCCATCATACTGGTTTCCATAGTGGTTGTACTAATCTGCAATCCCACCAACAATGTAAAAGTTTCTTCTTTTCTCGACATCATCTCCAGTATTTATTAACTTTTGTATTTTGATTTTTTGTTCTTGTTGGGTGTTTTTTGTTTTTTATTTGTTTTTGGAATTGAATCCAAGGGCACTTACCACTGAGGCTGTAACCCCAATCCTTTTTATATTTTGAGGTGGGGTTTCAATAAATCAGTGAGGCTGACCAAGAACTTGTGAATTCCTTGTCTCAGCCTCTGGAGTCAGTTGGGTTACAAGCATTCTATACTGTACCTGCCCATGACTGCCATGAAATCAAGTCTCAGTGTAGTTTGTATTGCATTCCCTAGTTTTTAAAGGTGTTCAAAATTTTTTTCATGCACTTTGTTAGCCATTTGTACTTCTTCTTTTGAGAAGTATCTATTTACCTATTAGGAGGGTTATTTGGGGTTATTTTGTTAGGTTTTTGGAGTTCTTATTTTAGCTATGAACACTATTTCAGGAGAACAGCAGTGATTCTCTCTCAGGTGTGTACTTTCTCTCATTACATTCCTAATTGTTGCCTTTGCTGATCAGAAGCTTTTAAATTTGATATTGTCCCATTTATTAACTCTTTGTACTATTCCCTAAGGCTTTGGGGTTCTATTGAGAAAGTTATTGACTGTGTCTAAAAGCTGGAGTGTTGACCCTATATTTTCTTCTACGAGTTTCAGTTTCTGGTCTAATTCTTAGGATTTTGATCCATTTTGAGTTGTTTTTTGGCAGGGTGTGACATAAGGGTCTAGTTTCATTCTTCCCACAACCAAGTGTTAAAAAGGTTATCTTTTCTCTAATATATGTTTTATCACCTTTTTGAAGTATCAGATGACTGTGGGTTTGTCTCTGTGTCTTCTATTCTGTACCATTGATCTATGTCTCTTTTTATAACAATACAATGCAGTTTTTGTTACTGTAGTGCTGTAGTACATTTTGAAGTCATTTATTATGATGCCTAAAGCATTGCTTTGTTGGCTAAGCATTGCTTTACCTATTCTGGTTATTTTAGTAATTTTTTTCTAGTTCTATGATTAATGTTATTGCTATTTTGATGGGGGTTGTATTGAACCTATATTCTGCTTGTTGGAGTAGGATCATTTTAATAATATTTTGTCTATCCATGAACATAGGAGGTCTTTCCATCTTCTGGGGTCTTCAATTTCTTCAATATTCTATAATTTTCATTGTAGAGGTTAGATTTTTTCCTAAGTTGGTCAGTTGGTGGCTTTTTGTTTGTTTGTTTGTTTTAAAGTCTATTGTGAGTGAGATTGTTTTATGATTTTTTTTCTCTGTGGATTCATTGTTGGTATATAGGAAAGCAAATGATCTTTGTATTTTGGATTTGTATCCTGCTAATTTGTTAAATTTGTTTGTTAGCTCTAACAATCTCTTAGTGGAATTTTAGGATTTTCTAATTTTTGAAACTGTATAATTCTTGGAATATTTTGGATGCTATATACCATTGGTACTTGAGCTTATCAAGCAAATTCTCGCCTCAGGGTCTTTATATTTATTGTATCTCTGGTTAGGCCTCCTTTCTCCTAAACATTTATATAATTTTCTTATTCATACAGTTCATCAAATGGATACATGGGGCTTGGTAAGCAATCGACCCTATCCATTCTATCATTTTAACAATATTTTCTTGTTTTGTATTTTTGAGCATGTATTTGTATCCTTATTGACTAGTAACCCGTGGGTGATGCAATCAGAGCACTAAAAGAAAGGTTTGGCCCACAGAGAGAGCGTAGATGGGGCTAGATGGGAAAATCTCCCAGAAAGTCGGATGAGGGTCCTTTGGGTTCACTTCCTTTGACACAAAGTAACTTCTTTATGTATCCTTCTCTGTCTTGGTTTCCTTAATCATTCCATGTTTCTTTTTTATTACAAATGATTCTTCTGATTTTAATTTATATTATGAATATGAAAACATTTATCTTTATTATAAATATCTTGTAATTCAGACGACATATCAAAAACACATGGCTTCATGTATAACGTTTTCTTCAAGGTCAGGTAATATTTTAGAGATCAATAAAGTCTAAGAATAATATTGCCCTTATTTTATATGATTTGCTAGTGGTCAGAGAATATAGTACCATTCTTATTTTGAGTAAAGGAAGTTAATAATACTATGTTTTCAAAATTTTACGAATCACAGTTATTTCTTCTTTACAGTGTTTATTGGAATATTTTTTTTTCTCTTTTTTTCATCATTCCTGTCTCCTGTATCATGTAGCAGAAGCCTGAGTTTTGGTGCAAATTTGAACCTTCGAATCATGATCTGTTATACATCTCAGCAGTCTCAGTCTTAATTGACTTTTGAGATTCTCCCTGTCATCTCTTGGAGAAGATTGATATACCTGAAACAGTATTCACAAACTTAATAGAAATGTATTTTTTGATTCTGTTCCTTTACCCTTGCTGCTAGCTTAGAACTTCAAAAGTGTAACTTATTATGAAAAAAAATAAATACCCAACTGCTGTCTTGAAGAGTTGATGCTAGTCAAATAGCAGCTGCTATAATATTTTTTCCTTGGGTTAAAGAATGTTGCCATGAGGTGGGGTTGTGGCTCAGCAATATAGCATGTTCAGAAAAGTTAACAACTTGCCCATTGTCACATAAGTACACTTTGGTTTTTCTATTCTATGGTGATGCCTCCAATTTAAACATTCTTTTTCTGTTGAACATTTAGATTGTCTCCATTTTTGCTAATGTACATACAACTTAACATGCTTAGTCATAGATTGTTTTACTTTTGGCCAACACATATTTTACTCTTCTCAGTGTCGTAATGCAGTGATCACAATAGTAAATATTTTTGCCTGTATTACTAACCACTAACTTCTCTGGAGCTTTGAAAATGCACCCAAGCCCTCCTTTCCTATCTCCCCTTCAAAATGGATGCAGTTTACAGAGTGTCATCAAAAAGATGCTAGTGAATTTCCTTAGTTAATTGAGAAGATACATTAAAGACAAAACACACTTAATATTTCCTAAGTGGTAGTTTTTAATCTTGATTTTATATACTATTTTATGCCTGTTGGAATATTGCTTAATTGGCATCAGAATACTTTTTGGCTCAGTTTACAAACCCTGTTGAAGGAAAGTGATGTGCATGAGCCTAACAATAGTTATAGTTGGAAGAACTGAGATGATTGCTGCTTTTCTACATTATAGTTGACTAGATTTATAGTATAGACACATGAGATTTTTTTTACTGTCAATGACTAATTTTTATAAATGTAGAAAGTAAAACTGTACCAATTAATCATTTTCATATAACTTTCTTCAGCAAGTGGGAAAGAAACCAATGAATGAGTGAAAGAAGGTTATGAAGCATAATGACAGTCCTCTTAAGTTCCAAGGCTTAACTTATGCTGTCAACTGAATGTATGCTATCATCCATTTATGCAAGCATTATAAACATCAAAAAGAAAGTTTATCATACAACATTTTTTTTTAAAAATGATCAAACCAAAAAGAAAGAAATGGACAGATACTAGAAGGTTCTGAAAATTGAAAGCCCTCAAGTATTTTTCACTAAAAACATAAGTGTGACCTAGAGACCAGACAATCATTTCTATGTCTTTTAACATTGGAAAAGAAAATTTAAAAGTAAAGGCAACATCTCGCATTTTAACCTATCCTATGTAATAATGTCATAGCAACAGTTATATCAAAGAAACTTTTTTCTTATATATGTTATTTGGTAAGTTTAATTTGATTTGAATCTTTTATGATAGTAGATGTCATTATATCCATCTGTGTAGCTCATGTGTATTCTCATACTGACAATAAAACTAGAACATGACTGGAAAATAAAACATTATTTTTAATGTACTCATTAGTGGCTAATATGTTCTTAAGCAGGATTTGCTTAGATTTCATTAATGTAGATGTATTTGTGTATGGTTCTCAGAAAGTTATTGATCTTGGAGCACTTCAGATTTTCACATTAGAGATGCCCAATCTGTGTAACTTCTTGTCACAAGTTGGTTCTAAAGATTAAATTGTTAAAAGATGACAATAATTTTCAATAGGATATTTAACAAAGTATAGCTGCATATTTGATTATTTTTTCTTATACAAATTCCTTGGTTCTAGAAGATAAGAATATTGTAATCCAGTGGATATCCTGTGACAGTAAAGAGGTTCATTTTTTTTATTTTCAGGCAACCTGTCTCATTTATATCGAGTTGGTCTGAGATACAATAGACTATCAACAATACTCAGATCACTAGCAAAATGCAGTGCACTTGAAGACTTAAATTTGGAGAACAATAACATTTCTGCTTTACCAGAGGTAAGAATTGTATGACAGAAAATATGACTGGATTGAAATAAACCTTCAAGATAATTTAGGGAAAACTAACCAATGTTTATAGCTGGGGACATAATTTGGTGACTGAAATTTTTTAAATAACAAGCATCCTATATAGATACCACTAAAATAGAATTCAAAAGAGGAAAGAAAGGATACAGGAAAGCTTTTTTAATATAAAAAAATCAGAAGGAAAATTAGTGTGCTATAGTTCCCTGTAGCACTGTCTAAATCATTCTTATGTCATTTTGGACAATGGAAGTAAAAATATTAAGAAAAATCTGTATGGCTAGTTTTAAATCTCATCTATCTTTCTCAGTTCCTTATAAAAATGTACTGTAGAAAGATGATAAATGGCAAGAACTACCTTGATAGAATATAATACTTGTTATTAAAATTAATGTTAGCTGCAACTCTAATGTGACACAAATTATTACCCTTATCAGTGCAGTAATATTAAAAGTATTTAGTATATTAGAATTGTGATAGTAGGAGCAAATGTGACTCCATTTTGTTTTATGACTTCATCCTGTAAAACAACCATGCCAAGTAGAAGAATCATGACTGGAGCAAGATGTTCTTTTCCTTTTGCTATAGAAACCTTTAAGATCACAGAACTACCTAATGGAGGATTGTTTCTGTAACTAGGTAACAGGGCTCTGGTTCTGTAACTGGGGTGACTGGGCTAACTGTGATTGGTTAGGCTTCCCTCCGCTTGACTGCACTGTCCCGCTTCTGTAACCTGGCTTGCTTGCATTGGCTAGACTCCCTGAACATCCCTTTTGCGGTTTTCAGGCTTATAAGGAGTGCCCTTGCAATTGTTTGGAGCTGATCAGGGGAACAGCTTTATGTTCTGGTCAGCCACCACCGGTGTGCTTCAATAAAGGCTTGATTCAATTATACGTGAGTGGTCTGGAAGTCAGTTTATGAAACCCTGGGACAAAGCTTGAACTATAACAGAATCACCAAAATCTTTCATTTTTAAACATTACTTTTTAATTTTTGAAAAAAGTTTAAATTAGTTATCCATGACAGTAGAATGCATTTGTGCACTTTTATATACATAGGTAGGTATAATTTATTTTTCTGATTTTCCATGTGACAGACACAATACTTTTATTTTTATTTATTTATTTTCTGTGGTGCTGAGGATTGAACCCAGTGCCTCACATGTGCCAGGCAAGTGCTCTGCCACTGAGCTACAGCCAAAGCCTTGATTTTACATGTTATAGAATCACATTAGTAATACAGACATATATGTACATAAGGCAATAATGTTGGTGCCATCCTTCCTATCTCCCTAACCCCTCCCCTCCCCTCTCTTTACTCACATCTACCTAATCTAAGGTAATCTAAAGTAATTTTTCCTAGTGCCCCTACTTATTTTGAATCACCATCAACATATCAGAGAAAAATTTGGCCTTTGGTGTATGGGGATTGGCTTATTTTGCTTATCATGATGTTCTATACCTCCATTCATTTACTGGAAAATGCCATAATTTAATTCTTCTTTAGGGCTGAGTAATATTCCATTGTGTATTTGATTTAGCCATTCATCTATTGAAAGATACCTAGATTGGTTCCACAGTTTAGCTATTGTGAATTGAACTGCTATAAATATTGACATGGCTGTGTCACTGTAGTATGCTAATTTCAAATCCTTTGAGTATTAAACAAGGAGTAGGATAGCTGGGTCAAATGGTGGTTCTATTTCAAGTTTTCTTAGGAATCTCCATCTGCTTTCCATAGTAGTTTCACCAATTTACAGTCACACAAGCAATGTATGAGTGTTCCTTTTTCACTATCTCTTTGCCATATCTTCTTGCCTTTATTCTTGATCATTGTCAATCTGACTGGAGTGAGATGAAATCTTAGAGTAGTTTTGATTTGCCTTTCTATAATTGCTAGAGATGTTGAACATTTTGTCATATATTTGTCGATTGTATTTCTTCTGAGAAGTGTCTGTTCAGTACCTTAGACCATTTATTGATTGGGTTATTTTTGTGTAAGTTTTTTGACATTAATGCTTTATTGTATGTGCATGAAGTAAATATATTCTCCCAATCTCTAGGTTCTCTCCTTATATTATTAATTGTTTCTTTTGCTGAGAAGACATGTTTTAGTTTGAGTTTATCCCATTTATTGATTCTTCCTTTTACTTCTTGCACTTTAGGGGTCTTGTTAAGGAAGTCAGATCCTTGGTCAACATGATGAAGACTAGGGCCTACTTTTTCTTCTAGTAAGCAGAGGGTCTCTTTTCTAATGCCTAAGTTTTTGATCCACTTTGATTTGAGTTTTGTACAGAGGAGGAGAGAGAGGTTTAATTTCATTTTGTACAGAGGGAGACAGGTTTAATCTCATTTTGTTACATAAATGTTACTTTTAATTTGGCTTGTGTTGTATATATTAATTTTTTAAAATTTATTTTGTGTTGGTAGTAATTGGGTAAAATATAACTCTCTTTTAAACTGTGTTTCTTGACAATGAAAGGGAATTTTACCCATAAATGTTTGCTTATGTTTATTCAAGCATAATATTCTAAGAAAATAATGGAATGTGAACTTAAGGATTGATAGATCTTTTGCAAATTTTTTTCTTCCCTAATGATTAAAACTGTAGATACACAAACACACACACACACACACACACACACACACAGGCACATACACACACACACACACAGTAAATTTGTGTATCTGAATTTTCATGAAACAGCTTGGCCAGGGTTGAAAGATCAATTTCAACCAGGAAAAGTGGTGCTTGTTTGTAACTACTCCAGAGACTGAGGGAGGAAGATTGCATGCATGGGCAATTTAATGATACCTTATTTCAAAATTAAAAAAATAAAAAATAAAAACGGCTGAGATTTTAGCTCAGTGGTAAGAGTGCCCCTGGGTTCAATCTGTAGTATCGGTGGGTGGAGAGGAAATGAGTTTCCCACCATTGCAGTTTCTAGACTAGTTATTCTAGTATTTCTTCTTTACTTTGGAATTAAATAGAGGTTCTTCATTTCCTTATCAGTTCATTAAGACTACTATGACAGGATCTTACCTATGAAAAAAAGAGTACTTCTGTTGGCAACAGGTTGAATGGGATAAGGAGTAAATCCATAGATATCAGATACAGCTCTGAGAACCAGAATATCTGGGTTTTTGTCTTTGATCATAGTAGTTTACAAATGATCAAAATGTATGAGGTTCTTTTATTTAATGTCACCCCTCTTGCTAATGAATGACTTGTATCCATAAGAGGGTAAGTAATTAGCACATTGACTAATTCTTTTTGAGATTATATTTGGACGTGGTTTGTGAGCTTAATTAAGAGTGACTGGTTTTACTATATATCCATATACATAAGTATAAAGACTGGGTCTATATCAAAATTCAAAAAGTGGAAATTCAATTTAAATATGCGTGTATATATTGCCCCAGTTTTATTGTCAGTGAGGGGAAGCTTATATATATATATGTGTGTGTGTGTGTGTGTGTGTGTGTGTGTGTGTGTGTGTGTGTGCATTACCCCATTACAATTATACGCTGCATTTGGGTTACTTTTGACAAACTCATTCATGCATGGAACTCGATTTTAGTTCAGGCTCCTCCTCTTTACTTCCAATGCCGCTTCCCCCATTTTCCTTCCTGTATGATAGTGATTTTCCTTTTGCTCATGTACTTGTTCAATTTTGAGTGGTTCTTTCTACTTATACATAAAGTTGAAATAGCCTATGTTATGTTTATGTATGTATATAGCATGACTTTAAAATTGCTTTAAAATACCCCCTCTCCCTTCCCTCCAGTCTCCCTCTCAATCTCCTTCTAGTCTACTGATCTTTCCTTTATTTTATGAAACCAATCTTCTCTTCCTTCATTTCCTTATTTTGTGTTAGCTTCTTCATATGAGAGAGAAAACATTAGACCCTTTAATTTTTGAGACTGGCATATTTCACTTAGCAAGATTAAATACTCATAAGGAAATGGAACTATAACTTTAAGCACATATGCTCAGACATGAAGCTAGGAGCTCTACATGTATTATTTTATATTCAGTATCTCCCTACGATTTGTTGGGAATATTCTTATTGAATAGATAGCGGGAAAAGACAGAGGGTTTTATTTTAGTCAAATTTGTTACCATAAACATTTTTTTTGAAAATATGGGAGAGATATTATCTAATCAAATTACCAAAGTTGGCAAAATTGATGAGTAGAAGACCTAAGATAGGAATCCAAATATATGTGACTGTAAAGGAAAGATAAACATCTATGTTTCACAGTGTGATATAAGTAATGCATGGAAGAGGGTTGGGGCTGTAGCTCAGTGGCAGAGCACTTGCCTCCTAGCATGTGTGAAGCATTGGGTTCAATCCTAAGTACCATATAAAAATAAAATAAATAAAATAAAGGCATTCTATCCACTTACAACTACAATTTTTTTAAAAAAAATGTGTTTAAGAGAAGTCTTCTTGTACTCTTAGTATAATCAAATATCAATATTTTGTCATAGAAGAATATCAGTTCGCAGTTTAAGTCAGTTTTAAGAATAACATTTTTGCAATGAATCTCAATAAAACTTGTTTCTGATAAAGCAGATTAAAGACATTTTTCTTGAAATGTTGTGTAAGGTTTTCTTAAGCACTGTTCTTGTGCTCACATTTTGTCTGTGTGCAAAAATAGATGCTAAGGATAGATTTTTTAATGTTTAGTGTGAAAATCAAATATTTACTAAATAGATAATTCACTTTCAATTCTATAGTTATTTTCTTCCTTCCTTTTATATTGCCATAACTGACATCTCAGGTACCAAACCTTCATGGAGGACAGACAGCTGAATTTTGAATGGTATTTTAAACCCACATACTCTTAATAGGCATTGTTTCTTTTTGCTTATATTTTTATTTAATCTAGATTGGGATTTTTTCCTGTTCTGAATTATTATTTCTTTTTTGATCCTTCAAAATTTTATTGCAGTCTATTTTCTCCATTTCTAGTTATTCGAGTATTTCTTCTTTACTTTGGAATTAAATATGGGTTTTAAAATTCTAGCAGTTATTATATGTTAGGTATGGTAAAACTGTTTGTGTATTTTGTCTCCAGTATCTTCACTACAACCCATAAAGTAGGCATTATCCTTTCAAAAGTGAATAAACCAAGTATTAATACAACAGTTTACCCAAACAGGAATAGTGGTGCCCACCTGCAATCTCAGCTACTTAGAAGGCTGAAGTAGAATCACAAGTTCAAGGCTAGCCTAGGCAACTTAGTGAAACTCTAAGATAATTGCAAAGAAAAATGCCAAGGGTATAGCTCATAGGTGGAGGAACCCTGGGTTCAATCCCCAGTACCAGAAAATAAAGAGAGAAAAGAAGAAAGAAAAATAGTTTGCTCCAAATCACAAGCTATTAAATGATAAGGCAAGATTGATTCAAAACTTTATATCTCTAAAAATGTTTAATGTTCTTAAAGGCAGATATTTATTTATATTTACACACTTAGTTTCTTTATGTGGTGGGAAACTAAAGTAGGGACATATGAGTTTATGTGTTTAGTAAGTACTTGCTTAATAGGTACTTGTATTCCTTCAAATTTTACCATATAAAAAGGAATGTGTTATACTATATCAAGAAGTATAATCAGCTTCTGAATTTTGTATTCCTAAAGAACCATTAAATTATTGAATAATGATTTATACTGTGACAGGAATTATGTTATTTTTTTTACTATTTATTTTTATTTATTTATTTTTACATGCTGCTGAGGATCAAACTCAGGGTCTCATGTGTGCAAGGCAAGTATTCTACTACTGAGCTACAACTCCAGCTTAATCTTAATACTAATGTTAATCTTAATACTAATTTAGATATTTATATAACTAAACCCTATATAGGATTTGTTACAGTAAGTGGCATAGCACTCTCAAACTAGCCACCTTGTGATACTTCTCAATCACCAATGTGTACTTTGTGTTATAGAGTGATTTAAATAAACTAAAGCCAAACAATTCAAAAAAAGGGAAAAAAATCCTGTTTTCTTGTGAAATCTGAAAAATCTTTGTGCACTGACTTCACAATTTCCACGAGGCAAGACAATAGCTTTCTGGAATTGAGTATTGACTATCTGGAGGAAGTGTCACAGAACCAGCCTAACCTGTTTCTGTAGATCCTTACCTGTAAGGCCTTGAGGAATTTGTGTTTGGAATTTGCTGTTCTATTCAAATGAAGTTTTTTTTTTTTTTTTCAGTTCTAATTTAGATTTATGCTTGTTTTTTTTTTTTTTTTAACAGATCCTTTTATGCAGTCTTGTGAAACTGAACAGTTTGAACTTGGCTAGAAATTACTTCCAGTCATATCCAGTGGGTGGTCCAGCTCAGTTTTTCACAATCTGTTCCCTCAACATAGAATATAATCAAATCAATAAAATCCCATATGGAAATTCTCTAGAGCAAAAGCATTAAGGGAACTAAATATGAAGGTAAACTTTTTGTATCAGGAGGAAAGGAGGAATCACTAATGCATTGATATTCTATTGTCTCTAATGATGTGGAATCTGTGTCATTTTATTTTGTTGATGAAGTCTACTTAGGGGATATATATATATATATATATATATATATATATATATATATATATATATATATATATTGCTGATAATCAAACTCAGTGACTCACATATGCTAGGCAAGCACTCTACAACTGAGCCACAACCCCAGCCCCGTGGGGGCAGTTTTTTGTCCTCAAGAATTAATAATGAGGATTTATTAAAATATATTTGTAGGTATGTTGATTGCAGAACACTTTTAAAGGTACCAAATTATTATTACTCTTAGGGATTTAAATTTTTAAAGTGGAATACTGCAGAGCCACCAAAATTGATGCTCAGATATAGAAGAATATTACATACCAGTTACAATATTTTTAGTTTATTAAGAATTAGGAGGTCACAGAATATAAAAAATTCTGTGAATACATACAGTTTAAAGCTGTTTGGAGTATGATTAAATATAGTAAATACATAGGTATTTATGTGTACATATATACTCAGTGTTTTCTAAAATGTATCTCTTTAAAGACCACCCATAAGTAATTCTGATCTCTAGTTCTTTTTATTTTTTATCTCTATACTGTCCAGTGAAAGAGAAAGGATCTCACATTTGTAATAGTTTATTGTGAAAGAGGTGAAGAAATGGTGATTTATCTAGTCCAATGATTTAATTTTTAGTAAACTTTCTACACAGAGAAAACAGTCTATTTGGCCATACAGCTATTTCATGGCTGAGGCAGGAATTCAGCTTCCTAGATTTTTTGAATTTAGGTAGAGGGTTCTTTATATTATATCATTCAACTTCTTTTTGTCTTTGATGAGCCAGTCACACAATTATTGTTCTTTATAATTTAAATTTACAATTTCTTGACTCTGTCTATACTTTGTCATAAATATAGTATTATCTTTTATGGTAATTTGGAAGCACATAATTACTGAAGTAGTATAAATTCAAAATCCTATTACAAACAAAATTTTTAATATAGTTACAAAATTAATATATGCAATAACAGTAATGTAGTGGTAAATAACATTAATTCAGTATATTCATTTTGTAATAATAGATTTAGAAAATGGTGGTCCCAATATTAATTATTTTTTGTATTTGAATATACACTTTTATGAATTTGACATTATTACACTATGTTAGCTTGGAAAGGATTGTTGTTTTTATTAAAACAACAAAACACTTTATAGCACTTTTCCTAAATTTCTATTCAAACTTGATAAAGGTTACACAAAACTTTCTTTTGAAAAAAATCAAAGTGAAGCTTGTTGTATTCTTCCTCATATAAGCACCTATAGTAAACATTTCTTAATGAAAATACTTTATCATACTGTACCTATCAGTAGTGTGGGCATAGATAGATAATGTTAAATATTTTTAATAAATAATAAATTTCAATTTAGAAAATATAAACTGGATTTTTAAATATATATATTCACTGATTGGGATTTCTTATATTGATGATTTTGTGTAAAAAGACACAAGGATCCATTAGTGTTGAAGAAAAAAATAGAAATATACACTAAAAAAAGAACATAAAAGATGGGACTGAGTTTGTGGCCCAGTGTTAGAGTGCTTGCCTAATGTGGGAGGCACTGGGTTTGGTTCTCAGCACCACATATAAATAAATTAAATAACAAAGGTCCATTAACAACTAAAATATTTTTTAAAAAGAATGTAAAAGGAATCCATGACCAATTGGTTAACATATTGGCACATTGATACCCAACTGGGACAAGGGGGATATCACCCTCTTTCTTCCATTACCATTGTAATAGTTTATTTAGGGTTGAATTTGATGGGCATGGTAACACACATCTGTAATTCTAGCAGGTTGGGGGGGCTGATATAGGAATATTGAACAACTTACTGAGGCCCTAAGCAATGCAGTGAATTCTGTCTCTAAATAAAATTCAAAAAAAAAAAAATAGCTGGGGACATGGATTAGTAGTTAAGTGCCCTTGGATTCAATCCAAAATATAAAAAAGTGAACATGTAAGAGCAGGAAAAAGGTAATTTAAAATGCTTAATTAATATCATAGTACTCCATTATGTTTTTATTATTTAGTTATGAATGTATTCTGTCTTCCTCTTTTTTTTTTTTGGGGGGGGTCGTATGTGCTAGGGATCAAACCCAGGAGCTTGTGCATGGGAGGCAAGCAATCTACCATCTGAGCTATATCCCCATCCCTTTCCTCTTTTTTTTCTGCTCAGCATCTCTTCCACTCCTGGGCTCACCTGGGTTTCCTTTCGGCCATGTATCTTCTTTCATGGTGTTCATATCTCAATTTGAACAGTCACATTTTCTCCAATGGTTCCTAAACATTATTGTGAAATAAAGCATCAAATTTATGACTATTATCTTTGAACTCTGAAGTTGTTTCTCTGTGTAGTATTTTTATATTTCCATTAATCATATTCACATAGGAAACAAACTTCCTTTTTAACTTCAAAGCAAAAGCTCGGTACTATGCAAAAATCTTGGAAAATCGATGCTTTTGTTGCTGGTTGTAAATCCCTGATTTAGATATCCAGAAGAGGATTAAGGTTTAAGATTATTTTTTTCCAAAAGACTGTACACATGGAGCTTTGTTTTAATGGTTCCACATGAAATGCTGCATTTAGTCTTTGCCAGGACATTCAGTTAACATTACTTCCATTGGACTTTGGAACTTGGACCATCATGATAGAATTGAATTTAGCCAATAATCAGCTAAGAATGATCCCTGAGGATTTATCAGGTCTTGTTTCTCTTCAGGTGAGTGAGTATTAGTGAGCATTTAAAACTTCTCAGTCTCTTTCTCAATTATCTACTTATATAAAATAAGCGATTTCTTTTTGAAGGTCACAATTAAAAGTGATGATAATAAGAACTCTCTTAAACATATGACCCTGTTAGGATGGTGCAGTATTGGATCAATTACTCTAGGCTCAATACTACTGAATACTAATCATTAATATTTAATACTAATGAATGTGAGTTAGTCTAGGTTCAATATTACCATTGCCCACTAAAAGGTGGTAGTTTTGAATGCTCTAATATAACTTTGAAGGAAGGGGTATTAAAATTCAGCATCTTTAGGCCATTTTTATGAATTCTTTTTAAAAACCATATCTTGTTTACCCTAATAATTATGGATACCTGAGACAGGCATTTAGAACCTTTTACTGTATGATGTTGACCTAATTTCCATCCTAAATCACTCACCTGCTATTTGTTGGAAATCTAGCGTGTTTCCAGGTCTGTATGTTTATTCCAGTTGTTCATCTAACTCCTCATCCTTTTTTTTTCTTTAAAAATTCATTCACTGAATAATGATCCATCTTATTCTCACCTTCTTAGTCAGGGATAATCACTTCTGCCTGAATCCCTAAAGTTCTCATCTTTTTGATGAGTAAAGCTTACTAATAGTACTCCAACTTTTAAAAAATTTTCCTATATCATGTTTTTTTTTAAAAATCTTGTTTATTTAATGTGGGAAGATGAAATAGTATTGTGTGATTGAAAGCATGGGTGAAATAAGAAGATATAAAATTAGCTAGAAGTCTCTGAACACCTTTCTTCTTAGTGCTTGTTTCAAAACCCCATTGCATGACTGACTCCTACTCCTCTGGTAGTTTATAATTTATTAGAAAACAAGGCCATCTTCCCCCCTCCCCCAATTTTATTTTTTTAGAATGATTGAAATGTAGTAAATACCATAAATTATAAATACCATGGATTGTCAGTTGTGACCTTTCTTAAGTGATTGTTTACAACAAGTGGTTTCATAGACATTTGCAAATTTTCAGTATCAGATTAACTAACTATATGATATTCATGAAAAAATTAATGTTTTTAAATTATTTTATCATTGAGTTTTAGTCAAATTTTTACTTTAATTTAGACATTATAAGATTATTTCCAATAACTCTACTGGGTTTGAAAGTTTTTAGAGTACTAAATTAAATATTTTATGTAATTTAATTGAATGTTACCTATCCTAATACTCACTGTTTGAAAAATTATCATTGCTTATAAATTTTTAAGCCTCACAATTGTCATATATATGGCCAATATAAAAATGAAATACATATATGTAAAATTCCATATCATGTTTTATCAAACTGTAAATTATTTCTCTGTAGGTTCTAATATTTTCAAACAATCTTCTAAAGAAGCTTCCCCAAGGTCTGGGAAACTTTAAGAAGTTAAAAGAGTTGGATATAGAGGAGAACAAATTAGAATCCTTGCCAAATGAAATTGGTTATCTTAAAGATTTACAGATAAATCATGTCAGGGGCTTTATAAGCATATGATTGGATTTTTTTGGAACTCATCTTTCTAATTCTTCACCATTTTTTAATTTTTGGACCAGATAGATTTTTTATATTATAGGGATTAGGTCTGAGTTTTAATTTCACATAATCTCCTTTTAAATTTCTAGCAAATGATAATTTTTGAAAGAAGATCCTGTAACTTATTAAGACTCATCTGATTTAATTCCCCTGTTATTTTATTCTTTTGTGGAAGTATTATTTTAAATTTATATAGTTGTATGAAATGTGCATATAACTTTTATTGTTATTTTTTTTAGAATTTAGTCTTGACAAACAACCAGTTGACCACTCTTCCCAGAAGCATTGGTTACCTTACCAATCTCACACATCTAAGCCATGGAGATAACCTGCTTAATCATCTTCCTAAGGAAATTGGTAGGAACTCTATGTATTATTAACTCTACTAGTAATTAACCGTTGTATTTTCACACAGTATTTCAGATAAATCTGTTTTTGTAATCTGAGGTTATATTAGCATTCTGAGTTTTTTTATGGAGTACTGATACTTAATGTTAGTGGGTGCTTTGATTGTTTCCCCATGGGGTATTACGATTAATATTGTATTTTTGAATATACTATGGTATATTTATATTTCCAATAAGTTTTCTGAAATCTTAATTTAAAAGAATTATTTTCTGTTTTCCTAAATTTGAAAAATCACACAGACTTGAAACAAATTATTATTGTGGGTATTAAGGCTCAATAATAATATTTGATTAATATTAATATTTGGGTGCATTTTAAAATTTTGCCAAATATTTTTATATTCATTATCTCATATAATTATGACCACCTTTAATTTTATAAGTGAAGGTTGTAATACTGTTTACACAGAGTTAGTTAAGGTCACATACTAAATTACTGTGACTTCTTAAATTAATAATTCTATGTATACTGTCCTTCCATCTATAATGTGCTTAAAACAATATTGGATTAGTAATTAAAAATAGTTTTGGGGAGCTGGGATTGTGGCTAAGTGGCAGAGCACTTGCCTAGCATGTGCTGGGTTTGATCCTCAGAACCTCATATAAATAAATAAAAAAACAAAGGTTCAACAACAAAAAAAACACAGTGGTTTTGGAGATTGTTAGTAATTTAAAATCTGAATCTCTCACTTCTTAGTTTTATGTCTTTGAATAATCTACACAAACTCTTGCTCAAAGACTGGAACTTCTTATGTGTAAAATAAGAATAATAGTGTAAGGAAACTTTTTGAAAGACTTCATGAATTTATTTTGGTTTACCTATCAAATATGTGGTAACTTTCTTCATGAAAGATCTATATCAAACATACACACATACTGACACACACATGAATGCCAAACTCTATCAAAAAGATCTATAGTGTTGGAGCATTTTCAAAAAACTAAACTTAAAAACCAAGCATAAAAGAAGAAGTTCTGAATAAATTGTTATGGAGTGTGACCTGGTCATCAGGGTTTTAGAAAATCTTCCCAGATAAGTTATATATGTAGTGAAGTTTGAGATTGATGGTGCTAAGTGTTTTAAAATGGAGAGAAGAGTGGGAAATATGTATTATATATTAATTCCCACTTGCACCTTTGTATAGCAACTAATGTTTTTTTTTTTTTAATTATTGATTTAAAAAAATAAAACAGGTACACTGGAAAACCTTGAAGAACTGTATTTGAATGACAACCCTAACCTACATTGCCTTCCTTTTGAGCTGGCTCTCTGCAGCAAGCTTACAATCATGAGTATTGGGAACTGTTCACTCAGTCACATTCCACCTCAGATTGTTGCTAGGGGATCTTCTTTCATCATTCAGTTCTTAAAAATGAGGGGTACATATCATGCTATGGTCTGATGAAGCTCTGCTGATCCCACACATTGTTCAAATCATTTGCCATTAATGTGCCATATCTATATCTGTATATATTTATGTAGATATTGATATACATGGCAGATTTATAAAGATTCCATTATGTGTTTCTGCAAATAGAGGAATTTAGATCTTTATAAGTCTTTTGTAGAAAAGACTTATAATTTTTCTTTGCTGAAATTGATTGATATTTTTTCTGTTTTGTATTCTGATGTGCCAGTTTGCTTAAAAAATTGCCAAAAAATTATGAAGTTATTAAATTCAAGTGACAGAATAGCTATATATGATTCTCTTAGGAAAAATGATAGGTAAACTACTTTTGTGAATTATTATTACATTTTCCTATTACTAATTGTCGTATCAGGTAGAATTTTTTTTAACTTCTTTTGCAATTTAAGATTTAATTTTTTATATATTGTTTACAGTCCTGAAAGAGCAATAGGACTCATGTGCATGTACACAAACTCTATTGAAGAAATTATGTTTAGTCTCTGATGCTTAGTAAATGAGATGGTCAGAGAATTGTAAAACTGTTGATCTCAATGTTTCTCATTGTTAATCCGTAGCAGTAAAACAGAAATAGTGATATCAAATAGCCCTCCTTTGTGTGAAGTTAGTACTTTTTAAATCCCAGATTTTTATTTCATACATAAAGAAGGGGGAGATATTAAATAATTTACGGACTTCATGGATACTCATGAAAACATTAGATGATAGAAAGTGCCAGAGGTGGGGCTGGGGATGTAGCTCAGCTGGTAGCGCATTCACCTGGCATGTGCAGGGCGCTGGGTTCAATCCTCAGCATCACATAAAAATAAAAAATGAAGATGTTGTGTCCACCAAAAACTAAAAAATAAATACTAAAAAATTCTCTTTCTTTCTCTCTCTCTCTCTTTAAAAAAAAGAAAGTGCCAGAGGTGAAAAATGCACCAAATGTTAATTTGTTACATATATTGAAAGGTGCTCTAAAAATTAATATTGCCCATTTCTAATTTATCTTGTAGAATGTATCATTTTAAAAAAACTAAATTCTTCTGTGTCAGTTAATCTTGTTCTTCTGTGACAATTTTAGTTCTGATCTTTTGTTTTAGATCTAAGTTATTTCTAAGCCATTAGACAAGTCTCAGCAAAGTCATGATATATGGTTACTCTTATATTAGATGAAACAATTTAGTGTAATTCAAAGGTAATGGAATTAATTCCTAATATCTACCAATACTAATTATAATGAATAAAACTTGAGCAAAGGTCTCCTTCTCCCTGCACCAGAAGAAAGATAGCATACTTAAATATATTAAATAAACCTTTATCTTGATTTAATTTTATTGACTTGGTTAGCTTCACAAATCATTCAAACAGTTGGAAAAAGAATGACAATCTAATTTGTGAAATTTTGAATATGTTAGAGTATTGATATTAAAGTGGGTACCATGAATGTTGATTAGAAAATATGAGAATGTTTTATAAAGTAGATATCAGTACTGCTATTAAATAAAATGCTTTCTGGTAACACTAATTCTCAGGAAACATTTCTGGGTTTATTCTTAATTTTGAAAATAACATTAAAAAGGGGTCGTTTTAGTTTCCATTTTAAAAACTGAAATTGGGCTGGGGATGTGGCTCAAGTGGTAGCGCACTCGCCTGACATGCGTGCGGCCTGGGTTCGATCCTCAGCACCACATACAAACAAAGATGTTGTGTCTGCCGAAAACTAAAAAATAAATATTTTTAAAAAAATTCTCTGTCTCTCTCCCCTCTCTCTCTCTCTTACTCTCTCTTTAAAAAAAAATAAAAACATTTTGCCACTTTTCCACATTGAAAAAAATGTTAAGGGCTCTCAGCCTTTCCTTAATTAATGTTTCATATGTATGTCATATTGTACTACTAACATTCATACAGAGTCAAAAAACAATATATGTAAATTTTATAAAATGATATTTAAAAGGGAGACAAAGGTCAGCTTTACAACTACAACACTTTACCTAAGAGCCCTGCCTTACCTGAGATAAGGCTCTGCCTCCTACCTTAGAGCATGTCAAAATAACTTCAAAGTGGGTCAGATTTCAGTTAATTTAAAGTTATATTCAAAGATAAATTTATTGAAAAGATTACTGTGATCTCATATAAAAATATAATGTATAACTCAGCCAAGGTTCAAAATTATATACAAGCTAAATATGTTTTTATTATTGTTAATTTCACTTTATATTTTCATTATATCTAAAAAAAAATGTGACCTCTACACTCAGAGCAACCAAGAGACCTTTACTGTGCCAGTGTCTGATTAACACAAAGAGAGAGAGAGAGGAAAGTGCAAGAGAGAGAGAGAGAGAGAGAGAGAGAGAGAGAGAGAGAGAGAGAGATAAAAGAGAGGAAAAAAGTAAAAGGGAGAATGAGAGACAGGGAACGTGAGAGAAAAAGGAGAGAGCAAGGACCTGGCAAGAGAGAGTTTTTATAGCCAAAATCTAATGGGCTCTCTGGATCTGCAAGCTGCCTTGTTGGTGTACAGTGATTGGATCATACAGTAGATGTTAAGTAGATGTTGTGTCTGCTGAAAAACTAAAAAATAAATATTAAAAAATTCTCTCTCTCTCTCTCTCTCTCTCTCTCTCTCTCTCTCTCTTAAAAAAAACTGGAATTTGTTTTCATGACCCTAAATATTTTGTTTTTGTATACACTTGGTAAATATTCCACTGACATTTATACATTGTAGATATAAACTGCCTTGAGTGTAAATACCTGTCTGTGATCAAGACTTTAGTTAGATAGTAGTTTACTTCAGACTGGGACCATTCTCAAGTTTGGTGGGAAAAAGTCTCCACAGTTTCAGTAGTTGGAATTGAGCTGTCTTGTGACAGGTTCTGTAAATTTTGCATTCTATATGAACATGATATATTGGGGAAAATGTTTATTCTTAGATTTGTATATTATGACAGTATGTAAGTAGGTATTAGTAAAATTCCTTGTTCTAACAAAATCAGTATGTAACATCAAATTGCTGACTGATGGAGTGAGTCTTGAGAACCAAGCCCACACCACACACACACACACACACACACACACACACACATGCACACACACACACACAGTCATACACAATGGTGCTGTTTTCACAAGAGTAAAGACTCAGTCTTTGTGCAAATTATTAGAGATATATTCTAACAATTCTATTAGCAATGGGATAATGTTTAAATGGAGAAGTAAACATTTCTGATAGTATCAATACTCCTATAAATCACTTAATTGGAAAATCTGATTTGAGTCTATGTGTGCTTTATCGGTAACCATAAAGTTTTCTGTTATCTGAGTTACATTTGATCATTACTGGTATCATTTATGTGGAGAATTTAACAGTTCACTGGTATGATGAAGCTTAATGCATAAGTGGCATTTGGAACAGACATCATAGCATTTATTTCCATTATTTTGAAGAAATCATTCAGTAATTATGTCTATCTAGCTAGTTCTTAAAACTTGGCACTCACTACTAAAAATAATGTTGTGTTTACTTATTTTAATATTATTATTTAATAGAAAATTACATGTGTATACTTTTTCCTCATTTACTATTTTCTCTCACTTTAGACTCCTTTTAACTAGTTTGAAAACTTGTTAAATAAGAATACAACAAAGTTTTCACTGTTTGAAATTTTCTCTATTAAAGATGAGGTTTCCCTGATCTCTAATGGGGTTTGTACTATGTTAAATACTTTGTTATTCTGAATTATGATTCAAGACTAAAAGTGTAAACAGCCTTTAAATAATGTACTTGTTGTTGATTATTTTCACTATATAAAATTACTTTTGGAAAGTTTATATTAATATATTTGTAATTGTTCTGCCATTACCATTACCATTTAAACTTTAGAAAACTTTGAAGCAGTAAATAACATGCATAAGGTATATAAATATTCAAAACATTCAACAAAGTATGTGGTAAGTGTCCTTCAATATAGTTGTTTATTGTTTATATTTGCTGTTTATAAAACACCAAAATACAGGGTTTTGTTTGTTTGTTTGTTTGTTTGTTTAACAAACTTTTAAATCTGGAAATGTGGACTGTCCTGTAATGTAATTACTGAATTATTAGAAATAGTTTCCCCTTTCTCTGAGCCTTTTAATCCTAATAGTATTCTATCATGTTCTCATGGGCTATGAAGAAAATGCTTTCTTGGTGTATGTGTGTGTGTGTGTGTGTGTGTGTGTGTGTTACAGAGAAAGTGTGTGTGTGTGTGTGTGTGTGTGTGTGTGTGTGTCTGAATTAGCTGTTTTAAGATGTCAGGGTAAACAAATGTTGAAATTGGGGCTTGAGGGTTAGTACATTTTTGTACATTTCTATCCTGTGAAATAAGTATCAGCTTTAAAAGTAACAGTAATGCTAGTACTTCTTCCAAAGGGAACCTTCAAATAAGTTTGAGTTCATCAAGTTTGCTTATACCTACCTACCTATCTCACCAGTAATTTTTATAGGTTACAGCTTTTCTTTATTATTTGTCTAATAGGAAGGTTTTGTTTCAGTACTGGGGTTTAAACTCAATTTATCACCAAGCCACATTCACAACACTTTTTATTATATATTATTTTTTTATTATTTTTATTTTTGGGTATACCAGGAATTGAACTAAGAGGCACTCGACCACTGAGCCACATCCCCAGCCTCATTTTGTATTTTATTTAGAGACAAGACCTCACTGAGTTGTTTAGTGCCTAATTTTTGCTGAGGCTGGCTTTGACCTCATGATCCTCCTGTCTCAGCCTCTGGACTGCTGGGATTACAGGCATGTGCCACTGCATCTAGCTAGAGACCTTTTTATTTTTGAGAAGGACAACTTACAAAGTTGTGTGGATCCTCACTGAATTGGTGAGGCTGAAATCAAAATTACAGTTCTCCTGAGCTGCTTGGATTACAGGCATGCACCAATCCAACCAGCTTAAGAGTAAGATTTTTGACAATTCGGGTTGTACAAAGTATTTTTTAACACTTTTTTTTATTTGCAGTTGGACACAATACCTTTATTTTATTTTTATGTGGTGTAAGAACATAATTGAGTTCAAAGGTACCATCAATCAACTATATGCAGTTAACATCCATCACTAAATGGCGTAATATTAATTATTTTCAAGTTCACATGAAACATTTATGGATCACATTTTGGGCCATACAATACAATTAATTAAAAAAAATATATATAAATGATAAAAATGGTGTCAGACTGCAAAGAGATTAAGCAATAAATGACAAACAAAAAATTCTAAAATACTGTAGATTAACAATATTAGGGTAATTCTCAATAACATGGGTTATTTTGACCAATCTGCATTTGAATATTCAAAAATAGTTTGGGATAAATGAAAACAAAATATAGTTTATCAAATTTAGTGGGGTAAAGTGAAATTGATGCCTACAGGAAAGTTTATAGCACTGTGAGCATATATTAAAGAAGGATCCAAAATCAGTCTAAGATTCTGTCTTAGGAAATAATTAAAAGAACAAATTTAATCAAAAATAAGTAAATTGAAAATAGGAAATTGGGAAAACTAGTGAAACCAAAAACTAATAAAACTAATAATTTTCCAGCCAGGCTAATTGGGAAAGAAGATAACACAGATTTCTCATCAGAAGTGAAAGAGGAGACATCACTATAGCAACCATGGATTACAAAGTAATGCATAATATGAAAATATATAATATGAAAATCCTAATTCCACAAAGTTGATACCATAGATCAAATGGACCAACTGCTTGAAAGATATAATATGTGAAACTGACACATAAAAAGTGGAATGTATTAATAGGTTTATATTAAATGCTGAATAACCCATGAATTCCTATTAAATTAGGCAAGTAGAAGGTAGAAGCTCAAATATTAGCAACATCAGTTTTCACTTCACAGAGAACACTGGCTAATTCCTTTGAGGAAATCCTGGAGATTCAACTCCTCTGTGCACTGGTCCCATGGAATAAAGCCCATACATCTTACATGGCCATAGAAAATCACAGTTTTTTCTCCAGTGTATATCTGCTTCCTTCCTCTGTGTGCACCAGACAAATTAGCATTCAAACTACAGACAATTTAGAGTTAAATATGCTATATTTATGACCCCAATAAATCTTTTTTTATTCAGGTTAACACTAGATTTGGGCATTGTTACCAGTTATATGACACATTGCTGAAGGCAGGATAATGCCCAAGTGTACTCCAATTCTTCCTACTCATCTGATGGTACACATTTTTTCAGTTGTTCAATATATATGCCTCTAATTCCTTTATAACTTTAAGAGGGACTCAAAACAAGAGTAGATATTTATTTGGTGTTTTCATGAATGGAGGGAGAGTAAGGAGGCTCATATTTCATAATATTTTAAAAATGATCCCTCTTAATGTTTTTTGTGGATGCTTAGGTGTAATTCCAGTGTCACACACATCGTGTACACAATGGTCCTATAAGTGATCTGTGTCTCTCATTTTGACATCTACCTTTTGGTTTGATTGTAGCATTCACTCACATTAAATACTTTTCTTGGTATGGTTGGATTTATGTAGACCCTTTTGTAAATAGTTGTATACAATAATTTTATTTAATTTTTATGTGGTGCTGAGGTTCAAACCCAGGGCCTTGAATGTGCTAGGCAAGTACTCTACCGCTGAGCCACAATGCCAGCCCTATATAGGCCCTTTTATTGCAGCATCCTCTGAGTAATGGCACCCTATCCCTGGGGTTCTGCTCCATGGAGTTCTTCCCTGCTGTGGTACTGGGTTTCTTTTCCCACCTGTGTGTTCTCACTTGTCTGTGGGTCTTTGGGGGTTGGTGCCTTGGTTGGCCTTGGCATCTGTGTTCCAGGGGTGACTGTTCCTGGGATTAGAGGAGAAAGAGGTGAGCATGCATCTTTTCAAGGGGGCCTGATTTGGAGAAGATGCCCCACGCCACCAGTCCTGCCCTATCCAACCAACACTGGTTATTAAGGCAAGTACCAAGCAGGATGTTGAGGCAGCAGAAGTGAGTCAAGAAATGGAGCCTCATGGCGGTGCTCCAGGTACTTACAAGGGAACAGGCAAGTGCTGTCAGTAACTGTGGTACCATGTGATGGGGGCCCTTGGGAACAAGTTAATAGTGCTAAGATCAGGTGACAGTGCTTGGGGAGTGATAGTGTTGAACAGGAATTATGCAAGCATGGGAGCTCTGGGCAAACAGGAAATGGTATGCTCCTCATTCACCTGAGCGTTGGTGTACTCCATCTGCACTCCAATAAACTGCCTGTCAATCATTGTCATGATGGACTCAGTTCAACAGTTCTTTTCATCATGTCCTTGGTTTAAGGACTGCTACAGGACCTGGTTCTTGCTGCCTGGAGCTGGCCTCTGGCACAAGAAGCAGAGCAGCCTCCTTCTTAGGGAAGAAGGTGAAGATGCAACAGGAAATTTAATGTAAGGGGAAAGAAGGGGGAGTTTCCAGCACCGTCAGTGTGTACCCAATTCAGCTGGGGCAGGTGATGTGGACCAAGACCAGGGGTACAAGGCTAGTGAGAAGCACAGGCTTCCCCGGTAGGGCAGGAAGCTTGTGCAAAGACCTCCAGGAGTGGGTAGCAAACAGTTTTCTGTGGCTGATCCAGAGGGAGGAGGTGGAGGGGAGATGAGGCTATGAAGCAGGTAGGTGTGGAGCCCAGCTCCTTACCACAGAATGGCACAGCTGCTATGCTCTGTCATGCTCCTTGGCAAGGACAGAACACTGCAGGGTGGGATTCCATAGGACTGCCATTCTGTGACCACTGTGTTCATGCCATAGATGAGTGCTGTGACCCATTCATACACATATGATTGTGGGCAGGAGCCCCAACTCTACAGGGCCATCCTGCCAGGTTCTAAGGTGGGTGCGAATCTGCTCCTAATTTTCTGTAGGCATCAGACTGTAACCCCTAACATAGAGGGTGTCCGTTAGCTGCCTTTATGTGTTTCTATGTAGTTCTGGATTAGCCTTAGCTACACCCACATACTTGTTTGCCTATGACGGCTGCTTGCAGTGTGACTGACTGGTTGCAGAATCTCAGAGGACTGGAGTAAAGTGGACCTGGGGCAGAAGCAAACACAAACACATGCAGCCCTCTGGAGGGCTTGTGTCTCCTACAGCTGCCATCAGTGCCCTGCTGCAGGAGGGCTCAGGCAGAGCAGTGCCATCAACTGAGTGCTTCCCAGGTGCCATACACTGAACTGAACACCCTGCAGACATCACCTAATTGAACCAACACAAGAGCTCTTACAGCTCCCGTTTCATCAATGGGGAACAAGGACTCAGATGGGTGAAGGAAGGTGCCAGGACACAGTGTGAGTGTGAGGTCCACTCCAGCCCAGGACCTCTGAAGCAGAGAGCCTATCACAGAGCTCCACAGTACCACATCCATCTGACTAAACCAGAGTTTGTCAGCTTCCAATTTCCCCTGAAATAGCACAATGCTTGAACAGACTAAGATGGTGCCCTGGTGTCAGGTGGTCATAAGATTAAAGCCATTGAAAGGGCATATCTTGACGTGTTAGTGCAATTGTGATTTTGAGCTTGAAGTTGAGATATTGAAGATTCATTTACTCTTCTTCCTGCATTCCTTCACAAATCCAGTAGTTTTACAAACTGAGTGGCTGTTGTACTTCACAGGAGCCTTCACAGCTCCCCAGGAGGCAGAGCCCAGAGAGAGGAAAGTCAAGATGATGGACCCCAGGATCATAGCCTCCATGTGTGATATGATCCACTAACTGTGGGAGCCTGTGGTGGGGGGTGGGGGCTCTCAGCCATGCTGCAAGCAGCAGAGGCAGTTATTTTTAAGGGAATTATTTTTGTCTGACTATAGGAGTGTAAAGTATGGAAAATTCATGAAACTGGAGTGAAAGAAACAAAAATCAGAGTGACTCTACTTCCCAGCTGTAATCTGGGAACACTAATGTTAGGTTCAAGGTTAACAAGTCATGAATTTATTTTTAGTTTTAGCTTTGCTTCCTATTCTCTGTGTCTACTTATTACACATCTACACTACACTGTCACACTTGACAATGTTTCTCCTGCATTTTAGAGTTTAAGTGTTCCTCATTACATAATTATACATTAATGCATACATTTACATATGCAATTAATAGGCATGTTACATTACATTGCATATATGTGATATATAAGTAATTAATGTAATAATGTTCATATTATGCCAAAAAGTCAGTTCATCCCTGTCCTCAGTGAACAGTGTCAAATTGTAGTGGTTAGTTCTTTAGCAGTGAAACAAGAAAACAAATAGAAAGTGAGTTTACATAAAAGAGAGAGGAGAGGGGGATCCCTATGAAGAGGGAGCACTCATTCATTCATTCATTCATTCAAAGATGAGAAGGAAAGGGGAGGGGTAAGGAGAAGAAGGAGAAAGAAGAGTCGGCTTCATGGTCAAACCAAGTATTGCTCTCTTGGGTTTGACTTTTTCTGTATGTATTATATTTCAAAAATTTAAAAAGATTTTCAAGACAGACAATGCTGAGTGTCACTGGAAAGGGGAGGGGTGGAGTGAGTCTCTCTCTTACCTGAGATGGGGCTGGGCTGGGCTGGGCCGCTGGGCGTGGACATTGCCTCAGTAGGACCTGGGAGGCTCTCTGTGTTGGTGGCCCCTGCAGCTTCTGCAGATGCGGGTGTGGAGAAGCATGTCTCCCAGGGGGGACCCCCAGGTGTTGTCTCATTCTTGGTCTGAGCCCTGGGCGTGGACAGCATGGGAGCCCAGGTCTGTCTGTTGGTTGTCACCCATTGTGTTCCAGGCACTGTCCTGGTAGCTGCACATTCAAAGTGACTGTCACAGGGGATGGTTGCATTTGACCTCTTTGATTTATATAAAATTGCAGAGGCATGGGGTTGCTATCAGTGGGCAAACACAGGGCTTGGGCATAATACGGACATTCTAGGAGTCATGCACCCTGTGCTGAAGCCCATGGACCAGAGGTAACTTTGTTTGCCCAAGCAGAAAATAAAGAGAACTCCCCCAGGTCCCCTGGGTACTCAGCCAGCAAGCGTGTGTTTGGGGGTCGGTGGGCTCCATTTCAAGATTAAGGAGCTTTTTTTCTCATCCTGTGACCTGGCGAGAGACTGAAGGAATTGAGGGGAAGAGACCTGGAGGCAAGGGGAAGAGGCCCTGCCTCTTCCAGGCTGTGAATTGGGGTAACTTCCTTTACTCTTTAGCCTTATCTTTATGATGGGGATGAGAAGAATAATAACAATAACAATCGTGGTCATAATTCCTGTCCACAATATCACAGGATCATTGTTAGATTTGTTCAGACAAATCTTCCCTAACCAACCTTTTAAAAAATTGTTAGATGTACTCACTTGCTCATTCCTATGGCAAAAATTCAAGATTTTTCTTTCCAGTTATACAAAACTAATCTTATTAAAGAATTTGACATCTATGAGTTAAGTTGGGAACAGATACCATCTTTGAAATATTCAGATTTCCACCTGGAATGTGGGACATCCCTCCATGTATTTAAGTATCTCTTTATTACTTTCATTAAAGTTTGTAGTTTTTCTTATATAAGGCCAGAACTTTTTCTTTAAAGGTTATGACTTTTCTTGCCTCTAGAAGCCATGGTTTTTCATATTATACTGGAAACATTTCTAATTTGGAGTCATTGTCATGATGATACCAGGTATTGCATGAACCATTTACAGTAAGTCTAGACACTATCTAGTTAGTGGGGTTGGTTCCTTCTCCTCTCCACCTCCAGTCCTCCCTGATTCCTTATGTGCCTGCCACCTGTCCTTCCACCTCCCTGGGCAGCTTGTGTCTCCTGCTGTGCGGGGTGGTGGCACACCCTCACTGGCTTGGTCATTTCTTGTCATTTCTCTGCCTGTGTCTCTCTCCCTGGCCTGGGAGCTCAGGTAGGAGCAGGAACATGGATGGAGCCTATGTCAACACCTGGCCTATGTCTGGAAGCAGATGCATGTTTTGATGAGGGAGTGAGTGGATGCTGAGGGCTCGGGGCCATTGGTGGACAGACAACAGTGACTCTTAATGGAAGAGAAGATTCAGCTCAGAATTATTTCCAAGTAGGACATGATGGGGAAGCAGGCACTTTTTGTGGCCGGTGACAACACTGCTGACTGTGTGCTTCATAGGTGGGAAGGTCCAGGTCCTGGCGAGCCCAGGGGAGCAGCTTTCCATGCTGCTGTGTCAACACTAACATGTTGTGGAGCCAGTTGCAGAATAACCCAGCCATGGCATAAGATGCTGACTCATTTCACTTCCTGTGACTTGCCAGAGAGAATACTAGGTGCTGGGCTGAAGTGATAACGCTGTTCCACAGTAAGCCAGTAAGCGTGGGAGACACTGGCCCTGCGGAGGATGGGTGAAGGGTGTCAGGAAACTCGTGGACCTTTTTTGCAACTTCTTGTTAGAAGCGTCCATGTTAGTGGTCCACTGTGCCACCGACATAGCTGCCTCTGCTTGTCATCATGGGCCCTCCACTGGCTCATAGACATCTCTTATTTAAAGTAAGCTGGAGCCTGATGTCAGGGGGCAGACAGGGACAAAGATGTGGCTCATTCTTATGAGCCTGGAGGGACCAGGAGGGAGATTCAGCAAAGCAGATCACAGGGTGAGATCACATCTTACCTGAGACTGGGTGGGTGGCAGAGGCCCTGCTTGCTATGGCCATGGTCCCTGCAGGAGGCCCAGGAAGCCTGCCTATGCTCCCTGTTGCCTCTCCCTCTGAAGGCAAAGTTGTCTCCCTGGGCGGGGAGGTACTCAGGGCAGAAGCCTGGTGTGTGTTGTGGGCCCAGTGTGGGGGTCCTGTCCTTGGTAGGGCTTGCTGGCTTTGGGTTATGGACTTTCAAATCCCAGCTGTTTCCCTGGTAGCAGCAACACCTTTGGGAAGAAGGTCAATGGCAGCTTTGATAACTTTGATACTTTGGACAAAAAGAATTGCTGAGTCACTGAAAGATCATCAGACAGCAGATATATAGAAAGAATAAAGATCTCAAGCTCATTTCCAACAGTACCACATGAAAGGTCAATCTCCAAAAAAGCTGCATGATGAATCACTGCAGTGCACACACCTCAGACCATAAAGGTCTTGACATTTAACCCATCTCTTGAACAGATGCCAAATCTGTTCAGTGTCCTCAGTTACTTCGTGGCTCCAGGACTTGTCCTGGATGAGGGATTGGTCTCCTTGACATGCTCTGTGCGTATAACTAGGAACCAGAAGTGGAATTTGGGAAAATCAGGGGCTTTCTGGCAGAAATAGCTGGAAAAAAATTAGCCCCCCCAAAAGATAGACTTTGATAGAAAAATGAGCCCCCCAAAAGGCAGATTTTGGAGAGAAGTTTACTCAGTGTTGCTGTTTATTCCATCAGGAAAAGATGAAAGAGCCTCCAGTGTTAATTCCACCTGACCTCCCTAGGAAGGCTTGCTTTTGCAAGTGGGCATATGTCCTGGTATGGGCATATAGGCCAGTGACTCCCACTGGCCTATAGAGTCACCTGCTCTGGATGGACAAAGACTGGTGTTGGATTTTGGTCCCCACTTGTCCCTTTGGCAGGTAGCTGTGTGTAGGGAACAACTGACCCAACAGCAGGAGTTATGCCTGCAATCTCATGTCCTCTCTCTGCTTTGCTCAGGGCCCACAGACACCCCACAGGCAACCCCAGCTTAAGCCTTGCTCCATGTTGGACATGGGCTAAGTGCACCCCAGCCAAACTATCACATGGACAGACCACCAGCCACCAGGCACATCAACCTTAGTGTCCAGTTGTAAGTATGTTCCTTCTTCCTGGGCACATGTCCTTAAAGCAACACCAAAGGGGAGACATCTTTGAGATTGGGGGTGGGAAGGTTATGGAAAGACTGAATAAATGAGATTCACTCAATCCTCTGATCTGTCCTCAGAATTAGGTGGGTAAAGGCAACCCACTAAATGCCCATTTTAACTTCTTTCCAAGTATCTTTGTCCCATTAACAAATGAAGCTCCTCCACAGGATAATCAAGAGATGCCCCATGATAAACACAAGTCACAGTAGCCACTGAAATAGAATTGGGGAATTGAATTGCTGTGTTCTTCATTTTACTCCACGAGACACTGATGAAGGTCCTGCTATGTGCAAGCATCTCTGTGAGGAACAGAGGGGGAAGGCAGACAAAGGAGACTCTCTCTGCCTTGGAGTGTCACCATGGAGGAGGCACACCTGTCAATGCCACTGTGATGCCACCTGAAGTAACAGTCCAGATGATGTGCAGAATGGTGTTCTAGGGCCACAGGATGCAGAAGACTGATTTTGACTGGGGATCCTTGGGCAAGAGGAGGCAAGTGCTGGCAGTTGACAGACACACAGGGTTCTACAACATGGTGAAATATGGAGGAGCTGCTGACAGATCACAGCATGAGCCAAGAGGCACAGAAGGCATGACCTGCTTGCTGCCTGCAAGAAGGGCATTGGTTCCAACATGTGGTAGCAGAGGACTTATGGGAAAGGGAGGAGGAGATGAGGGTGTGCATGAGGGCAGAGGATGCTTCTCTAGGCTAAGGACTTGAACCCACTGGGGCTGACTGGAGTTCTGGGTATCTGTGGGACCTTACCCATGTTGTTTTGGAAAACCATTGCCCTTGGAAGTGAATGGAAATTTAGAGACATAGGGAATATGACAAGGAGCACTTTTTCAGAGGCTATTCCAGTTCGAAGGTAGACGATGAGGATTTGAGCCCAGATTCTCACGCAACAGCAGGTAATCTCAGAGGCCTGGGGAGGTTTCAGGAACTTCATTCAGCTAGAAATGCCAGTTATATTGAGGGGAGAGAGGAGACTTATAGGCGGTTCCAAAAGTGCCACCTGGTGACAGGGAATGGACAGGAAAGTGGGCACGTGGGGATGCAGAGGATGGGTGGCTAGAGGATGTGCATTAGAGAGTGGCAATGTCTCTAGAACTGGGCCCCAAACTAAAACATCTATAAAAATCAAATAGTTAATGTAAGAAAACTTGTGCAAGGCAATAGAGGGCAGAGAGAACTCTGGGAAATGGGAGAACAGTCCCCTCCTAAAGGGGAATAGGTACAGCTGCCACTCAGCTCTGGTTGCTTTTTGCCGTGGGAAGAATCCACAGCTGCCAGAACGTCTTTTGCAACATATTCCAGAAAATTATTTTCAGTGGTGAAATCATCTGATTTTTAATACAGGAGCTAAATAAAATGCCCCAGGACTGCATTTGTTCTCCAGTCAGGTGGGGGTCTCCACGGTAGGCATTTGGCGGTGTGCACTCACCCAGAACTCCAGACAGGCTGCTGGTAAATGTGTAGTTGATCATGGGGGATTTCTCCACCATCTCCCAGAAGTCAGAGAGATTCTGCCCTGCAAATGTCACACCAACAGAAGGAAATCTTTGGCTGGTTCCCTGGAGACCTGTTCTTATTGCCCAGTCCAGAGAGCTGGCAAGGGCAGCATGGCTCACCTGACTCTCCAGCCATCACACAGATGAAGAGGCAGTTGGATTCATTGGTCTTACTCACTGTAAAATGAACCAGCACAGGACAGGTCAGCAAGGTGATTGCAGCTGTAGATCTGGTTGAAATAAAATTTGAACTGGAAGTACCTAGCTCAGGACAAGATGGGGAGTAAAACTAACTCCTTATAAGGCAGCTCTGATTTTCTGATTTACTTTTGTTTGTTTGTTTGGTGGGGCTGAGGAGGCAGGAGATGGTGCAGTACAATGTAGTGGCTAAGAGCACAGTTGGGTGGCAGGGATCAGCTTCCAGGGCTACAGTATCAACTCTGCCACTTACTAGCTATGCACTCTACAAATGGCTGAACTTCTTGACTTCTCCAGGACTCAGTTCACTCACCTTTACAAGGGAAAAAATTCAAATTCCATAATTTTTTTTTTTTTTTGTAATTTCCTAGTCTCCAGATCTCGTAAGGTGGAAAGTTTTGTAGGACCTTGGTCGTAAAACCTGACTTGACAGATGTAAGATTGTATAGTCTTTACCTATTCCACTTAGTGCAAGGGTCAAACATTTTGCTGAATGAATAGTGATGTGTTTGATCACCACAGGCTTTCCTTGATAGAGGTATTATGTATCAGTATGGTGTAGACTCTCCATTAGACCTTCAAAATCTGAAAACTTCTGAATTCCTAAGTATACTTATTCCTGTGGATACTGCTTAAGGGACAGAGGACATGTGGTTGCATGCTGCTTAGAGGATTGTTGTGAAGACCCAATGAGGTGATGTGTGTCTGGCAGAGAGCGGAGGCTTGTCCTTAGCCAGGGTGATGACTACAGCTGTGTTGATGTGTTACTAGCATCATGTGCAATGGCATAGTAACCAAAACACAGTCCAAGAGCCAGATTGCCTGGGTAGAATTCTGTCTCTGTAGATTGATCCTAGGCAAACTGCTCAGCCTCTGTACACCACATCACAGTTTACTTGTATGTAAAGTGGGACTAAATGCAGTAGATACCCCATGAGGTTGTAGTGAGAATCCAGTGAGAGGGGGATCTAGAAGGTGCTGGGAGAGCCACAGGCACCTAATGACATCTACTGAGATTTCCCCTTCTCCCTCCCTCCTGCCTGCACAGCTGCAGCTGCCCCATAGATCACCATATCACCAGGCTGCAGAGACCAGCTGCTGGGCTGACATCCAGATCTGTGCCTTTCAAAGTGGATTCTGGTGGAGTTGTGATTTGCTTGAGGGATTCATGAAGCCACCTCATAAATGAGGCATATCTTTCTTAATTGCTTTTAAAACATGTATTTAGGCTCCATGAAGATTAAATCTGAATTCTGGCATCAACATTAAGCAAGATATTCAACCTCCTTGGATCTCAGCTTTTTCTCATCTTTGAAAGGAGAGGACAGCTGTCTACCAGAAGCTGTTTTCTGGAATCTGCCGAGATTCTCCTAACTTTGAGCCTTGAATTTGTTTTCCAATTTCTGGGCCCCAAGAACAGGTCTGACTGAAGAAGGAGCTGCCCAGTGCTGGTATCAGAAATTGGAACATGTGAATGATCTCAATGAGGCTCATATGAAGGTTCGCAGCAGCCTGACCCATGGCAGGGGCACACAGGAGACCTGTGAAGCCTGGTTATGCCCCAGGATGGGTGTCAACCTTGTGCTTGCCAGGAACCATCAAATAAACCCACCTGAGAGGATGGAGGTTGACTTAAAGATCTCAGTGAGGTAGCTGGTAGAATTTCCAATGATGTCCACCAGGAGGGCTGTGAAATCTACAAAATGGGTTTAGGAAGCTTAAATTTATCATTCAGAGATTTAGGGGAAAGTGGAGTGTATTTGGATTTTTCAGAATAGATTTTACAAGTTTGATTTGTTTCAATGTACTATGTAATACTAATAATCATAGAGAGAAAAATTACTAATCATGAAGAAATCCATAAAGGGTCAATTACATACAAGCAGCAAACTTTGTTAAAATTTTGTTATAATCCCCTTTCTCTTTCCATTGCCTTCTCTCCACCCATTTCTCTGCTAGCAGCAAAGAGATATGAAAGGCTACATCATAGAATAATGGTTTTCTGGGTTTTCCCTCACTATTTCATCTAATTGTTTCAGAGTATCCAATCCTTCTGATGTGAAGCAGACGCATAAATATGTAGTGCAGATTTCCATAATTTTAGAATTTGAAAATTCAATATCAAACTCAGTGGTGGGGTTACAAACCACAGGTTGTCAACAGAGATGAAGTGCTTTATAAAGAACCTCTCTTTCTGTCCACTTGGCTAAGAGGGAAGATGGGGGTAGACTGGGAGATTTTCACAATAATCCAGGTAATAGACTCATTGAGAACTTTTTGTCTGAGCAAGATTTGAACAGGAACATTGGTTGGCATGTTGGCACCATTGGTCAATAAAACTTCTTACCATGCTCCTTGTTAAACAGCTGCCACCTCCATTCATTCGTAGCTTTCCAGGATCCAACATGTTGGCACTTTAAATGAGAAAGTCCTGCTATAGGAGCTTCAGACAGTGATTTTCTAGAGGAAGTTTCTTGGGTGAAGCATGATTTCCTACCAGACCTTGGAAAAAAGTTTTTTTCACTAAGTAATAGGGTTATGAGTTTGGACAGGAGCAAGCTGACTAGAAAACACAAAACTCATATATTCAAGAAAATGTCACATGACAATCCATGGTTTGTTTGTGCACCAAGAGGAAGTGGGCATCCCTATGTGGGAGCCAGATCCAGGATGTGTTCTACTACATCCACATGATTAGTTTCCTGGAACAAAAGGTGGTAATGAACCTATGCAGATGAAGACACCTGTCCATGCAACAAGTTGGTAAACCTGGGAATCCTCCTTTCTGTATCATATGCAGAAACTAAAGAAGGCTAAGTATCTCATTACTTACTCCATCTATTTCTCAAAATTCTTCTTTGTTTATCAATTCATTTATTTAATAAATATTCATTGAGTCTTTGCAGTGTGTCAAGCACCTGCTAGGTACTGAAGAGTTTTGTAAAACATACAGAAAAAGCTGAAGTTGGAGTGAAACAGACTCAGAAAGAGGACAGTGACGTGCAAGGTTGGGAGGCACTAGGAAAAATGCACAGAAGCTATGGCCATGGCTCTGGAGCTAGAAACCAATGATGGGGCCAGGTTCTTCCCAAGGCTCAGAGGGAAGATGAAATTTTCCAAGGTCTCACAGTATGTGGCAAAGCCTGGATTTTAGCTGAGGTCTGCCTTGGGCCAGAGCTTCCCCTCTTTCCCATATTCCCACCTTCATTCATGCAGCCTCTTACTCAACTCCTCAGCCAACTGTCCCTTTAGAATCGCTTCCACACTCTATTAGCACCTTGGAGGAGAAACTGTTATTAGTACTTCCAAAATCTTCTTTGTTTTAATGAAAATTTTATTATCTAATTTACTAGAAACGCTCACAGAGAAATTATTTCTGACTATATTCATGTATAAAGAGTAGGTAGGTAAAAATCCTTTTTAATCTATCCAATTGGTAGTCATTTAAGACTGTTTCTTAATACTCAAGGTGGCATGGGTTTGGAAAAGTTATGCATTGAAATATTGTAGATAAGAGTGTAAACTTATGCACAATTTCTAGAAGAAACTTCAGCAGTTTAGATCACCACAAAATTGTTTCCCTGTCAGCAAACAACTCTGTTTCAAGGGCTATCTCCTACAGAGATAATTGGGCATGTAGGCCAGCGAGTCTACCCAGGTGCATTATGGCATTGCTTAAAATTGTAAAAATATCAGGAATCAGCAATTTATATCAAGAGGAGATAAATTAAGTAAATTATGTAACTTCTTTCCGTGAATACCATGAATTCATACAAGGTGAGGAACACATACGTCTTGAAAATGGAGTTATTTTAAAGAAATCCTCTCCCAAATTCTTTTAGTAAGAGAATTAGCTGGAGGGATGCTGGGTTAGTGTAATGACTACACTTTCAAACTTGCTTTACAGGTGGGTATGGTCATGGCACTAAATTCTGGGCAATATAAAGTGAGAGAGAGAAATTTAAAACATGTCTATGCTATGCACAAATAATACTGCCTTCCAACACATCTCTCCCCATCCTTTTAACTGGAGGGTAGGGTAGCCACAGCCACCTTGCACTTTGACAAGGACAGTATCATTTGGGAGGCAGAACAACACGCTAGAAGGACCTGAGCCACAATCATCAAAAGACCAGTGCAGCTCTGGCATACCCACTCACATGGTCATGCATGAAGGCAATGCTCAATTGTTTCTTTATGCCACCCTTTTTGAGGGCCATTTGTTGTAGTAGCCCAGCCTGTATTTTAAATAATGCAGAGAGTGGGTTCCTATATACAGGGTGGAATGGCTTGATAGATGGGTAGGTATTTGGAATGTGTAAGCATGTTAGATGACAGGTGGAAGGTGGGTTAGGCAGATAGATTAGGTAGCCTTAGAGAGAGTCCATCAGAATGTTAATAGTGACCACCTATGGATGTTTTACTTTCAGCTATTCCTGGTTTCTTGGTTACATTTGTCCATGTTGCATGACATCTTGACATCATAGTATGTGGAAAATCTAAACTATTTCATATGGGGGGGGGGGGTGGGAAAGAGAGAATATGTGAATATACCTTCAAAGAGGGCTCTATGTTAGAGTTGAAAATACTAAAAAGAAAATGATCCAATCTGAATATTATCCAAAGAGACATCCCCCCTAAAGGCTTTGAGCAGTGGCACAGTGTTGGCCCAGGAGCACAGGCCCTCACAGTAGCTGTCCGAGGCGGAGAAGTGTCAGGCTCATTGCTCCTTTTCACACCCTGAGGAAATCTCTGTGGCTTACACAGCAGCAACACAACATGCTATTTTATCAGTTGACAACAATCTATAAATCAATTATTTTCAAATAATTATTTCTAGTTTATAGAAGTATGCTTTGGTTCATGAAGTACAATGAAAATTGTCTCTAGGCAGGTGTGACTACAAATTTTATTTCTTTCTTTCACACATCAGGATAAAGATTCACCCAGCAGAAACCTTGAATTGCAAGGCTAATGAGATGGTAAGAAAGACATGATTATGAAGAACTTTCTTCCTCTCAAATGTATTTTGTTAGATCCTAAAGATTCAAAACATCCTTGAACCAAAAGAGCAATGCTAGAGACATCACAATGCCTGATTTCAAATATGCTACAGAGCCATAGTAACAAAAGCAGCTTGACTTTGCCCCGTAAACAGACACATTGACCAGTGGAATGGGACAGAAGACACAGGACAAAACCAGGAAGCCACATCCATCTGGATCCTGACGAAGGTGCCAAAATCATACATTGGAATGAGATAGCCTCTTCAACAAATAGTGCTAGACACTGGTCATCCATGTGGAGGTGACTAAAATTAAATCCTACATCTCACTGCACAAAAGTCAACTAAATATGGGCTGAAGACCTAAACATAAGACTCCAAACTTGGAAACTGCTAGAAGGAAACACAGGAGAAGCACTTCAAGGGGTAGTCACAGGCAATAACTTCCAGAACAGGGCTCTCCAGTAGCTCAGGAAATAACAACAAGCACCAACTTAATGGGATGGCATCAGATTTAAAAACTTCTGCACAGCACCACACAGTAAAGAGAGAGCCTGCAGAATGGGAAAAATCTTTGCGAGTTCTTCTTCTGACCAGGGATTTACATCCAAAATACATAAAGAACTCAGAAAAACCTCACACCAAAAGACAAAACAAAACTAAGCAAAAGAAACAACCCAATGAATATAAGTAGGCAAATGAACTGAGCAAACACTTCTCAAAAAAAGAAATACAAATGGCCAATAATTATATGAAAAAAAATGTTCAACATCTTTAGCCATTAGGGAAATGCATATCAAAATTACATTGAGATGCCATCTCAACTGTCAGAATAGCTGTCATCAAGATACAATAAACAATGCACATGCTGGCAAGGACATGGGGGAAAGGGACCCATATACACTGCTGGAGTAAGGTGTAGTTAGTTCAGCTACTACAGAAATCAGTATGGAGGTTCCTCAGAAAACTAAAAATAATACCATCCTATTATCCAGCTACTCCTTGGCACATACCTGAAGAAATTAAAGTCCCACACTCTAGATAACTGCATTCCCATAGCCATTGCAACACAATTCACAGCAGCCAAGTTGCAGAAGGAACATGGACACCCATCAATAGATAAACGGATAAAGAAAATGTGGTGTATATATACTCAGTGGTGCATTCTCAGCCATAGAGAAGAAACCAGATCATTTGCAGGAAAATGGATGTAACAGGAGATCATAAGACAACTCAGAGTGACAAGTGCCACATTTTTCCTAACTGAGGGGTCCAGGAGAGAACTAAAACATGGGAGCACCAGGAAGACTATCACGGAAGAGGAAGCGTGACAGTACAACAGGGTCCCTTCATGCTCTGATACACACCTTGCTGCTCCACCTGGCTTATTTTAAAACTCGTGCCACTTTTTGCTTTCCTTTCCTAATGTGAAAGTAGACTAACACTTGTCCATACAGGTTCATCTATCATGTCCCCCACTGTATGGAAGAGTGTCCCTGACCACAAGAGTAAAGAAGCCCCCATCCCAGGCCCTGGAGCAAGGGCTCCCTTGTGGATATCTGATAGACACTGATTAATTATATCTGATGATATGTGGACCCGGGCCCTTGTTTTCCTCTTTTAAAAGCCCACAATGTCCTGACAATGTGAATCACAGCCTCTGGGACAGGAATACCCGATGTTTGTCCTTTGTTAGCAAATCACTGACTCCTTTTCCTTTTTCCCAAACCTTGTCCTCACTATTGGATCAGCAATGGAGACATAGACTGAGTTTCGGTATCAGGGTAGGGTAGGTGATGGGGGTGGATATCATCAAAGGATATAATTTGCAGGTACCAATATGCCACAATGAAACCCATTATTCTATGTAGTTTCTTGAAATTTGCAGGGTGAGTTTAATAAGATAAGACATATTAAGTACTCTGTGCAGGGTCTGGCACATAGTACGGTGATATTATAGTAAATCTTATAATTATTATCTTTAAAACTTTCAGTGTTGGTTTAGAAATTCCACTTTGGGGAGTCTACATTCATAAAATAATCTGAAACAGGGAGAAACTTTATACACAAAGATGATCAGTGCAGGATTGTTCATATTGGGAACAACCTAAAATCCACCCAAAAGTCCAACCACGGCTAAGGAAATGCTCATATTCACAAATCGCACAGCCAGTGCTAATGCCTGCTGGAGTTTGTCATTCCATGGAAAGCATTTTATATTCAGTTAAGTGCGAGAAGAGAGCAGGTTTCGGTGGCTTTATGCCCTCGCTTTCTTCACCATCTCTTCTTCAGCAGACGAATCCCTTATGGTGCTGTTCCCACCTTGCTGCTTCTCTGTTCAAGACTACAGCTTCCTTTTTTATTCAGAGGGAAACTTGGAAATCCTTGAGCAGGCTATAAACTCCCATGTGACCTGCAGCCTCCTCTGTACCCCACCCTCGCCTATTGGGTTCATTCCCCATGACACTGCCTAGGCCTTTGCCCTCCACCATGTGAACATTGGCCCTTGTTTCCCTGGTTTCTGTGGAGATTCTCCTGCTACCCTGCATACAGCAGCAGCTCTGCCCCCATGGCTCTCTTGTCCTACCCTGCTTCTTTATCCTCATGGTCAGGCAATCAGTCCTGTGCATTTCCAAATTATTCACTTACTCTCCGTCCCCACCTCTTAGCTCTGGAGAGCAGGGATGTGTCTACTTTGGGGTCCTGAATACCTGCAAAATTGCCTGAGTCATAGTATGCACTCAATAAAGAATTTGTTGAATGCATGAAGTAGTGGCAATATTTTTACTTCTATTTTTCAAAATTCTGTAAATATAAGGATCATGGATACACTCTTAATGAAAAAAATCAAGATAAAACAATTCTCCATTTAATAGCAGTCTCTACTCCAAACCACAGTCTCCAGAAATTGCTGATCTGGTGTCCAGATACGTACGTACAATTTTTTCATCAATAATACTGTATTCTATGTGTCACTTTGTAATTTTTTTCCCTTTTCTCTTTTTGTTTCTTGCAGTGCCAGGGAGCAAACACAGGGCTTCACATAGGCAAGGCAAGTGTCCTACTGGGGAACTACATTCCCAGCCCCTGTGAGCTTCTTTTTCTAACTCAAAGTTTCTGGGACATTTTTCAAGGCAGAGGAAACATCTGGCCACACCCACTCATTTGTGCATTGTCTGTGACTGTTTTCCAAAGCTTGATCACACATAGCCCATCTTCCTGATGACAGATGGTCACGCTGTTCCCTAATTGTGCTGTGTGAACCTTGTCTTTGCCCCTTTGTGCACACACAGCCATTCCTCTACAGTAAAACCAAGCAAGTAACTTTCTGGGACAATGAATGTGAATATATTTAAACACAAAAGATATCACTGTATTTTCCTACCTTACAACAAAGTGCGGGGGACATGTTTAAAAGGGCACAAGAGAAATTGGAAACGCCTTGAGTCTTGCAGCCGGCTCCACCCACCTGATAAGTCGTTGGTGTGGTTGTTTAGAAGTAGCAGTACCTTGTGGGGAATCTGGCCAGGTCCACTGTCTTCAGGTTAGAAACTGTGAAGAGAAGCAATCACACAGTGGCCCTGACACCGGCTGGCCTCCTCCACCATGAGCACCACCAGGTAGGGCCAGCGGCACTCACTGTTGTAAATGGTCACTGAAAACTTGTGGAAGGTGAAGGAGCTATAGGAGGTGATGCTCAGCAAGGAGAACTTCTTGCTATCTGTCCAGAGATGGAGATGAAAAAGCAGACAATAATAATAAATAAACACTATTTGTGAGCCAACAGACTGTAAAATCAATAGCATAATAAGCCAATGATAAAAGTGAACACAAATAATAAAACAACAAAAAACAAACAACCTGCTGAAATCTGCCTTCACCTGGCTCTGCTGTCTTTCTGAAGCCATGGCGACTCTTTGAGTAAGAATCCCAAGCATGGTAGTTCCCTGAGGCTTCTGTCACCAATTCCCACAAACTTGGTGCCTTTGAACAGCAGAAATTTGTGCTGCCACAGTTCTGGAAGACTAGGGAGGTGGGTATGCCTAGGATTCTGAATTTTAACAAGTGCCTGAAGTAAACTTTTATTTGTGTGACTGTGACCCACCAGGATAGTGGCGGGGACAGTAGAACTGATGAGGCCCATTCTGCCTCAGTTCCTGGGCACAACCCCTTAGGGCCTGATTCTATACACTAGGTGGGAAGCCCTGACCATGTCCTATGAGCTCCTTGGGATATGGGTTCTGCAATAGAGTCCGAATATGCAAGCACTCAGTTCCTCAAGGTTTTCTGATGGTAAGAATTACCAAAGGCATGTGGAAATGTACTTTCAGAGTCACAACTAAGACTAAATGAACCAGAATCTCCAGGCCAAGGGTCTGGGAGCCACATATTTAATAAATGCTTTAGGTGTTTCTGATCATGCATCAAGTTTGGAAAATCTTGGGTGAGATCATTGGCTTGGGTTAAACTGACCTGAATTCCAGTCTGAATGGAAGGCATGTGCCTGGGTTTCTGTGTCTGTGAAATGGGAGTGGGAGCACCTTTGTAGGGCTATGCAGGTTAGATTAGGCATTGAAGAGTCTGAGCTTCTGAAGGTGCCAGTCACAGCTTTTGATTCTGCAACATTCTGCAGAGCCTGGTGCAGGGCCTTGCAGAGGACAGGATGGGGTTAACAGAAGCTCCAGAGTGTAGCATGTCCTGCTGTCTGCTGCTTCAGTCTCTCCAGAGTTGGCATGATAATCCATCATTCCCTGCTATAGTACATGTCCCCAGGAAGCTCTATCAATGGCTGCTCTGATGTGAGCAGCATGAGAGTGGGCCATATCTTTGTGGCCAGAGCTTCACACATTGAGATGGGGATGGAATAAGCCCTCAAATAACATTGGATAAAGTAAATGACTAAGTAGACAGGCATAAAGCCACTGCATACAGTTGTGTAGTGTGTGTACTGCACCATCCTAGGGAATGCCATGAACACAGACCTCAGTATTTGAATGAGGCTTCTTCAGCTCCCTGGCCCTGCAGGGCTTCCCATTCTCTGCTTGTCATGGTTGCTGCTTATTTTACCTCTTCAGCTCCTGGAATATGAGTCCTTCAGGACAGGGATCTTTGCCAGATTTGTTCACTGTTTTGCCACCAATACTTAGAATAGTGAGCACCTGGTACATGACTGGTGCTTCACAGTATTTATTGAATGAAGTGTAATATTGGTAATGAAGTAAAGACTGGGGTTTGCTTTCATGCTTTTCTTCCTTTTAGCAGGTCTTACTTCTAGCCATCTAACTCCTAATTCTTATTATATTAGATTCATACATTCCCATTTATTAAGTATATACTATCTAAAAGTTGATTGCAATGGTATTGTAAGCACTCAGTAGGACTCATTATGCTTTAAGGAGAGAAATTCTGGATCATACTAACTTATCTAATGGATAATTTTTGCTAGTTTATGGCTATAAGAGTTCTGTTTATGACTGCTGCCCATACAGCATGTCTGGGGTGTAGTTTGCTTTGGAATGCTGGAAGACTCTTACTTCTCACTGGTATTTTCAGTCTCCTTGTGGATTAGACATCACTCTGTATTCCCCCCAACCCCAGCATGGAGAGACCAAGGCTCAGTGGACGAGTGTATCTGGCCCAGGTGGCAGACAGGTCCAGAAGAGAAGGTGTAGGCGGTGCAGACACCAGTCTTTCCTTACCTTTTAAAGCTCTGCTCAGCATCCCATTCACGAGCTCTGTCAGGTTAAGTGCTGACAGATCCACAGACCTTGCAGGGACCTCTGGAAGAGGTGAAAAGGCAAGGCTGCCTGCTGACTGTCCTCAAAACAGCCTCTCCTTTCTAAACGGCAGGCAGATGAACTTTCACTCTGGCTGGGGGCTGCACACATGCCCAGTGTTAGGCACAGGGGGCTTGAAGACAAGGGTATGTTTCTACCAGGAACTCAAGAGGTGACAGTCAACCACATACATGGTGACCAACATGGTGACCAAATGAAGCCCCCAAACCCTCAGGATTGTTTCACCTCTGCCTTGAAGGGGCTCGGCGTTGGTGGGACACCTGTCACCTCTAATGGGAAGCCCAAGGGTATCACAGGGGGTCTAGGTGGCTCTGAATTTGGAAATAAGTACTCTGTGTGAAAGAGGGCTGCGAATCCTGGTGGGCCACTGACGTCACCGAAGAAGATTTGGTTTTGAAGTCCACGATTTTGATGCTTGGGCTCTCTCCTCAGAGCTCCAGGTTTCATAGGTCATCAGTTAAAAAAGAAAAACCCTAAGGTATCAATGTGTGCAGCCATTTGAATGAATACTTCCAGGGGAAACCCCTCCTCTCCCAAGGGTTGCTTGAAACTGAGTGGACCTGGCAGCAATGGTGCTCCGTGCTCCTCTTAATATTGCTGCAAGCCTTGTCTTCAAATTATACTAAATGCTCAGTTAAAAATTAGAGATGCTGCTACCATACTGTGGGGGAGGTTCAGGGAGGTGGTAGAATTTGCAGCAGCCCATATCTATGTAAAGTGGTAGGGGGGAGACTCACCCGTGTTAGCAAGAAATGCCACTCCCTTTTCCTTTCTCTCTCCTCTCCTAAGGACAGACACTAGAAAGGAAAAAGTTTTCATAATCGAAATGCAAGTCCCCATTCCCAGCCTCAGGGAGCTGGAGAAGTTGGAACCCTGCTGTAGCTGCCCTCAGGCTCTGCAGTATAATAAGGTCACTGGGGGAAACTGAGAAAGGCAGATCCAGAGTCCTCTTGAAGGCACCCTCACCTCCTAATCTTAATCTCCCATGGATGGTGTGGCCTGCAAATCTACATCTTAATAAATATAAAAGATGATTACAATACAGAGAGTCTAATCTATCCAACTCCTTAACTGGGTCAGGAAACTGAGGTTCTGAGCACAGCAAGAACTTGCCTTCACTGTACCAACTGAGCAAAGGTAACAAAGGGCTTAGAATCGGCTTCCTAGAACTGCAGAGAAGAGGTCCCTCCAAAGCATCAGGTTGCTTGTCTACTTGGCAAAGTTTGTGATATCCAAGAAAATATCAAAGGAGATTTTGAAGTGTCAAAAGCATTCATTCATTTATTCAACAGATACTCATGGAAAGCCTAGCAAGATGCTAGGTGTTGGCTACAATGAGGTAAACTGGAAATAATCGTCTCTAGCTCCAGGAAGCTTCCTGTCTGTGGCTTGGGCAGCAGGAGATTCACCTGTAATGACAGGTGAGAGATGTCAATACAGGGAACAACAGGGTGCTGTCAGCACTCTTCTCAGCTCACTAAGCTGGGGATGGAGAAGGCCTCCTGAGGAAATGACTGACCTGGAGGATCAGTTAGCTTGCATTAGAGGAGATACTGCCACACTGTATCTGCTGCTGTCCTTACTGCAGCCATAATTAAACGTTAACTGGGCTGCAGTTGTGGCTCAGCAGTAGAGCACTCTCCTAGCATATTTGAGGCCATGAGTTGGATCCTCAGCACCATATAAAAATAAATAAATAACGGTATTGTGTCCAACTACAACTAAAAAATAAAAAGTTAATGCTTATTTTCCACGTACATTTAGATGGAGAGGGTAATATATGTCCATTTTATAGATGGAAGAACCAAAGGCCCAGAGAGTCTGAAAGAGGTACCCAGTGCTCCAGAATAAGCCAGGGTTAACCTAGTTACCTGTTGCTCCTGGGAGAGCCCCATCTTTTTCCTTATTAATGCCTCTGTTTCCAGACACTGAAATAAAAATTTTTATCAGGAAAGTAGTATCCTGGAAGTGAAGCTTCATGTAATTTATCCATCTGAAGGGGGAGAAAATTGAGGTGCATAAAAGTTAAGCCCACAGCCAGCTAGAGGGTAAGATAAAACCCTCTGCTTGTCCGTGCTGCTTCCATTCACTTTTTTATTTCATTTTAGTGTGATAAGAACAATTAATATGAAGTCTACCCCCAACCACATTTTTCAGGCACAGTAGGGTATTGTTAGCCATAGGCACTGGGTTGTACGGCTGAGCTCTAGAACTTCTTCATCTTGTAGATCTGAAACTATACATGTTGAACGACAAACTCCACGTCCTTCCTACTCCAACCCCAGTGACCGCCTTTCTCCTCTCTGTGCCTGTGAGCCTCACTCTTCCAGAGTCCTCATGTAAGGGAGACACTAAGGGTTTGCCCTGCTGTGACGGGATTATTCCATGGAACACTGTGTCCTCAGAATTCATCTGTGTTGTTGTAAAAGGAAGGATTTTCTTCTCTCAAAATTGAATCACATTCCATTCTACATATAGGCCACAAGTTCTTTATCCATCCATCCACCAATGGCGAGGTAGCCTGTTCCCTCCTGCTTTTCAAGTATCCTAACGAAGCTGAGTCCAGGTCAACTTTTGCCTGCTTACACCATTGCGGCTTTGTACTAGTTATCAAAGTGTTTTTGGTTAGATATCAGATATTCCAGGGTTAGAGGCACATGGGAGCTATGAATTACCTTTCCCATAACATGGCTGCCAGAGGTAGAGGGACTATGTTACAACAAAAGGAACTTTGAGACAAACATAAATTATTAAGCAGGTCAAAGCTGTCAAATGACTTGTTCACTGGCTTGGAAGAGTCCAGCTCTGTCTCCTCAGGTGCTCTAAGTGGCACTATACATGCATATCTGCCCTGGAGCAGCCCCTGAGATCTGTGGGAGGCACCCCCAGACCTGCTGGCTACCCACCCAGCAGCAGTAGCCTCTGTGCAGGATACAGGGCTGATGAGGGCTGCTGCCTGGCATGATGCCCACACTTTCTGCCACAGAGGTCAGCCTGGTTCAGTCTTTCAGACCATAATTCATTCTCTCTCTCTCTCTCTCTCTCTCTCTCTCTCTCTTTCTCTTTTATTATTAGTTTGCTATTTTAAGTAAATAAATCTGCTCACGTTGCTTTTACTTCCATAAATTTAGGTGTATTCCCATTGAATTGTTAGTAATAATTTTAAATTTAACAGAATCCAATAAAACATACATGATCCCTGCAAAATAATCTCTCAGAAATAAATGGAATGGTTTCAATGAGTCCATCTCATCTTCTTGAATTCATACTTATGGACTATGTATATGAAAATAAATATTACATTAAAATTATGCCATAATTATTATATTTTCTGACCATAATTCTAGAACAGACTCCTTTTACTAAAAACAAAATATGCCTAGCACTGCTTTTTCTAATTGCAAATCCTTGGGTGGATTTTAGTAACACTATTTGAAGTGTGAACTAAATACCCCTAAAGCACAAATTTTGGAATAAGAAGCATTTTTCAAATAAATTTCTGGATAGATTATATAAATTCATTATTCTATTTTTGGAAAAAAAACCACCACCTTGGGGAATGGGTAGCTCAGTGGTGGAGTGCTTGTTTAGCATGTGTGAGACCCTGGGCTCCATCCCCAGCACTACCAAAACACAAGCAGACAGTGGTATCTTTACAATGGAAGGTACCTGACACATCTCATGCTTCTTCACACTGAGTATTTTATCACCTCTCATCCTTTATGATTACCTACAGAACAGGAACTGTGTTCTCATTTGAAGAGGAGAAAATTGGAAGTTCAAATAGGGTTAACATTCATGAAAAATGATCATACTTGTTCACATATTGGTGCCTCTGGCATCCTTAGGGAAAGAGGAGGAGTGGGCTGGGGAAGCTTTTTATCTTTATATACCTTTGTACCTTGTATAATTGAATTATGTGAGTGTTATAACTAATTAAAGATAAAAATTTAGAAAATTAAAATTAACTTTCATGCCCCTTCCCCCAAAAAAGCATATAAAAATTATTTGCTTGGTGGCTCATGGCTCTAACCCCAGTAAGTCTGGATGCTGAAGCAGGAGTATCAGAAGTTCAGGGACAGCCTGTCAATGTAGAGATACTCTGTGTCAAAATAAGAAAAAAATAAGAAGAGAGCATTGATCTCTGACTCTGTTCCATAGAGTGCCAGTTATTCATTATTTCTGCACAGCCAATTTCATACCATCACAGCGGAAAGGCAAAGAGAGATGAAACTATTATGAAGGTGATGATGGCCAATGACAATGCTTCCCATTATAAAACCTTCTGTGAAAGGTCGAATGTCAGATTGGTCTTTGTGATTTAATAAGATTGTGAGAGAATCCAAGTATCCAACAAGCCATAAGGTCAGCTGCTGCCCGTGGGAATAATGATGGTGACTGTCAGAGCATTAGCTGCAGACTCAGTCTCCAGCCATGGAGAAAGAGGGGAGGCACAGAGGGTCATAGAATTTGCCCAAGAATGGTGAGCGCAGGAGGAGACCCTGCCCAATTTACCTGTTATAGGTAGGAAGGCCATTCCCTTTTCTTTCTTGGATTCTCCCTTAATGCCAAACACTAAAGTAAAAAAAAAAAAAATGTTTTATCAGAGAAATTATAACCCAGATGTAACATCAGAGAGAACTTAAATTGAATTTCCCATTTTATAGATGAGAAAATTATAATCTGAAATTGTGATTTGCTTAAAACACCACATGTAGTCTGCTCATTCATCCAATCATTAGCCATCAAATATTTAGTGACGAACTGTTAGAACACTAGAACTTGATGACACCTTCGAGCACCAGGGTCTGCTCAGTGTTGTGAGTGTGGACTGTGAGTGGGGACAGCAGGAGCCAGATCTCATCTCAGTGACCTGGAGGCCTTTATGTGTGTGTGTGTGTGTGTGTGTGTGTGTGTGTGTGTGTGTCGGGGGGGGTATTAAGCCTTGACTTGAAGGATGAATCTTGTTCAGGTAGGATTTAGCTGGCCAAGAGGGCCTTCCCTGGGCAGGGTAGCATGAGCCAAAGGCCTGCAGTGGGCACATCACTTTGAAGAACTGACAGAAGGCCAAGGTAATGGATCCCATGAGAAAAAAGAGGTGGGGATTTGTAGGAATGGGTGAAAGTGAGAAAAGAAGGGCCTGTGGAGCACCCTGGGGCTCAGGACTGTCCCCTGAAGTAGGGTGTCATTGAGTGATGTTTGGGGAGTAAAGGAGAGAAATGGGAGGAGGAAACAAAACAAAAAATAATGGACTTACAATGGCCATTTTGATCAGATTCATTTAGGGTTAGGGTTGAAACATTGGCTGCTGAGATTCTTAAAGCACAATGAACACTCAAATTTCCTATATAGAACAGATACTTCTGGAACTGACCAGACCTACCTGTGTTCCCAAGGGACAGGACATAGGCAAGTACCATGCACAGCCTTAGTGGGGGCCCAAGCAGCAGGAAGCTTGGCATGGTGTGATCCTCTGGCCACCTGGAAGCAGACAAGTTAGCACTTAGAGGGAATAGGGTTGAATATTAAAAACATGGATGCAGAAAGTACTTTGAGAGCAGCACATGGGGAGTCATCAGAATAACAATCTGAAAAAGGCTTTGTACTAGTTAGTATAGGTTGGGAAAAGCTGAGATAACAATATTAACCCCATTATTGTCTCAGCTTAATTCAACAACAAAACTGATTTCTTGTATATAATCCACACTTGACTAAAAACAAATTGAGAGTGAGCATGGACTCACTGGGCATGGGCACGGGGGGTGGGGGGCTGGTTGGTGGTTCTCCCTCTTCATGGAAAATATTGCATTTTGAAAGGTTTTGCTTGCATTAGGAATTAAAATTCCTGTGGAGTTTTCTGGATATTTCCCAGAAAACATTTTAATTGCTTTTTTATTCTTGGTAGGTGCCTGACTGGTGTTTCTTCTAAATGCCACTCTAAACAAAGACAGACCTTACAAAGAATCAAAAGGCTGGGGTTTCTTGGAGTTCTTTTTGGAGTTCTCTTATCCCTACTCCATCCCAACACTGAAGCATCTGGGATCAAGTTCCTCAGTCACAGATTTTGAGGGTCGTATTGAGAATATAACACCAGGCATCAGGCCCAGGCTGCAACAGAGGGATGGGTTAGTCATGTCTTTCTCCTCAAGTTATAAGCCACTGGGAGGAAATAGACACATGGCCAGCTCATTCACACTGGAGGCCACCTGTGCTAAGACCTCCAAAGGGAGAGAGAGGGAGAAGGAAAGAGGCTGGGGAGGCCAGGACTTGGCACTCTCTTCAGCAAAGGGCTGTGGTTGTGAAGGCCAGGAAATGTGGAGAACTAGGTGAAGACTCTTCCTAGTGCCTCTGCTGTTGGGGAAGCTTTGCCCACTAGCCTCTGTGAGTGTCACTCACAGAATGGACAGTCATGGCTCTCTCTGTGTTCCCTGAAGCTTTAGTGAGATGGTGAAATACAGTGTCCAGTGCAGGCTCTGGGATGTGGTAGCTACTTGGGAATCTGAATTCCTGTCTTGTTATCTTTTCTCTTTTCCCTCTTCCACCTCTTCCTCTTCTGCATCTGTGCTGGAGCTCAGAATCCCAGCAGACACAAACCTACAGTAGAAAAAGTGGTTGTCTAGCAAAATAGCTATGTAAATCTACATATAGATTTTATAGAGAGATTGCATATCTAGACGGCATACTTTATCATAAATAGATACTATAGATTTACGTGATCTATATGATAACTATATTTAGATACAAATTTCTTTTCCTTTTTGATTCATTGCTTGCTTCATTGTTACCTTTCTCTTCCACTTACTAAGTGTGAATATGTTAACATCTATTACTTTAAAACTGCAATTCCTGTTGGTTTTGTTCATGTGGAAAGGAAAACCCCCTCCCTTCACTTTCGGCTTTCTCTGTGCCGTTGGCCACATCACTATGTGGAATGAGGCTGGTGGATGTAGCAAAGAGAAACAGGGGATACACAGGTAAATATAAATTTGAGATTAAAAAATATTTTAGTGTGTCCTGTTCGATATTTGAAACAAGCCTGATTTGGAGATTCAGGGGTTTTTGTTAAGGAACTTCACTGCTTACCCAAGTTGACCAGCTGGGCATCACTCTGTGGTGAGAGTGAGGTCATCCAGCCTCCCTAGCCTCTCCTGGCAAGCCTGGAGGGACAGGCTGGGGCACCAGGAGGAGCCTGGGCTTAAGGTTGGACAGACTTAATTTGCTTCCTGTATTGGTCACTGTGATCTGGGCCACGCTGGACCTTTACTCACTCAGAACACAATGGGAGGGCTTGGTGTAGTTGCTGCTGCATGGACTCAGGAGTCAGAATGGCTAGTTCTCCTTCCTGACTCAGCCACCTGCTAGCTGTCCAGGTTACTAAGACTCTCTGTGCCTCATTTCCCTCACTCCAGGCTGACATGAGGACAAACCACTTGTTATGTATAAAATGCACTGTGAAGTGTCTGGCACAGGGCAGGTGCTGCATAGCTGTTCAACAAATTTACCAAAGTGATGTTGCTCAGTCAAACATGTCAGCACTCCAGTAGGCAAGGTGATGTCCCCGTGGAATGGAATCTCAACTCTCAAAATCATATTACAAAGACTAGCCAGCTGTCCAAAAAATAGCCCTGAAACAGAATTATTTTTATTTTTCTGCATTCCTCATGGTTATTATTGGATAATTTTTTGCAAATCATTGCTTCTTCAGGGTCACCTGCAGAGAAGCAAGTCATATAACCATGGGACAAGAGCAGTGTACTGAAGGGGATCAGAATAAGCCACCCCAAAATAAACTGCTTTAGCACATGGATTATTTGGAGCTGAAGGTCATTGAGAATTGTACAGAAAGACACTTCCTCAAAGCTCTCCCTCTCTGACGATGTGCGTAAATTTATAAGAAATACCAAAAATTTAAATCCTCTTTCCCAGAAGAGTCTCATAGCCATGAAGAAGATGGAAAATTGGCGGTAAGCAGGCCCTGTATGAGCAAATCACTAAAATTATCCTTGTCTTCCATTAGTGTCCCCAGCATTTACCTCCCCACAATATACCACCTCCAGAGGCTTGAAATGTTTTTTCTTTGACTTGTCTCTTCTCCCCATTTTGCTGATCTCTCATTGAAATTGTATATAAGCCTCTGGGTGTTTTGGGGGATTTTCATCTGATCTCTGTGAGGCCTGCCGTAAGCACATGAAATAAACCTTTTTATTCCTGTTAGTTTATCTTTTTTTCAATTCAATTTGCAAGGCCCAAGCCACTGAATCTAAAAGAATAGAGAAAATTTTGTTGTTATTGTTTTTTTTTCCTCTCTAATAGTACAATTTATTCAGCCTCCACTCTGGGGACAAGATCTTTATTGTTTTACCTTGCCAAGTATGCTGCATCAGAGAGATGTTGATTAATCTATTACACAAGAGAAAGACCTGAGGATCAGAGTGGAGCTCCTCCAGCCAAAGGCCACATGGCTCCAAATGGGAGAACTGGGATTTGAACTTGGTCTTGGATTCTGAAGACAATGTCACTTTTCAGCTCATTCAGTTCTACTCTCCTACCTGCAAAATATCCTAGAGTGTTGCTAAAGGATCCATTGTTGAAAACGAATAAGCATTGTGGTGGGCAGAGGGTTAAAAACCAGTCACTATCCCAGGAGAAGGGCTAAGAAGTGCTGTTGAGACTGAGGATCCAAGAATCTGCCCTCGAGTCTTGTGAAATTAGTCTAGGACATGGACATGTCTGTGTTGTATCAGTAACAGCCCTGTGGCTGGGAATGAGCATGCTAGGGACAACACCTCTGAAGTCTCAATGGAACATTGTGTTACTTCCAATTAACAAGGACCACAAGTCAACTACTCTGTTCAGATGGACCAACAAACCTGCATTTCCCAGTGTTCTTTGCAGCTGAAAGTCACCCAGTTAGATACAGAATAATCACAATGCACAACATGAACACAGTAAAGCATGTCCTGAAGCACCTCCCGGTTTCGGTGGCCTCCTTGAGTGCTGGAAGGTCTGGATGATATATCCTGAAGGCAACCATAGCACCCTTCCATGTCAGTATCAGCTCCCTCTCCTTGAGGTGGATCCAGAGGCTTGGGAATTCTAGAGAGTGGCCTGAGACCACTAAGCTGGTGGGACAGTTCTGGATTTTAATCTCAAGCTGTCACCCAGAGAACACTGAAGAGTGAGTGTCTGCCTTCATAAAAGATTCAAGGAAGAAAAAAAGGGAGGCATCTAACACTCGTGGACTGTCCATGGGAGTATCCTATTGGTGACGGTATGGTAGCCTCTGGGTCCTTAAACAACCTACTCATTACCAGCTATCATCTTTAGTTTTTAGTTTGAGGAAACCAAGGTTCAGGTGAGTAGTTGGTGGCAGGAAGTGCAGCTAGGAGAGCCAGGTTTGGAACTTGTCCATTTACTTCCAGGTCCACGGTGGGCAGACCACTGACTCAGAGAGCAGAACTTTTTAGTGGCTGCCTTGCTGCCATCTATACTTTAGGGGATTCTTTTGTTCTCATTCCAATTCTTTGAATTAAAGATCATGTTTCCTCTATCACAGAAATCGATAGCTAAAGAAGAAAAATGGAAAGCAACCGACGGCCATCAAGGGATGGAGTCTTAGCCCAGTGCAGATAACTGGTTGATGGAAACTGCTCCTATCACTCAGCATCCGGAGCCCAGCTCAGGAATTAGAGCAGATGCATTTCTTAGCTGGCTTTAGCTAAGGAGGCTTAAAATATCTACAGTATAGGACTTACCTGTCTCCTGAGCAGGACGAGTGACTTCAAAGAACTTAAACAGCCTGAAAGATTTACTGCTAGATCTGTGCCTTGGGATTTATATGAGTTCTTAGTGAAAGAAACAGGGGGTGGGGAGAGGCTTGATAACTTTGCTTTAAATCCTTTGCAAAAAAGAGTGGGGAAAAGCAGTAATAATCCTACCCAAAACTCTGGGCATTGAAAGGGGATCAGCTCCATTAGAGAAAAATGCCTGTGATAAGCTGAATAGAATCCATGAAGGGACTGACAATGCTGTGATTCAGCAAGAGCTGGGAAAGATTTCCCAACTGTAATGACCACATTGAAGGAGCCACACGGGAGCTAAAAGGTGGTGACTCTCCTTTCCTGTCACAAAGGTCTGTGGGCTCAGCATCACCTGTCACACAGCCATCGGGAATCTTCTGAAGCAGCTGAGGCTGCTTTGGGCTGGAAAGGGCTGGCAGGAGCCTGGAGCAGGAGCACCATACCAGTTACCTATGTGAAGAGAACCCTAAGCTCAGGAGACTTTTATAGCTTCAAATGGATGGAAAAAATGAAGAATATTTTGTCGACATGTAAAAATGGTGTGAATGAATTTCAGTATTCTTCGGTAAATTTCTATTGGAATATTGTCATGGTCATTCATTGATGCCATCCCTCATAGCAGCCCAGATCTGAGTTAGCTGTGACAGAGATGGTGACCTTCAACAACCTAAAATATTTGCAATCTGGTCCTTTATAGAAAAAGTAACAATCCCTGGCTTAGAGGAAACCACATAGCCAAGTTCATTGTATTTCTAGAATCTGAGCTCAAGATTCATTGAACTTGTCTAAGTACAGGAATTGCCTGCTAACCTGCCACTCTTGCTTCCCTGAATCAGTTTCCCTTATGTCAGCCACAGGGATCTATTTTTAAATCAGTTCGTTGAGGCAGAGTTGATATATTATTAAATTCACCCATTTTAAGTGTGAAGTCCAACAGTTTTTAGTAAGTATACCAAGTCATGCAACCTCCACCAAATTCTACTATTAGACCATTTGTGTCACCCCAGTAAGAGTCCACACATTCAGTTTCTCCACAGCTTCTGCCAAGCAGTCCCTGGAGACCACTCATCTACTTTTAATCTTTATAGATTTTCTGGATGTTTGAAGTAAAAGAGATTGTGCAATATGAAGTCGAGGAAATTGCTTTAAAGCATAACCTGACTTCAAATCCATCCATGGCTGTCCACAGCACCTAGGATAAACTCCCAATTCTTTGGCCCATGAGGACTGACACAGGTGCTGTCTTCCAAAGTCTTCAGCCACATTTCAAGATGCCATTTTCCTTGTGCACATTCTTCCAGTGACAGGCTTTCAGTGACAGCCCCAAGGCCTTTCCATGACTTTTCCTTCTGGTTGGAATATTCTTCAGTGTTTCACATGACTGATTCCTTCCTACCCTTCAGTTATCAGTATAATTGTTACCTCCTAAAGGATATTTTACCAAAGGATGTTCTTATAATGATTGCACATGATCATAACTCTATTGTGTTTGTTAATTGTCTTCCTTAATTATGATCTGTTTTCCTGCCAAAAATAAGAGATCAATGAGATCAGTGCTCTCATTTGCCATATCCATTCACCATCATATCCCAGGATTTAATGCAATGCCTGACATTTTGAATGAATGGGTGAATCAATCAGTCATTATTCAACCAGGCTTTAGATAGCATTTCCTAATGCTTTCTCCTCTTGAATTCATTCTCTGTACCAGTGACATTCAATAGAAATACTGTGCAAACTCCATTTGTGTCACCCCAGTAAGGGTCTGCAAATTCACACTTACTCCATAGCTCTGCCAAGCAGTCTCTGGAGACAATTGACCTAATTTAGTCTTTACATATTTTCATTTTCTGGATATTTGAAATAAAAGGAATCATGAGTCACAGAAAACAAAATTGGACTTGTCCAAGAAATCAGAAAAGGGTGGGAGCTGAGGATATAGTGTATGATCCTCACAGGGACCATGGAGTCCAGGCAGGGGGGAAAAGGAAGGAAGAGCCAGAGAAGGTGCTCAGATTTAGGAGCTTGAACTAGAATCCCAGTGATATTAACAGATTGTTTCTAGATAATCAGTGCTTTCATTTTCCATATACATTCACCATCATGTCCCAGGATCTAATGCAATGCCTGACATTTTGAATGAGTGGGATCTTTTAAATTGTTTAAATCGTCTAATAGCCACATTTAAAAGTAAAAAAGAAAAGCAGCTGAAATTAACTTTAAGAATATATTTTATTTAATATAAGAGATCAAAAATATTATAATTTCAATATGTAACCAAATTCATCATTTCAATATGTAAACAAAATCATCAATATCAATAGTTTCTTTTTTATTTGTACTATCTTCAAAAGATGACATGCATTTTGCACAGACAAAATATCTTAGTAGGAGTAGCCACATTTCAAATGCTCAATAGCTTCATAAGGCCAATGGCTGACATATTGGATGACACCATTGTACATGGTCAGTGATTTTCCTGTGTAAAACTAACTGCACAAGCAGGCCAAGTTCCCTGCCTTCCAGGTATGTGTCTTTCAGTTTAGGGCAGTTATGAGTTTCCTCAAAGTCACTTTTCTCATATGTAAAACAGAAACCATGATTGTAGCTCCTGGATAGGTTTGTCATGAGGATATAGTAGTCATGAAAAGCTGGGTTATGATAAACATTTGATAATAACAGCCCATTACCTGTCAAAAACCTCTGTATTTCTGAACTTTGTTGTTTTCTGTGAAATTTACCTATTGTTCTAGCGATAGTATTTCTGGAACAGGAAGTAGAAACAAAAGCCGTAGTCCTGGTCCTGCTTCTGGGGCTCTGTAGCTGTGTGGCCTTGAATAAGCTGTTAAATTTCTCTGAATCTCATTTTCCTGATACTTGAAAATGCAAGTAATGGTTCCTCAAAGTAATCAATCTCTCTTGGAACATGAAAATCACTTACAAATGTAAAGTATTATCATTGTAGCAAACTCTAGAGACAATCTATTGGTTTCACTGGGGCTCTAGTCCAAGCTCCTAAATCTGAGCACCTTCTCTGGCCCTTTCTTCCCTTCTTCCTCATCCTGGACTCCATGGTCCCTGTGAGAATCACACACTATATCCTTAGCTCCCACCTCTTTCTGATTCCTTGGACAAGTCCATATTTTGTTTTCTGCGACTCTAAAACCAAAAAGATCTAAAATGCAGGGCAATTTGATCCTGTTATTTGGTAGTGCAATGTAATGAATATTATCAATGGATATTTTGGATATTTTTTTTTACTTGCACTGTCTTCAAAAGCTGGAATTCATTTTGCATAGACAAAACATTCTCAGTAGGAGTAGCCACATTACAAATGCTCAATAGCTACACAAGGCTTGCATTTTCAAGTATCAGGAAAATGAGACTCAGAGAAGTTAAACAGCTTATTCAAAGCCACACAGCTCAAATTGCACTGAAAACTACCACCTGAACTGACATTATGCTATTTATTATCTATTGATCCTACTTAGTGTGAGCAGTCATAGGTTTTGCTGCAGAAATATTATATTTTGATCGTGAGGAGCAACCCCAAAGTGTAATAGGTCTACCATGCAAGCTATGCATGCAAACAGCTTTCTACAATCTGAAAAATTCTGAATTCAGAAATCTCACTGGCTTGAGGGATTCAGAAAAGACCCTGCTGTTCTTCAGCAGACCCAAGTCCTGCCCAGTTTTGCATTTCTGCCCACTCTTACTGGGGCCTGAGCTGCTGATTTGGGCTGAAAAAAGACACAGTATTGTATAAACTGAGCTCTCCTTAGAATCCGGAGTCTAATGCCCAGAGAGCCCTTGGTGCTACTGTGAACACTATTTCTGGGGTCCACTCACCCAGGCATCACCATGAATCTCAGTTTCTGTGTTTGATTGATGCTCTGGCATCTCCTGTAGTGCTGAGCTGGAGGGACTACTCCTCTTAGGCCAATTCCTGTTTTTTGCCCTTGAGCATTTCTTTCCTATGCAAATAAATCCACCCAAAGCTCACTTTCCCAACTAGCTTCTTTATTGGGGTCTTATCCTCAGGGCCACTAGTTTCCTACCCCAATCACCTTAGGGCCAGCACCAGAAAAATAAGCACAGCTCTCGCACTACAGAGATTATTCAAAGGAAATTCTAAGCCTGTTTTCTATGCCTTCCCTCTTCCTTCCCAAGAAAACCCTGGTAAAAGCTCTTGACAAATTTCTCCTGTTCCCTCTGCCTCTTGACTGGCCCTGGTATGTCTCCTGTGATCTCTTGTGGGTCTTCCCTGCCCTTTTCCCAGGGAACTGTGAGTGCCTTTCTTTCTTCATGACAGTGGTTTCTGTGTCTGCACGTCCTGCCGTACCTCATTAACACTGAGCCCAGAGCCCTTGAAACAACCTACCCACTATCCTGTCTCCAAGACCTCCTCTGCCCAATGTACTCCCCACTAATGACCTGCCTGAGAAAATACAATTTGGATGGTTTCCCAGAGCTTCATCCTATGCACGCCCTCCGTCTGCAGCAGGACCATCTCTGCTGCATTCTTTCCTGTTCCTAAGGATGAGATAACTAGGCTCCTAACTCTTTTTCTTAATATTTATTTTTTTTTAGTTTTAGTTGGACACAATATCTTCAGTTTATATTGATGTGGTGCTGAGGATCGAACCTAGTGGCTCATGCATGTTAAGTGAGCACTCTACCGCTGAGCCACAACCTCAGGCCCCCTTGTCTCCATGATTTCTTCACAATTTCCCTCGCTACAAGCTCATTCTCATTGGCTTACGTATAAACTGTCATTTTCTCCATTAAAGCAAAAACTAGATCTGCTTGTCCTTATATCCCTATGGCTCCTTCTCCATTTCTCTCTCTTCCATTGTACTGAAACTTCTCAGTGGTCTCTTTGAAGTGCACCAATTCCTCTCCTTCTCCTCTCTCTCAAGCTCAGTGCAATTGGTTATATCACCAACACCACCAGAACTGCTCTTGTCATGGTCCCCAGGGCTTCCATGTGGCTAACCTCTCCCTCACACAACATCTCAGCAGTCCTTGGTGCCTTGAGCCAGTCACACCCTCCTTGGGACACTCTGAGCTTGGCTCCCCCAACACTCCCCTCTCCAGATTTTCTTCCTGTTCTTTGGCTGCTCTTGCTCAGACTTCTTTGCTGGTTCCTTATCAAGCCCCAGATCTCTTGACCTTGTAGGGCTCAGTCCTTGTATATCTTTTTTCTCTCAATGCTGATTCACTGGGTGATCTCATTATCTCTCATGTCTTTAGATGTTGTCTTAAAGAGTATGAATGGACAGATATAGACACAGGGACAGGGACAGGTATATCTTTGGCTCTGAATAGCATCCTTAACTGCATACCCACTTGCCTACTAGACATTTCCACCAACTGTCTCATATGCATTTAAAATTTGACAAGTACAAAACCGGGTTCATGCTCTTATTGCAGAAACTGTTCCATACCCAATCTACCCTATCTCAATTAATGATACCTTCACCACCCAGGAACTCAAATGAAAGACAATTCACCATTATCCTAGATTTTTCTTTTCTCACACTTCACATCCATGTCAATCACAAATTCTGCCACCTCTGCTCTTGAAATGCACCCAGATTCCAAACATTCCTCACGATTTCCTCTATTATCCTTCTGGGGAAAGCCACTTCTGGTTCTTATTTGGATCTTTGCTAATATGATACTGCTCCTGAAAAATCTCCCTATCTGCTCTTTTACCTTTTAGCATTATATATTTAGCAGCCAGAGAAACCATTTTTAATATAAATAAATTGTTGTTGCTTCTCTACTCAAAGTCCTAAGGTGTTTTGCTTACCTTTGTTCATGTAGAATTTTAAAATGGGCTGATGTGCCAGAAGCTAGTAATACCCTAACTTCATATCATTTCTATTAGCCTTAGAAATCACCTGCAGTTGTAGCCATCTGTTCCAGCATGCTGACAGCTCTCCACCTTCATTGGCCATGTCTCTTTGCTTCTTGACCTAAGGGCATTATCATCTTAGAGCTTTCCCAGCTGCTGCAAAAGGAACACTGCCTGTGTAGGGAATTTGACATCCCAGGGGCAATCCTCAGCCAATCAAGAGCAGAAGCCTGTGTCCAGTTGGGTTATTCTTTGGTGCATTTTACATGGGTTCTCACAGGGAAGGGAAAAGCCCAAACAAAGCATCCTAAGGATGGTGCTGGTGTTGGGAGGCAAAGGTCAGAGGAAGCATGAAGTTTCAGACCATTGATATAGGAAGAGATTTCCTCCCTGCTACGAGATCTCCTATTCTTAAGGAAAGAAAGTTCCAAGAACTCTAATGCACCTTGAAACCCCTATCTTCCTAGACCATTCTCTTTCACCTTTTCTTCCCTCTAAGCATACTAGCCTCCTTACAGTCCCAGGGATGCCCCCTGCTTCCCTGGGGTGTAACTACCATTGAATTATCCTGCCCACCCCCAATGGATGCCATGACAACTAGAATGTCAAATAGCAGCTTTCCTTTAAACAGAACCGACCTTGTCCCACATCCCTAGGCCCCCCCCCCCCTTCCCAGTGTCTGACAGGCCTCTCTTCCTTTTTCACAGTGGCTTTGCAAAATCACACTTAAATATTTCATTCAGTACCCATTTCCTCTAATAAGCCTTCTCTGCTACCTCTCCTATGAGCTAGGAACTCTCTTTGTGTTTCCATAGTACTCTTGATTGTCTCCACCATCACACTTCTCAGAGAATTGAAATGATCTCAGGCCAATATATTTCTACCATTAAATTGTGAAAACGGGCACCTCCCAAGGTTGGCCCATGGTAGCCATTCAATCAACATTTCTTCAGTAAATAACCAAAGTTTCTTGAACTGAAATGAATTGTTTTGGTAGGAAAAAGCAAGGATTAAAATCAACAACCAATTGTTCAAGGAGACAGAGTTGAAAAAGTCGCCTCTGAAGGTATTATATTCCCTATGGGTCCCATTCATAATAGAGAAATGTATGGATGCATTTGAAGTGTACATCACTAATGGGGAACTAGATTTTGCCAACAGTTTGCAATTAAATTTATACCACATATATATTTGTAACTCCCATGGCACTCAGGAGAACTTTCTGGCTTCCTGATGCCTATACTTTGCATAGGGCTGGGGGAGTAATGCCTACACTTTGTTACATCTTGCCACCATTTACTACTAACAAGAAATGATATGAGATCAATGGTGACATCCTTGTGGTGAGCAAAGCTATAGGTTTAACACATTTCCTCCCACTCTCAGGAAGACTACATTTCCTAGCACTCCTTGTGGGATTGTCATGGAATGAGTTTGGCCAATGAGAATATGAGTAGAAATGAGAGTCACTGTGATTCCAAGGCAGAAATTGGTATGGCTTTTCCATATTCCTCCATCTCTGTGCCTAGAAGCGAAGGACTCCAACATGTCAGATCCCATGGAAATAGCCTACATCTTTGCATCACTCTTTCACACTGAGACAACCTACACTGGTTTGTGATTTGATCAAGAAATAAATCTTTGTTGTTTTAGGTCACTGATATTTACAGGTTTTTCTGTTGCAGCAACCAGAGTTGCTTATTATAAATAATACAATCTCACAAAGCTGTTTTGAAGTAAATAACATTCCTCTACATAACTGTTGAAATCTCTATTCATTAATAACTGGTGCAGTGCTTATTTTTAGATAGAACATAAAAAAATCAGGTAAGAATTGTTTGCATAATATATATATTTATATGGAAATCAACTTATTAACAGAGCCAGAATATAAATTACACATACAGTTTAAAAAATACAGGAAATCATATTATAAAGAGCACTAAAGGCCACTTGTGGAATAGTTGTGTTCCCGTGTAAGCCAGAACGTGAAGAGAGCCAATTTGTAGCACGGAGGAGACAAGCCCAGGGAGCAAGGCACCGAATTCTATGCCAGAAGAAGGGGGTAAAAGAAGATATGACCCAAATCAAATACAATGGGTTCGCATCATTGGAAACCTCAATTATTTTTTGATGACTGATGTTTTTTATCCCTGCTACATAGAAAAAGGAGGGGGAAAATAATCCTATCCCATCTGAAGCAAAGTAGAGATCATTTTTTCCTTTAAGTCTAGGAAGGGTCAACAAACGTGATGTGGTTCATCTGTCTTTCTTAGGGATTTTCCAGAATAAGGCAGAGCCTACTTTACCTCTCTATTAGCAAATGCCTGAGGCTAGACAGAAAGGCTGCCCCAAATTTTGGAACTTGGCCCACAGCTGGGTTTCCAATCCTCAGGGAAACACTGGAGAGTAAAGCTGATTCTCTCTCCCTCGGAAATGTATTCAGAGTGGTAAAGAAGGGTGCCATTGGCAGATCTGGTTGGCTTCCATGCAGAACCTTGATCTTTTCATTTTGAGAAAGAGAGAGTCACAACTATTCTTAGCTTTTGGCCTCCAGAGAATTTTTTTAAAGACTAGCCTGTTTCTTCAGGAATCCAAAGCCCTGAAATAAAGGTGTAGTTTAGAGACAAGAGACCAGCGTTGAGTCAGCAGAGGCTTAAAGACATTTGAACTCCCTCTATTAAAAACAATGACAGAAGATCCTCGGGGACAAAGACAAAGGGTGCTTGTGGGATTAGCTGCAGCCACCAAACCCCAAGAGCTAATGGATTCCAGCATGAACCAGGTGAATAATTTATGTGGCCTTAGTTTCTGCCATTGACAGCTGAATTGTGAAACCAAAGGACTGAATAGTCCCAGCATCCCTGCTCTCCCCAGGGAGTCTGTGGGTCTGTGATCATTTTACTGTAAAGCTGACCAGACAGAGGAAGGCAAGGCCTCATGGGGGGACACAGGGCCTGATTTGGGAACATTTATATGACACAGGAGAATTGGAATGCAGGTGAGGGCAGAATTTGAGTGGGAGAACCATGGGATTTGATTACAATCTCAGCTCTTCCTCCTGTAATATTTGAATTTTGGCAAGGTCATTTCTGTTTCCCTCCCATTTTTAGTTTCCTCATCTCTGAGACTGAGACAGGAATGTCTCCCTAGTGGGATTGGGATGAGGATGGCATGGTCCATAGAGAACAATTGTGTTTTCTGATATTCATGAAGAGAACTTAGGTTAAGCCTCTCTCTCCTTCCTTGACCTCAGTCTTATGGGCAGAGAAAGAGAAGGGAACACTGAAGTTAAATAAAACACGCTCTCATTTTTCATTACTCTTAGGCTTCAAATTTTTCTTTTTGACAAGTAAAAGAGCAATTATAAATACATTCCTAAACATTAGGCCAGGGTTTTGATGGATTGTTATCCATTCTAAGATTATTCTCATGAAGTCACCATTTTGACTGTTAAGATCTAGTAATTCTTTTTTTTCCTGAAACTTATTTTAATCCCAGAACAGTGCTATTGGGAAGAACAAGCCTTGGGTGCAATTATAATTTTTCAATTACTGCCATCCAAGAACTTGACCACCTTTCTCCTTGATTCTCTTAGTAGCATTTGTTTCAGCCTGACTCAGGAGAGCCAAACCCCTTCCAAGGAGTTTAAGAGTAACCAAACATGGTTACTCTTCATCAAAATGCAGAAAGCCCAGATTCTAGCAGATCTATCCCAAGTTCAACCCAAGTAGAAACCAACTACAGAGATCTTTATGAGAGTCAATAAAGTCTTGGTGATTTCTTAAAGTAATACCCTGGTTACACAAACATAAAATGTCTTTAGTTGAATCCCATTTGCTTCTTGTAGCTTTTGATGATTGCCCTAGAATACCTGGTTAGGACCTGGTGAACATGGGGGTTCTCTGGGATAAGGTATGAGGAACCAGGCTATGCCCAGGTGAGACCAGATCCCAGTAGAGAGGGACACCTTTGGTAGAACTGGCAATTTGGGGTAATATAGATCCCCAAAGAAATCATATCTCATTGTCTTAAATCAGACCTATAGAAAAATCCATTTTCTTGTCCCATAGAAGGGGGTACAAGCTGAGTTGTGACTCTGGGGCTGAAAAGAGTTCAAGCTGGGCCAAATGGATGAACCAGTTCAAGTTTGTCAGGATGAAGAGGGACAAAGTGGGAATATCCAGATAAGTGGCCAAGGTTTGCTCTTTATATTTTCTCAACTGCACCTAGCAGAAGAAGGCCTTTGGAAGATAGAAGGATTTTGGAAGGAGGAACATTTTCATCTTTGAATACATGGGAACATCAATCATATTTCAGAGATGGGAAGAAGTCTCAGGAAGTATGTCTGGTTTAGGACTTTATTGAGTGGGCCAGGAAATTTTCATTCATTTTCTGGGCTCCACAGTCACACTTCTTTGTTTCCAACATCTGGAATGGGATTCAAAAGACTTGCATTCTAGGTTCACTCTGCCACTCCATCCCTTATTTAATCAGAGACCTGGTGTGATTCCCCACACTCTGAGCCTCTGCTTTCCCATATAAAAAGAGAGGTAGTTCTTCTGGATGGTCAGGTTTCCCCATGCTCTGAGTATTTCAGAATTATGAAATTTTGTCTCCATGCATCTATATAATAAGTCAAAGCCAGTCACAATTTTCCTACAGGGGTGCCGAGGCTGATAAAGTCTGGGAAAACGTCCCCAGGAAGGATTTGACATGCTTTAACTTTCTTCTGGACGTTTCCCAACTTGCTGCTAGGGTGAGTCTGACAGCCCAGGAGTCCTTTCACATTTAATCATTCCTCTTTGACTTTACCTCCTGTAAACCCTCTTTTGAGAGAACAGTGCAGCATCTGGGTCCAGGGAAACGTCAGTGGGATCAAACTTTTCTCCTCTCTTCATCCTGACATTCCTTCTCTTCTGCATTTTGTTGAAGAGTAACCATGTTTGGTTATAGAGTGGTACTTATATAAAAAGTAATTGTAACAGGGTCTGATTTTGTCATGTAATGATTGGGATAATATCTCCAGCATCATTTTTCCTGAAAAAAAATTCTGGTGTAAAATTATAAGTCATAAGTAACATCAAAGAATTAGGCAAATAATCTACATGTACTGTTAAAAGGAACCTGAATAACAGTTCCACACATGGGTCTGTCACTGTACTAGGGGTTTTTCATATAGACTGATTGCCTTATTTGCAATTGACAAAATAAGACAAATATTAGTTGATGTCAAATACTTTTGAATGTTCTAAAACACAAACTTTCATTCAGGTCAGCTCTATATCCTTCTTATCTCTTTGAATTACTATTACTAGTTCTCAAAACCTTGAAAACTATGCAGATTGCCTATCTTCTAACCTGTTCTAACCTGAGCGTCTATGAAGTGCTACCTGCTACCTTGTTTAGAGGGCGAATAGTTCAGCTTTAAATGGTAAAATATCAGTAACAAAAGAATGTTGGGTTAATTTGGATGTGAAGAAAAGATACTCTTTTTAAAAGTTCATTCTGAAATGAGTGAATTTTCAAGAACAAGTAAAGGCAAATTCCTAAGAATTTTCAGAAGGAGTTTCCTAACTCCTTTCCTAAGGAGTTTCGGAAAGCAAAGAAAATCTTTGTAATCCTAGGTGCCTTGAAAAACTATTCATGGAGACAAAAGGGTAGCTACATGCATCTGCTGGAGAAGCACAGGGTTGGGGAATCAGAGGTGTGTCAGCAGCACTGTTGGAAGTGTAGGTGATTTCCAAAGACCTGGACAAATTTCTTCTCTTGCTCCTAAAGACTTTGACCTGCCAGTTCCCATAGACTAAGTGACCCCATTCTCTTCAAATGGATGGGGCCATGACCATAACCTCTCTTGGTAGCATGGTAAAAACCAAGTAGCTCAGCTTCTTGCCTGGCCTTCATCTAGGCAGGGATTTAGAGAGAAGGGAGAAGCTGGCTTCTTCAGATGCCACCTTCTTGTACAGCTTATCTGGAGCTATAAAGTCCAAAACAGAAATCCAAACTCCCATTCAGCCCACTCAGCTGAATCTCATTTTGTTTAACATTTGTAAAGTTAATTTATTTTATTCATTTTGATCTTTGAACCAAGATTGGTTCACACAATCTTGATGCAAGGTTTGTGCTCTCACTTTCTTCCTAGTTGAACTTTCAACCGTTTCCAAGCTGGGAAGCATTCTTCATGCCACAGAGTTGTCTTTGGCAATTAAATCAGATATTTTCCATTCTTCTTAAACAGTTTTAAGGGACTTCTGACATTCGAGGCCCCCAGATTCCTAACTTTCTCATGGTAGAAACTGTGGCTTTCTAATCTCCGGATTTTGATTGCATAGTTCCTGGCATAGAGTGGTGCTTAATAAATTTTGTCAAATGAATAAACAAATAATCTTTTCTTTATTACACCCTCATTACAGTAGCATAGAATTATAAAAATAGTTTTGGCAAATCATGAGTGGATTCTGTTATGTTAGTTTTCTATAGCTAATTACTCTTTCAACTCAAAGTACAAAGTGCCTGAATCGGATAGACATAGATGTGTAACTGTTGACTAATTAGTTTGTGTTGACCTCTATAGTTTGGGGTTTTCCTGTTTGGGTTTTTGTTGTTGTTGTTGTGGTGGTGGTGGTAGTGGTTTGTTTTTAATGAAAACTAGAGCTTAATAATATCAGTGTCATATCTAATAACTCTGAAGTCTCAGTTCTAAGAATGAATACAGTCATTGAAAAGATTTTTCTCAATTTAGTGTTTCTCTCTTTGTCTCCAAGTTTAAAAAAAAAAATCTTTTTGTGCTTGCTTGTGTGCTAGCGTTTGATAGTCAAACTCATGCTTTATCTCAAGTGTTTTTTCTCACCCCCGTAGAATCTCATTTTGTTTAACATTTGTAAAGTTAATTTATTTCATTCATTTTGATCTTCCTAAAATTTGACCTCTTTAAAAATTTGTGTGCATGCATGGGTGTGTGATGTGGGGGATTGAACCAAGGACCTCATGAACAGTCATACATGTGCTATCAGTGAATTTAATCCCCAGTTCCAAATTATTTGCTTTCTTGTACTTATTGAATTACTCTTTTTGTTGTTGTTCTGAAGATTAAGCCTGGGATATCACCTGCTGGGCAAGTGCTTTACACGCTTAGTCTCACCTCTTACTTTTTTATACATCATATTATAACACACTGAGGACAAACAAATAAAATGAGATCATAGTTTTACTTGAGAAGATCATTCCTAGTTTTATGATGTAATTAATTTGTCACGACTTCAAGGGATTTGGCCCAAACCCCTGTGATCCTGGAAAATTGGAAATCCATTGGTGCATATTATAATCTTGGGGCATATTATTAGCCAATTCTTGTGGGTAATTCTTTTGTCCAACAGAAGGATCTTTGTGGAAACACACTGTTTCTTTCCATCACTTAAATATTCCATATTGGTCCTTAAACTCCTGATTCCTCAATACCAGCTCTGTTGTAATGCTGTCTGTGGGCACAAAACTTGAACAGGTTTGGTTTGCTTTCTTAGAATGTAATTTTTAGGGGACAAAAAGGAATATCAAACCAGAATTATTGAAGAAGATCAATTTTCTTCTTCTTTTTTTTTTTGTTTTCTTAGGTGGGAAAAACAGTTTTAAGATTCTTATTATTAATTCATGAAATGCATATTTTTCTGTGTCCACACTGATAGCTAATAAGAAAACTTACTAGATGTTGGTGACATATGGCAATCATCAAAAAATCAGTTCTTGGACTTAGGAGCCCATGCAGAAGCTAGACTGCCTACCCTTGGTTTGGGAAATGATACAGGTTCCAATTCTCAGTAGGGTACTAAAAGAACATTAAGAAGGTTTCTCTAACTTTAACTTAGAAAAGATAATTTCTGCATACCCTTTCTAACTTTGAGTCCATGGTAAATATTTCCCACTTTGAGCTAAAAAGATTTCACTCTTTTGACCAAGAACTCTATCAAATTCTTGAAAAAACATATCTTCTTATAATATATTGATGTTAATAGATTCTGCAGGAATATTGACATATTACAAGAATAATTTGTGCATATGTGGAGAATTTGATTCATTCTCCATCTCTTTTTTTCTTTCAATTACTCAAATACATAAAGACCAGCAGAGTTACTTGTTAGATGGTAGGCAGCACAGTCAGTTCTGGCAAAAGATTCCAGAAGGATGAGAATGAAGAGCTAAACCCTTAGGAAGGAGCATAAAGTTTCCTAGGTTTTGGCCCCATTGGCATTACTGAAGCCATGTGGAAGAAGGGATGAAATGGTCCATACCCTTTGCCTCCCAGAATACCATGAAGCCCAATGGAAAGCCTCAGGGGAGAGCTTCATGTCTTATGCATGTGATCATTCTTGTGTTCTTCCTGCCTCAATTTCAAGGTCAATACCCATCCATTCATGGGACACTCCATGTACAACTCCGTTCTACCATTCACATTGTCTGCCTTTGTTCAGGCTTTGGTTTTCAGAGCTTAAAGTCAGGAGCCAAGCTTTAAGCATTACTAGATTTTTAGCCTTTTGTACATGACCCATTGGCATGTGGGTTGAAAGGAACCAACCTCTAAGCAATTTCTTTCCAACTCAGGGCAGGGTACCTGGATGAGGTCTTCATGAAACCATCAACCAAATGTCTGCCATAGCAACTATGGCTCCTGTCAAGGAGGAGAACATTGGTAGCAGTTGCATGTAGACATTGGTTTAGGTCATTTCCATTATCTTGGTGGTCACCATGGCAACTACCCACACAACCAGTGCTTAGATTGGTGAGCAGAGTAAGACAATAGATACTATGGATGGTCCTTTAGCTAGTGTAGCCCATGCCTAACAGAAGCCTTTTCTATCAGTCTTTGAGAGAGTTTCAACATCTCTGTAGAGGCCACAGGTGATTTGTGCTAAATATTAATGCTTTTACAATAGTGCTCTTCAGGCCATACACTTACCCTCAGTGAGTCATGGCTATGTGCAGTTCTAGTATTTTCACTGAAAAATTCTGTAGGAGTAAAATTGGATGGTTCTGGGGATTTTGCCTACTTACTTAATAATAGATCAAGCTTGTTTGTATAATTTTTTTTTTCTGGATCCCAAATGCAATGTATTGAATAAGCATATTTTGCAATAAAAGCAGATAGCCTCTTCCCCTGGATAAACTATGGCAATTGTTTCCCATATGACACAGAGTACTGGTGTCTTGGCATGATTTCTGGGTCCTAATGAGAGAGAGAGGAGGGAAGAGTCCAGGGTAGGGAGAGAGTCAGCAGTTAGGGCTTTGAGTCCTAGTTCTCCATGGGACAACAGAATGACCCCAGCCATGTCATTATACCTGAGCTTAAGATTTCTCATTTTTAAAAAGAATCCTTTAGAAAATATAATTATTGCATCCACTCTTGATTGTAATTTCTGCTTTAGATATGGAGAAGAATGTGAATTGGAACCTTATTTTGAAGATACTGAACTTAGCTCCTGCCTGGAGGGGCACTTCACTTCTGGCAAATTTCATTATCTTTGCCTACATAATTTTGGAACTACTTTAGTTTGTGTGCTTGTGTCTGTCAGGTGTGTATGTGCTGTGTGTGTGTGTGTGTGTGTGTGTGTGTGTGTGTGTGGTGTGATTTCTCCCCTCTGATTCATAACACATGTGAAATTCTAAACTTGGGGTCACCAACACCTTTTTACAGATGAGGAAAGAGGCAGACCAAAGGAGGTCCCTTTGAGAGCTTTGAAATGATTTTGTGAATTTCTCTTAACATAATCATTTCTAAAATTATTGGTTTGGGATATTGGATGACTATCTTCCTTTGTGTCTGCTCAGTAGGAAGCTTCTTGGCATGCCATGTGTTTTTGTGGAGAAAATTATTTTCTTGCTTTAGAAAACTGTTAATTACCAGAGTATTTCACACTAACAGGCAGTGATCCTTAAAAAAGGTAAATTCTATTCTCTGCTTACCAAAATAAAACCCAAATCAGCCAACCAAACCAACAAACAGCTAGGCTTATCAATAATTTTTCCCAGTACTGGTCCAGTCATGATTAAAAGGAAGAACAGCAGATAAATGTGTGTCTTAAAAGAGATTAGTGGTACCAATTTATATAGTGTCAAGTCATGCAAACCATGCTGAAAGGAAGCAGCTTCGTTGTGGAGACGTGGGGAGGAAGAAGTTCCTGAGAAGCCCCTGCTCGCGGGGGGGCCACCACACAGAGCATGCACTTGATGAAGCCATTGGTGTCCCCGCTGGTAAGCGCTGGATGTGAGAGTAAGTGAACTATACAGAGTCTGTCTACATTACATGGAGGAGTCAGCCAGTGACCCCTTTTAAGAGGGCTTGTTGGAAGGGGTCCATATTGAATCGGAAATCCCGTCCCCTGTGGACAACAGAGGCATAGAGCCATTGGGCGTGAAGGGGTCCGTGTCGGTGTCCGTCTCACCCTCCGCGAGGAACCACTTCTCCCTCATCTAGATCTACCCCGCACTGGGGCCAAACATATAATCATCTCTGTCCTGGGAGATGCTGAAGCCACTAGGGGACCGCTCCAGCTCTTCATGATTGACAGACATCAGGGACAGAGGTGTATTGCTGTCCCGCGTGATGCTATGCCTCTGCCGGGGCGAGATGTGGTCCGAGTAGGGGCCGTGCAGTTCAGCCTGGGAGAGGTAACTCACTCAGGAGTCGAGATCAGCAGGACGGTGGGCCTCTCTGCATATGTGGATGGCGAGGAAGGCAGAGTGGCCTGAACCTTTGCAGAACTGGGTCCCCCTCTGGGCGGGTTCACTGGGTCATGTGCAAAAATCCCCACAGGGGCCGACTTTATCGATGGGCACCTGGTGGAAGCTTTTGGGGGGATCAGGGGCACCTGTCTCAGAATAGTTGCAGATGATGGTTTTCAAATCAGAATACCTGTTGTCCTCTTTCTTCTCCCCTTCAGCTGGCGAGGAGGTCTCCTTTGTTGGGTAATACCCGGTGATGTGCACCTGCAGCCATTCCATATGCTGCATATGCATGTTCACAAGGAAATACAGCTTCTTCCCCATGTCATGATCCTGGAAAATACAAGGGACTGGGCATGAGTGCTACCTCTGGGGTGGGCATCATGGTTATTGGTTGGGGCGGGGGGGGGGTACCATGTATTAAGTTTCCAGAAGGAAAGGGAATTCATGCATTTCTTAATAATAACAGAAACTAATCATTTATTTTGTGCCTCCTAGCAAGCTCTGCATTAGTGTTAATCTGGAAATAGCCTAGGCAGGGCTTTTCTGGGAGGCAAAGGCTGGAAGCAGAGAGATGATTTGAAGAAAGTGTTAAAGGCCTTCATGGTCCCCCAGTGGAAGAGGTGGCCTTGCTCTTTGTTGCTACTCCAAGCAAGGAGTAGGAGTTCATGATTTGCAAACATTGTTTACCCAGAAGCCTGTGGATTCTTGTCGTATGTTTCACCACAGGCTGATGTGAACCCTGGAGGTGCAGGGACAGTGTTAGCAGGACTTTTTGGAGCTGGAGACCCACCCAGAGCCTTGGGCGTACAGTGGAAGCCACCTCTGCTTTTGTCTGCCTAAATGGGAAATACATTTGAATTTGGGGGAGGGTATATACACAAGCCTGGTACACATGTATGTGATGTTCTCAATTCTCTGGGGGATGCTGCAGTTGGCATGTGAACAATATCATCTGGGGATATGAAGCACAGTATGAGCCAAGGGTTGAGATGACATCCAAGCCTTCATGATGTCTGACCCACAGAACAGCTGGTGTATGACTCTATTTCACAGACTCTGTGACTCATTTAATTTTACAGGGACACAGAGAGATGAAGTAACTTGTCAAAGGTCATAGACCTGGTAAATGAAAGAATTGAGAATACACATTAAAGTTTTAAAATAAGAAACAATGTGGGGCTGGGGTTGTGGCTCAGTGGTAGAGTGCTTGGGAAGTACATGTGAGACCCTGGGTTTAATCCTCAGCACCACATAAAAATAAATAAATAAAATAAAGGTGTTGTGTCCAACTACAACTAAAAAATAAATATTAATAAAAAACAATGTGTGTGTGGTCCTGGGGATGGAACCCATGTACATTCTACCACTGAGCTACATCCCTAGCCCTTTCTTTATTTTAAATTTGAGACAGGTTTTCAGTAAGTTGCCAATGCTGGCCTCAAACTTGCAATCCTCCTGCCTCTGCCTCTAGAAGAAACAGCGTTCTTGATGGGCCAAAATACAGAATAATTATTCAAATTCTCTCTCATTTCTTCTGCATAGAACCAATGTGGGTTATGAACAAAATAAAAGGATGGATATGTGTGTAGAGGAAACCGTCAGTGCAAAATTAGGCAAATGATGCTAGAATATGAGCTGTTTGGCTGTGGACATTAAGAGGTATGCTACATGGGTGCTGGGGGTGGGCAGGTTTCTCTTTTCACACCCACAGCCTGCCCTCATCCTGGCTCCTCCACAGCCCAAGCCCTGAGAGGGACTTAGAAGAAAGGAGGGGAGAGGCGGTGAGAGATGGGACATGGCACATCTCTGAGGGACCACCGTGGAGTGCATGGGGTGGCGGTGAGCTATATCCAGGCAGTTCACCAGTGTTAGCTCACTCAATCCTCCCAGCCACTTTATGAGGATTACAATGGGGAAACTGAGGCTTAGAACAATGGATTAGCTTGCATGTGGTCAGCCAGACAACAAAGGCCAACCCAGGGATGAGGCTCCACCTCCTTTTCTGAGTGGTAGTCAGTATTGCTCAAGTATCATGTGTCCCTATGAAAAGTGGCATTTGGAAGTCAGTCCCCATGTTTGCTTTCTGCTGAGGGAAAGACCTACCTCTCTTTGGACTTTGACAAACTTCCCCATCATACTTTGGTCTTCCATTTCCAATGTGGATGTTCTGGATACATATGGTTTATTCCTAGGAAAAAGCCAATGATTCTTTAAGGTCATTATATACGATTTTGCTTTGCAAGGTCATTCCTGCTAGAGAGGCCATGACCCCTGAAGACCTACATTCTCACTCTCCTGCTTACCAAGTCTCCAGACTCACAAGAAAAGCTGGTGTTTTCCAGGCTTACCCACTGATGGTTTCATGCTTACCTTACTGCAGAAAAACTTGAAGGCACTTTGTGTTGAGGTTACTAAAGCACCTGGTAGTGCTGGTGTTTCATCCCTTGCCTTTCAGCCTCTGACTGGAGAGAGTGATGTGTGTGTGCGAAGGTATTGAGGGGTTACCTGATCTCTGAAATTCTATACAGTGGGTCTACATATATTGCATGTGATCCATTTTACTTAGAATTGAAGCAAAAACTGCTTCTGGAAAATTTTGCAAAACAAAGGATGCTGGTAGAAATGGGGTTAAGATGTGTGGTGCCTTTGCTCTTAGCTTCAATAGTTTTATACTTTATATGGATGAGAGAAGACTCACTATTGATCAGAACTGCTCATGTTATGTCCCTTCTTGTTTTTTCTCTCTCCTAAGCTTTTGCCCTTTAAATATCTGGACACTCTTTAGCTGAGCAACTGTGAATTAAAGCAGATGTCATAAACCAGTGACCATGTGCTGCATCTGGCCCCCCAGTGTTTTCTTTGTGCTGCCCAGATTTGAAAATACATAAAAAATGGGGAATTGCTAAAAAAAAAATCTGGATATCAGTCTTTCTTTAAAAAAATTGGACTACTTGGCAGCAGAAGGCTGTCATTTTTAGGATCAGCAGCAACAGAATAGAGTGACAGTCACCTCCTATAGACAGGGCATACTTGCTGGTTCCATGGTCCCCTTACTCCATCCCCCAGGCTGTGGCTGAGGAGCAGCTGCCTTTGATCACCACCCTGAGCTCTCCTTATAAAAGGAAGGTGCATGATGTCCCTAAGGGGGACTCCTCACTTGCCTCAAACACATTTGAGTATAAAGAGATGAAAGTCAAGCTGTGGGCCTTCTGCAGGACACTTTCTTTTTCAATCTCTCAAATATTTCAGAGAGAGGACTGCTCTCCAATTGCAGTGTGTCAGGGGCCTGATGTGCAATTGCCTTCTCTGCCTTTGTACTGGGAGAGACACCAGTCAAGGGTGGAAGATGCAGAAAAAGGAACCAGTTTCCTAACAGGAAGTGTTCTTCCTTCCTGCTTCAACAAACTTATGTGTCTCCTCTTGCTTCATAACAAGGTGGTTATTTTTTCTCCCAAAACCATGAAAAGAAGCATCATCTACATGGTCTGGGAAGAGAGGTGGGAAGGACCCAGCTGAAGGATTGGGTGTGGGGATGCTCCACAGGCTTGGGCCACAGGGTCCACCAGTCAGTGCACGCAATTCTCACCTGGGAGATTGCTGGGACAGGTAGGTCAAAGTTGTCCCTTTCTGAGACTTCTTATGTTTCAGCGTGGATGGAGGTCCAGGGGTGAAAATCATGTCTATTCTGAAAGACACAAAAAATAAAGGGGGAGACACTAAATTACACAAAGCTTTGTTTTGGAAGGAAAACAAGTCATTCTATTTCTGCTTAATTCATATGTGGGTTTGGAATATATAAGAGAAGGGAAAAGAGACAGAGGAGAGAAACAGAAAGAAAGAGAACTTAGCACATCAGTACAATACCATCCTTTTCTGTATGATGGCATTTAGAGCATTTTCCCATCCCCAGGGAGAGGGAGGGAAGCAGACAAACCACTGAGACAGTGTGAGGACTGCATCTTGTTATTTGTTACAGGAAATGGCATATGTGTGTGTGGCAAGCCTGTGTATCTCCCAGCTCTTTTATTCCTCCCCAAATAATTTAATTAGGGAGTTTTTACAGATGAGTCTTAGACTCCATCTTTCAGTGTGTAGATGCCTTTTGATCTTCAGACATCTCTGGCTATGACCAGGATGGGACCAATCCTGGCTCTGCACCCCACTTCTACTTCTGTGAGACACCAGCTTTCTCTGTGAGCTGAGATGAACAAGGGAGAAATGTGTCCCTTCATGCTGCAGAGTTTGGGTGGAAACAAGACCATTAAGACCCTGCATCTGGAAGTACCCATCTCTGTCTCCCCACTGGAAACCCAGTGCATCTCCGTGGACAGACCATATCTCATACTAAATCAGCTTTCCTGTCTATCTAGCCCCCTACAGTATCAGCATGGCTGGGGAAACACAGGTAGTCATCCAGGTGTTCAAGCTCTGGCTACAACTCCTAGGAGTACACTTTCCTGATGAATATTAAAAACTATGACACTGTCACTATCTAGTCTGTGCTTATTAAAATTGGCTGATATTTGTGGAGTCGGGTCTGTCTTGGCCATCATGCTCCACTCCTTGGTCTCTCAGAGAGCCACACTTGCATAAAGAACAGAATGTCACACTCAGAACTCGCTCACACATCAGTTTGTTCAACAGGCACTGAGCTCTGACTGCCTGAAATTGTGTGAGGCAAAGTAATCTTCAACTTGATGGCATCATTCACTTCCAACCCCTGCAGGGTGGAGTCTCTGTTAACTCCACAGGAGCCTCGAGTGGGGAGATATTATTTGGACAAGCCCAGAAATGACTCACATTCATCTGAATTGTCTCAATTTCTCTATAGGCCCCCTACAAGGGAGAGTGTGAGCATGTCATGTGTATTTCTCAGTGTCAGTGTGTATGTGTGTGTGTGTGTGTGTGTGTGTATGTGTGTGACTGTATGTCTGTGTTTGTGATCATGTCATTCATACACAGTATATCAGTTAAGATCATCACAAGATATAGGCAGATCTTAGATCTTGTGATGATAGCATATGTGATACCCACAGTCCACCAAACTCACTGGGTAATTTGGGTAAATCTTTGGCTCTTTCAGCTTTCATTTCCACATCAGAAATATGGCACCTGTTATGCAATAAACACCTTGAAGATTCTAAGGGACTAGGCACATATGCACAGTATCCAGGTGCCGAATTAAGATGATTGCAATTAATAGTGGGACACTGATGCTATTTGCATATTTTTACTATTATAAATAACACTTAGAATTTTTAATATGGTCAAAAATTCATATATAGAATTATCCAGCTGGACTTAATGGGGTTTTGTATTTATTTTTTTGCAGCATGCAAAGCTACACAGGGAGAGCCAGTAGAACATTTGCATCCTCCTCTCCATCAGCCATGATAGGGTGCTGACCTAGGCTGGGCCATGGCAATGATACACAGTATCTTCACAGCCCATTTGGTCTGGTACTTGTTGGCCTTGACATCCACAATACTTGATGAGAGTTTTGTCCTTAAGTTTTCTCCCCTGCGTTTTCCATTACTTTTGAATGCCTTTCACGGTAAGCTCTAAGGTTCACCTGACTTTTATTCCTGAGTGGCAGGGAGAATGTAGTCCCACCAGGGGGGACTCTCTTACCTGGTCTGAAGGTACTTTATCCTGGAAAGCATGTTGAGGTGGCCTGCAGAATACTGCTCAATCACATCCTTCAAGACATAAGGCCTCAACGTCTCCTTGAACTTTTTTTTTTTTAATAGAGACCGAATTGCAGAATTCTACAAGGCAAAGAAGAGGCATTTGTGTATCATGCTCAGGGTGAAGGGAACTGTAACAGGAGGCTAGCAAAGTCAGGGCAGGGGAGAGAGAGCAGAGAAAACCACCTGGGGACACTCTCTGGTCTTTTGTTGCAGTTCTATCCCTTTGAACCACGTGTAATTAGGCCTGCTGGCATCTTTCCTGAAGGATTACCTCACTTTGATCATTTGAACAATGAGACAATAGTAGTAAGGACGAGAGCCAAGATGTATTGAGCATTCATTACATGCCAGATGCTGAGCATCACACTTATGAACAGTCTGCTAATACATCAGTTAGGGTGATGACTCAGAGAGCTTCTGCACCTCCCTAGGACTATCTAGCTCATGAGCACAGAGTTGGTCCTGTACACTTATGAGGCCCATGCTCTTGGTCATTGTGCCAGTGCTTTCTATTTGAGGACAGCTGGTGTATCTTGTACTCAATAGACTCTTTATTTCTTTTGCTTTGGGCACCTAGATAAAGTTAATTTCTGGTCTCTGGATTTTCTGAGTCTCCTTGTAACATAGAGAACCTAGAACAGTAGATGAAATCAAACCCTCACTCCATCTTCCTGGGAAGTATTAAGGTCAGGCATGATGGGCTGCTGAGGTTCTTGAGAGTCACCTCTTGAGGGTAACTCCTGCTGAGCAGTGTCAGTGTACACTCTAAAAGTTGGTGTCAGGAGGCACAGCCACTCCCATTCCCTCCCAACTCGTGTTTGCACAGATCTTTGACATGGTGTATTGGAAATCCTTTCTGTTTGTCATGACCCATGGCTCCAGCATGTAACCACCATTTATTTCTACCTGTTGATTATAGCATCCCAATTACTTGCCCTCTTTCCCAAATTATTGCCATTTTATAAGCCTGACCTTTTCCTAGTTTCACTTAAGGTGAGAGTCAGAATTCTAAGGCTCACAGGATAAACCTGCCCCCTGCCTGCTTTTGAAAGTAAAGCTATCCTGGAACTCAGCACGACCACTGCTTCTGCACTATGGTGGCAGAGCTGAATACTCGCAACAGAGACCTAGGGACCTCGAAGCCTAAAACACCTACTGTCTGGCAACTTATAGAAGAAGGTTGCCAAACCTTGAACTAAGGCATTGGGGAAAATGCTAAAAATTAGAGGGCAGAGTCCAGAACATGAAGCAATCCTGCAGAGCCCTCTCTCTAGGTCAACACAGTCATTAACTAGTTTTCTCTGAATAAGATCCTTCGTCTGGTTATGAATCCACATGCTGTGTTCTCATCCAGCCATTTCATCTGTCCATGATGGTGCCATGAGAAATGAGACCAAGGCTTTGCTGAAGTCCACAGCTTATTACACCCTTGTGCTTCCATGATCTATAGGACCAGGAATCTTGCTGAAAATATCATGGCTGGTTCTTGGACAATCAAATGAGTTCCTAGGATTCACCCTTATGAAGTATAGCATGCTTACTGAATTTCTTGAAGAATTCTAAGGCAAACCAGAAATCACCAGAGTAGATTATGGAATCCTCTAACTCAGAATCCAAAAGTTCTCCTCTAACACAGAATCCAAAGGTCTCCAATTTATTATCTTTTTACAATGTTAATGAAAATGGGAAGAAGAAAAGCCATTCTGAGTAAAATGCTGATAAAGGAAGAAAACTCCCTATCAGTATGCCTTCTATTCTGACACCCTTTTGAATAAATGCCAGTTAAAGCCATAGAACAGTGTTGCAGTTGGAAGAACTGTCAGGAGGGCAGTGAGGACACGTTTTTAGCAAGGTGAGCAGGAGTCACCAGACAACTGGCCAAGGAGAGCCATTGCTCCTGAGGCAGTGTCCCCCTCAGAGTTTTAATACCCTTGTTTGTTGGCCAGAAGTGACTGGAAGCTTCTTGCCCCTGCCCAAAGCCCATGGGCACTTTACAAGCCATGTTCTGGGGAGCTGAGCTGGGCCAGGGAGGCACAAAGGGGATGGGGGTGATCATTACCTAACAGCTCGGATGGTGGCCTTGAGGGTGGGGAACATGTCTTCAGTGAGGGAGACATTTCTGTAGCCCCTGTCTTCTGCCGTGGGATCACCTGTCCCAGCATCTGGGAGGGAGACACAGGTGTCAATGGCAGGCCTCAACACGTGGGGAGGCTCTGAGACCCTCCCTGGAGTAGGCGCTTCCAGGCCTCAGGCTTTGTCTCCACTTTGTGGGGCCGCAATGTGGCCTCTAGCTGCCACAGCACCCACCCTTCCTTGCACCCCCCTTTCTTGACCAGAAGTTTGAGTTATAGGTCCGAGGGCTGGGGAGGGCATGTGAAGTGGGCAAAGTATGTGCCACAGGACCCAAGAGGTCCCATGAGACAGCAGTGGACACCTGTGTGGGCCTCAGAGTCTGATAGATCTGAAGGGAGATTCTTTCTCTGTCGGTCTGTCCTGGTGACCTTGAGAAGACACTATCTGTGCCATTCACACTTCACAGGTCCCAGAGAGTACCCAGCAATATGGTGAGAATCAAGGACCCAGTGGCCTCAGACACTGGAGTCACTGCTTTCCTGCTGGCCCTCCCTCTTCATGAGTAGAAGATGCACAGGTGGCCATTGTTCCTATGGCTCCTCAACCTAGGGGGTGCTTTTCTGACCCCTCTTCCCCCTCCCTGACCTGGGTACTGAGGCGTCCATCTGCAGATGGCTGTGCAACTGGTCTCTGCCTTCAAGTTGACCTGCAAAGCTGTTTGCCCTTCAGGGCCACCTCAGAAACCATGGCAACCTGCCCCCAGCTCCCTGGAGACGGCCAGGAAAGCAGATAACTCAGGAGCCTCCTGTCCTATGAGCCCTGATGCCTGGAGGGACATGAATGAGATGAGGGAGGAGGAGGGAAGGGAGAGGCACTGGGACTCAAGAGTTCTTCAAAGGAGAGGAGGGGAGGTAGGGAGGAGGTGTGCTCAGGAGAGCAGAAGTCGGGGAGACAGGCAGAGGACAGGAGGACAGGAGGCCCTTACCTTGGGAGCTCTGCCAGAAAGCGTAGCTTTCATGCGGAAGGCGGTGCGGAAGCACTCTTTATTGTTTAAGCCATCAGGCTTTGGCTCTTTAGAAAGACTTTCTTCTATGGCATCTACATTCAGAGGGGTAAATAGCTTTCCTTTAGTATTGCTACCACAAGGATTAGAAAGGTGAACCCAATCCAAGAGACCCAGCTTTTGGCTACAAACTAAGCAAAATTGAACAATTTTCTTCCTTAAATGCAGGCTCTTGTAACTTCCCATCCCTCCATAAATACTCAGCGTCCTCCTCCAAGGCTGATGGGGAGCGGTGCCCAGTGTAGGACAGGGTGGGGCTCACATGCTGGGCACCAGTGCCCAGCCTCACATCTTGGGTGAGCTCCTCATCTCTCTGGACCCAGCTTCCTCCTATGCTAAAGTGGGGCTCACATAAGATACAGTAAGGGTAGAGACCCCTCCACAGTTTCACTTTCTGTAGTTTCAGCTATCTGCTGTCTACCACTATCTGAAAATGTTACTAGAGTACAATGAAGGATTAAGATATTTTGAGAGAATGCATGCACATTGCATAACTTTTATTTTATCCTATTATTATAAATATGTATTATTTGTTATTGTTGTTCATTTCTTACTGTGTCTAATTTGTACATTCAATTTCATCCTAGCTGTGGGTGTATATGTAAAAAAAAAACAAAAACAAAAAAAAACACCCAGTGTATGTAAGGCTCTGCACTACCTTGTTTCATGATCCATAGGGATCTTGGATGCATCCCCTGTGGATGAGAGGGGCTACTGGGAGGTGCCTGTCTCATAGTTCATGCTGCAAAGATTTGTTCCTTCTTCATGTCTCTCCCCTCTGTATCAATAACTTTCTGTCTTTCCTTTATACAACATTGTGGTGCAAAATATGACTTACACAGGCAGATCCTTATCGAATGCCCCTTGAATAGAACTAAATAACATAAAGCCATAAAGTGGCACCTTTAACCTGCCATCCACAGACAGAATCTAGGGAGTCCAGGAACTTGGGTGGAAAATGACACCTTTAAGATTCTAGCCTTTAACTAAAATTTAGCATCTCTTTCAATTAACAAATACAGGTAACAAACTACACCAATATCCCCAATGCCTATAACTGCCCACAAAGAAATTATAGATAATTGTATGTCCTATTAATTCAAGGTATTGTTTATGCTCATGGTAGCTTCAAGGTTATCATATTATTCAACCTGCCACTAGGTCTTGTCCTTTAGTTCAACACAATGAAGCATGTATTTGACAGCTCAAATTTTTAAGTATTTAACTCTATTTAATACTTAACAACCAGTTTCTTTTATAACTGCATATTATATTTTATTTATGGATTCAAATAAGTATTCTAAGAAAGAGTCTGTGGGTTCTGCCAGACTGCCACAAAAGTTCTTGGCACAAAAAGTGGTTGATAAGAAATATACAGTTGTGCTGGTAAAAAATATCAGCTCCTGGTACAAAATAACACCTCCACTTGAGGCCAGGTCAATCCTTCCCACCTGGCTGACATTGGCCAAGCCATGCTGTTCCTGACCCTCAGGATCCTCATCTGTAAAATAAAGGTAGGCATTCCCTGTTCCACTGGGTTGCAATTAGACGATGTTGGTCAAAGTTTTGGCAAAGAACTTGATACATGGTAGGTGCTCTTTAAATATGAATTTCTTGTGGTGCACAACTGTAATCCCAGCAGCTTGGGAGGCTGAGGCATGAGGATCATGAATTCAAAGCCAGCCTCAGCAAAAGCAAGGTACTAAGCAACTCAGGGGGACCCTGTCTATAAATAAAATACAAAATAATGCTGGGGATATGGCTCAGTGGTCGAGTGCCCCTGAGTTCAATCCCCAATACATCCCTCCCCCAAAATAAATAGATATGAATTTCTTCCCTCTATTTCCCACCCTCTGTGCTGTTGCACTAGTTGGCATGAGAAATAGTGATTTCTGTGTGAAGATATCTGGAGAGTCATATTGCATATTTTCCCACATAAATAGGCTCCAGTCATTGGCTTCTTCTCCACCACTCCACATGGGGCTTAGCACAAAATAGGCTCTCATGAGAGGGTGAATGTGTATGCGGGTCCCATCAGTTCCCTGTGGGCCTGGGACCACTCTGTGTTCTGAGAAGCCAGTGTCACTGCCACAGCTGTGGGTTTCTGCCTTTGCAGCCTAGGGTTGTGTGGAGGGGGGTCCTGGGGTTGGGGCTGCAGGGCTCAGGTGGGAATGCCACCCCTGCCAAGAACTCCTGATTCCCTGAGCACCAGGTCCTCATCTGGTACAGGAGCCTGACAACTGCTTCATAGAGGCTTGGGGACTATTACACATGATGTTATCTGTGACACTTCCTGCCTGCAGCCTGGTATAGAGAAGTCACCAAGAAATATTGTACAAATAAGTAAATAAACAGAAGACTATGAGAATAAGCAATGGGCATGTCTTATTTCTTGCTCCCTCTTGGGCTATTCTCTCTCATTCTGCACTGTTCACGGCAGTTTGGTTGAAGGACTCCATGAATAACCAGCCCAGGGTACATTTAGATAAACTGCAATATTCAACCAGCTCCATCTTCCCTGAGCTGAAGTCAAAATTTTTGGAGCTGCCTTCCTGACCAATATTTGGTAAATAGCAAATAGGCAGAGAAGATGTCAATGGTGGATAAGGCAGGAAGTGAACTGAGCACATAGAGAAGGCAAACCTGCCCACCAAGGAAAAAGAGGCTTTGGCAGTTACATCTCAGGCCATCTTCCTTCTTGGCCCCTGCCTACCTGACCTGCTACACCTCCAAGTGGCTCCATCTTTCTATCTGCACCAAGCCCTTTGTCCTTCCCAAAGGGTCCTCCCACACAAACAGGTCCACCTGCCTGCAGTGCCCTTTCTCACCTCCTGAGACAACCTCATTCCTATCTGCAAACCTATGTACAAGTGTCCCCCCCTTGGAAATTAGATACTCCTAATCTGCTGCAAAGTCATGTTGTATTTCTCTCTGTTATATATTAACACACTGTGTGGAGAAACCATTTTCACATCTGCTAGGCAGAGCCTCTGCCTAGTTATTTTGGGCCTAGCACACTCCCCTGCCCAGTACATCTGGATGCTCAGCATGGCACCTCAGATCATGGGCTTTGGGAATAAACATCCTGGTGATCCATGTGACCCAGGACACATAACTTGTGCTCTTTGGTCTCCAGCTTCCTCCCAAGCACAATAAAGACAGTGAGCCCGTGCTTCACACAGCTGATGAAGAGTTAAATGCAGTAATGTTTGTAAAGTACTTTGCCCACTGTCTGGGATGCAGGAAGCATTCAATAAATGCTGGCTATCATCATTATCTTGGCAAATAATCCTCTTCTCACAGAAATAGTGGAAAGCTTACCACATTTGCGAAAATAGTGGATACAATTTCTTGGGCCACAAAAAAAAAAAGTTTGTGTGGGTTTTTAAAATTTTATTTTATTTTTTTACATGAACTGAGATGAGTTTTGGGGATTTATATATTATTTTTCCAGTGCTTCTTAATGCTAATCTCAAAACACTCAACATTGCACTTTTACCCCTACTGGCAGAAACTAAGTATGGGAGGAGCTTAATTCCAAATAAATTAAGCAAGGGAGCCACTTTATCCTGATTTGAAATTTCAGCATAATTTTGGAACGATATGAGCAGGCCCTCTTGGTTTTATCTGTGTTGGGACCTAATTCTTTGTCAATTAAATGCTTTAGTCCAAACTCAAGAGTCTGAATTGCTTTGACCACGTTCACTTAATACTGCATTGGTTACAGATGATACTCAGACTGTGTTAAGATCCAGATGTGTAGGGCCAAAGTCAGAAATCTTGGCTCTGAATTGCTAACAGCCCTTGTGCCTAAGAGGCTTACAGAATTCTTCTTCCAGCAAAGTGTATGATCAGCTTACTTCTTAATTGTGTTGCCTGAAATCCAAGACCCCACAGGATGATCAGATGCAAGCAAAGTTCACCACTGAAACGTGAGGCCCAATACTGCCCTTCTCTGTACAGATTTCCAGTGCACAATCCAGGACTTGTTCCCAGGGTACTACAGGTCTTGCAAGCAAAGCCCTTCTTGGAGCTGACATCAAATTTCCTTGGAAAGCCTGGCTCCCGTCTTTGTTAGGTACAGACAGTTTCCAAATATGACCTAGAAAAGCTGCAGGTAGATGGACTGGAGACAGAGGTTGAAATCTAGGTGGCTCTGTCCTGGCAGACACAGCCCTTGTCTTGGGCCCTGGCCTGAGGTCTCACCACCCAGGAAACTCCAGCCACATTCAACTCCACAAAGTTCCCTGGCATTCAGCACTAGGCACATGCTGTGACCTCAGCCAGAGAAAAACTTCAGCCTTTCTTTCATCTAAATGACTCTTATTCTTTTCTAAATCCTGGCCTGAGTACCAGCCTCAAGGCTCAGTTATAAGCATGTCTAAGTGCTCAGGGTAATGAGCAGGATGAGTGAAACATCATGCATCGTGCCTTGGCACACTTTACGCTTCCCCATCCATGGCACTTGGCCATCATCATCAAACCTTTGACTCACAAGGAACCCTTCCCCTAAATCAATGGTTTCTGCCTGGGGTGGCTTCAATCCCTCAGAGAACCTTTGGCAATGCCTAGAGACATATTTGGTTGATCCAACTTGGGGAGCTCAACCTGCTTTTAGTGGACAGATGCCAGAGGTGATGTTAAGCACTCTGAGATGCACAGGACAGACCCCATAACAAAGAATCACTCCTGACTATCAACAGCACTGAGGCCGAGCATCCAAAATAAAAGCTTTGGGGCCCACTGGCTCATCCAATTTGTACGTCCATATAGCACAGTGGCTGGCACAGATGAGCACTGAAAGCATTATAATGATGCTGAAGGAAGGAAGAAAACATTTGATATTCTGATTAATAAAATGCATCCCACCTTAACTGAGCAAGGAGTGCTGAATAGTAGAAATAATTTGGGCTTTGGAGTAAGAGAGATGGGTTCATGTCTGTGCTCTGCAGTTATTATTTCAGATTGGGTAAGTCATAAGCTCTTTCTGATTCAGTTTCTTCATCCAAAAATGAAGCTCATATTAATTTATCCAATGGGAGATGTGTCTGACACCTTGTGAGTGCTAGACTCTGATAGCAACCTGAGTAGATGGTGTAGTTCTTGGCCTCCTGTGAGCTCATGACAAAGTCAGGACAACACAGTCAGCAAACAGATGCATGCACTGCTAGAGAGCTGGTGAGAAGGCAAAGGGAGAGCCATGAGGGAGAGCCACAGTACCTGATGCAGGTAGGGTGGCCAGGGAAGGCCTCTGGAGTACACAGGAAACCAACTAGAAAGCCAGTCTTCATTGTCCAGATGAAGGTGATGGTGATACTGAAACTGAGACCTGATGGGTAAGAAGGAGCCAGAAAGCAAAGAAGCAGGTAAGAGCTCTCCAGCCAGGACTGAGTGAGGGTTCAAGGCTGTGAGGACCAGGCTCATGCCTTTGAGGGGAGGATATGAGGCCAGGGCATCCCAGGTGAGGGGCAGAGAGGCCCCACCTGGCCATTCCTGTGTGTCACTCAGGTGAGGTCAATTTCCTTGGTAAGTGAAATGGAGGTAGGGTACCTCCTTTCATCAGATCATTTATACATTGACTTGGCAAGTATTTATAGGGTACATCCTGTATCTCAGGCAAAGCATTAGTGCCAAGGAGCTCATGGCCTAGAGAGGAAAAGACAATTATAAATGGATTTATTCATATATACATATATGTGAACATATAATATATATGTATATAACATGTATATATGTTTGTGTGTATTTATGCTTATATGTGTATACATACACACACGTATGCTTTATCAGGGAAGCTCTGAGTCTGACCCAAGTGCATGATGAGTAAGACATCTGAACCAGGTGAGAAGAGGTGGGGGTTGTCCACTGCTTGCATTCTCATGAGGAACAAGTAGGACCACATGTGAAGTGTCAGCATCTATCAAAGCCACAGTGAAGGGAGTTCTTTTTCTTCTGATTAACCTTAGAATCACTGATCCTAAGAAAGAAGCATAAAATGGTCAGAGCCCATCTCCCTGTCATTGTAAGGATTTGGCTGAACTTTAATTCCTCAAGTCCACATAAATCAGAACAGTCAAGGCAGCCCTCATAAAGTGGCAGCTTGAGTCCCCAACAAGAAGCTGGCGCAGCACAAAGACCTGTTAAATCAGAGAACATAGCTCTTTCCCTCAGGTTGACAAACAAGTGTGTGGCTACTTATATAAGAAGGAGGCAATAAGATAAAATCAAAACCTGGTTGGCAACGTACATAGTAATAAGGCAAGGTCACAGTGCCCAATGGGGCAGCCATTGTGAAGCAAATGATGGACAGGGAGGATCCATTGCTTATCTGTGCACATTACTCACCATTTTGCAGTAACCTTGCACCCTGCCTTCTTGGGTAAAGAAATTGAGTTCTTTGTTGATGATCTTCTTCCTTCCTCCAGCTCTCATCCCCCTCCAGGTTATGTTCCTGCACTCCACCTGGCACCTTACCGGTCAACTGGTCACCCAGCCAGGCACCTGTTCAGATCCTGGATGAGCGGTACTGATTGGCTTATATAACTGACCCTCTGAACAGGAAAAGCTAGGAAACCCCTAACTCTAACCTTGAGAAATCATGCAATGGATCTTCCCTGGGCACCTGTAGGCAAGTAGAGGACTTTTGAAAGTGGCATGAGCAAGTTGACAGCCAGTTTTCAGAGGACCCTTTCCTATAACTGTAAAAGCCCTCCCACCCCCTGGAAAGCTTCAAAATTCATATATGTGATCCTTAACTTCACCAGAAGTGCCAAATCCAATCCTCAGTGACATTTTCCATGTATAATAGTCCTCCTTATCTGTGAGCTTATTTTCTGTGGTTTCCGTTACCCGTAGTCAACCATGGCCTAAAATTATTGAATGGAAAATTACAGAAATACACAATTTTCAGGTTTTAAATCATGTACTGTTCTGAGTAATGTGATGAAATCTTACATCTCCTACCCTGTTCTACCTGGTAAGTGGATCATCCCTCTGTCTAGCATATCCATGGTGCATATGCTACTCACCCAGTTGTTAATGGCCATCTCAGTTATCAGACTGACTGTTGAAGTATTACATACAGTGTTTGTGTTCAAGAAACCCTTATTTTATTTAATTATATCTCTTTATTGCAGGAGGAGTGATCTTGGCAATTTGGACATGCCCATGAGAAGCTGCACAATGCTTCCTCTAAGTGAAAAGGTGAAAAGCAAAGTAGGATTTTTACACAATCAAACACCCCCACACACAGCACATCCATGTAACTTTTATTATAGTGTATTCTATAATAGCTCCATTTTATTATTAGTGATCATTGCTAATCTCTTACTGTATCTAATTCATAAATTGAAATTTGACCTACATATGTAAGTAAAAAAAATATTATACCTAGTGCTTGGTACTATCTGCTGTTACAATTATCTAGTGGGGTCTTGGAATGTGTTCTTTTTTCCATATTTTTTGCTGGTGTGTTATGGTTGTACATATTGGTGGGATTTATTATTACACATTCATACATATGCACACAATATAATAACATAATTTGGCCAATATTATTCCCCAGTATTTATCCTTCCCTTCTTTCCTCCTTCCCCCTTGTAACTTTCCTCTGTTCTACTCATCTCCCTTTGGTTTTGATGAGATTCCCTCCTCTTTTCTTTTTCCTCTTGAACTTCCATATATGAAAGAAAACATATGGCCCTTGACCTTCTAAGTTTGGCTTATTTTGCTTAACTTATGTTCCCCAGTGCTATTCATTTTCCTATAAATGTCATAATTTCATTCTTCTTTATGGCTGAATAAGATTTCATTGTGTCTATACACCACATTTTCTTTATCTGTTCATCACTGATGAACACCTAGGTTAGTTCCATAGTTTGACTATTGTGTATTGTCTTGCTATAAACATGGATGTGCATGTATCACTGTGGTGAGATGACTTTAATTCTTTAAGATGAATAGTGAGGAGTGATATAGCTGGTCATACAGTGGTTCCCTGAGTAGCCTTTTGAGGATCCTGGATTCTGATTTCCATAATGGCTGTACTAATTTACAGTCCCACCAACAGTGTAAAAGTGTTCCTTTTTCTTCACATCCTCTCCAGAATTTATTATTTTTGTACTATTGATGGCTGCCATTCTGACTAGAGTGAGATGAATTCTCAGAGTAGTTTTGATTTGCATTTTCTGATTGCCAATGTTGTTGAACATTTTTAAAAATATTTTAGCCATTTCCACTTTTTATGAGAAGTATCCATTTAGTTCATTTGCCTATTTATTAATTGAGTTATTTGATTTTTGGCATTAAGTTTTTGGGTTCTTTATACATTCTGAATATTACTCCTCTGTCAGAAGAGTAGCTAACAAAGATTTCATTCCATTCTGTAGGTTCTCTCTTTATATTCCCAATTGTTTCTTTTGCTGTGCAGAAGCTTTTTAATTTGAGGCTATCCCATTTATTACTCAAAGTGTTATTTCCTGAGATTTAGGGGTCCTATTGGGAAAGTCATTGCTTCTGCCTACATGCTGGAGTGTTGACCCTATGTTTTCTTCTAGGAGTTGCATAGTTTCTGGTCCAATTCCTTGATCCATTTTAAGTGGATTTTGTGCAGTGTGAGAGATGAGGGTCTGGTCTTATTCTTCTATATATGGATAATCAGTTTTGGGAATGTGCTCTTTATGTCTATATAGAAAAGACTCCAAAGGCAGTGTGAACTTATGCATGATTGAAGACCTCATTGGTCTGGAGGGAATGAAAATAAAGAATATGCTGGAGGGAGTCTTGAGACCTGGATCATATAACCTCTGCTGCTCATGGGCTGTGTGATATAAGATGAGCCTGTCTCCTCGAGGGTTCTCAGTTTGTATAAATCTATCTAGATGAGTACTCTGGTTGTCTTCCCACTCTGCCTCTGTGAGTCATGAGCTGCTGAAGTTTCTCTACAAAATGTCCTCTGACCTTGTCATCAAAATTCATCTAGCCCTCTTGTACAGTTCACCTCTGATGGCCTCTACAGTCCAAGCTAGGTGCAGGCAAGAAACTCTCCATTCACTATACATACACATTCATGGAAAGCCTCACATGTATTTCTGCAGGGAAATTGATGGTTCTGACTGCAATGGTCTCTTCCAAGCAGGATGATATATGGGGAGAGCACCATGCAGATCACTCAAGAGGAAAAGGTTGTCCAATCACAGGTTCCCAAAGGCCAGTGTTCTCAAATGGTTCCCTGCAAGCAGTCCAAGCTCCTGTCACCTCCTCTGCCCAAATTCTGTCAGCTCTAGAAGCACAGCATTGGCTTAAGATACAAGAATATATTTCATGCTTGTATAACTATGTCAAAACAGATTCTACTGTCATACATAGCTAAAAGCAACAGTAAAATACAATTTTTAAAAAAAGTCTACTGTGAGGCCTTGTAAGTGGTTTTCAACAAATAAGAATGTGTGTGTAATTATTTATATTTATAAATACATAAGCAGTTTGCAGTGGTATTTACAAGATGGCCTTTCTTTACAGTCTGTAGCAGGGTCCATGGTTTCCCTGTCATTAGGGCCTCTTCTGAGAAGGAGAAAAAGGAGGGTTAGAGAAATGCTTAGAACCCAAAAGCACTTGCAGTCTCTGCAGCAGCCTGCAGTGAGGACTGTTTGCTGGGAAGCATCTGCAGGTGTGGGAACCATGAATTATGATCTTGATTCATTTTAGGAAGTACCATGTGTGAGGCCAAGAAGCAAATGAAACTCTGTGTAATGGAAATAACTTCTTAATATTCAGAACTGCCAGACTTTGGATTTTAGTCTTGCCACTCATTCACTGTGTAAACCAGGGGGAATGATTCAACCTCTCTGAACCCCACTCCCCTCATCCACCAGGGAGGATATCAAAGCTTATTTTATACTGGGATTATATGGACCAAAGGAGGCAACACAGAGAGAATTCCTGGCATAAAACCTGGCCCAGAGGATAGTAAGTGGCTGCTGCTGTGATTCCCATTAAGTTTCTCTGATTATGTCTGCATGAAAAAGGAGGAGAAATGCCATCATCAGCAAAAGTGACCCCAGAGATTCTATGTTGTGACAAGCATGGCCACACGGGGGTCACCCACCATACTGGGAGAACTGGACCCTCTACCCTGACCCAGTGGTGGGGAGAAGGGAATTTATAATTAGAAACTCACCTGGTGGTTGTCTCCAGCTGTTCTTTCCTGTCAGGAGAAGAGGGAGAAAAGACAAACAAATCATGAATTACGTGGAACATGCCCCCCCCGCCAAAGTTTGCTCCACAGATTCCCTTTGAAGGTGCTGGAGCACAGTGTTGCTCTGGGACAAGATGGAATATGTGGAGGGGAAGCCACGAGGGAGGAAGTCCCAGCTGGACCCTAGGCTCCTACTGCTGTGTGCTGTTAGGTTCTTCTCAGCCACTCCTATATGCCCTTTCTCATTCAGAAAATAGCTGTGGAACACCCTCTCTGCCCCTGTCTGTAGTGGAGCTCAGAGGATTTGTTCAAGAGGAGACAGATCAGGCTGCAGCAGCCACACACCCCACTGTCTTTCACCCCCATCATCATTATAATCAACACTGGCATCTTTCATGCCTTTTTGGGCATCTTCCATGCCTCTGCTCTGTCATTAGATACTACCATAGGTGCTTTTATAGATCAGCTCATTTCATCCTCATTACAACCCTGTAAGGTAAGTACTAGGATCAGTCATTTTCCTGATGAGGTACAGTGAAGTAAAAAAAAAAAAAAATATTGCTCAAGGTCACAATTAAGAAGCTGCAAGGTCAGGATCCCAAGTTGGGCCATCTGGCTTCAGAGTCCATGCTGTCCTGAGGGGCACTGCAGGTGCTGAGCCTTTGCCCAACCTCAGCATTTTAAAATATTCAATTATTCATTTCACAGGTGGCTGATATATAAAAACAATACATCACAACCAGAACACTCACATCATTTATCCAATGCATTCCATTCTTAATACATAGAAGGTGAAATGTCAAATTGGTCGCCAGAAGTTGAGTTATTAATCTCATAATCAGACCATAGGTAAATAGAAGGTGATGTCCTCCAAGTTACAGTGAGTCCTAAGGAAACATCCCTGCTCATAGAAGAGAGCACCTCCTCTCAAGCAGATTCAGTGAACATTCATTGAAGCCCCAATATTAACCAGCACTAGGGAAACACATATGAATAAGAGAGAGCCTCACAAGTGGTTCTTCATGTAGACAGGACAGTTGGTTGACAGAACATTTCTCCCTTTGTGTGTAAGAAAACTTAGCTGATGGGAGAGTATATGACACCTGGGTTCTTTCCACCCCGCACAGGGCCCAAGCCTCATGTCTGTCTTTCCAGTGGAGCTTCATTTATTTTGTTGTCACAGAATTTGGCTATTGTCAAAACATACTAATTCTGCATTTTAACCTTTGCATATTTCCTGGCTTAAGACTTATCAGCCCTAGTATAAAAGTTATAGATAGCTTTTCTTATCCAATGTGATATAAAATTCCTTGATTTAGAGAACAGTAAGGGCTGCTCTGAACTAGTAGAAATAATTATTAATTAGAAATGTGGAGAATAATTGAATCAATATTAGTTTCATAATCTTTCTTTTGTGCTTTCAGCTTTTAAAGGGAGAATATAAAAATATTATAATAGAATTATCCTTGACACTGATAGTAGCAGACTCTTTTTCTTCAAATCTGGTGCTATGATTTACCAATGTGTTCCCCCAAATCTCATGTATGAGACAATAGAAGGAGGTTTAAATGTGAGACAATTGGGTTATAAAAGCCTTAAGCCAAGTAGTAAGTTAATCTCTGAGTGGTAACTGAAAGCAGTTAGGATATGGCTGGAGAAAACGTGTTCCCAGGAGACATGACTTTGAGGCATATATTTTGTCTTTATTGTGTTGAGTGTGTGCTCGATCTCTGGCACACACACTCTCCCTACCCCCTCCCCTCCCATCCTCTCTCCTCCCTCCCCATCATTGATTCCTACTGTTGTGTCTTGAGCCACTTAGCTCCACCTCAGTCTCCCCTCAGGCTCTGAGGATTGGAGCCAGTTGTCTATGGACTGAGATCCCTGTGAGGCCCAAATACAATTTTCCTCTTCTATAACTGTTTTTGTCAGGTCTCTTAGTCACACCAGAGAAAAAGCTGACTAAAACATCTAGAAATCAATACTGGGAAAGGACCATACAGAAATAAAATTGCTCCTTTGTGTAGATAAACACATGCTCCATACACTAAGGGTATTATACAGAAATAGCATTCTTCTAAACCCACACATAATACTACCTTAAAAAATGTATTTGTTTTTCTTCTTCCTATTTGGTGTTCCATCTATATCTAAGCACAAACTTGAAAGTTATAACCATTACTTAGAAAAAATTATTTATTTATTTATGGTACCAGGGACTGAACTCAGGAACACTTAAACACTGAGTGGCTCAGTATTAAGTATACATATTTATTTATTAGAGACAGGATCTTTCTAAGTTATTTAGGGCCTCACTAAATTGCTGAGGCTGGGTTTGAACTTGTAATACTCCTATGAGGCTTCAAATTTTAGATCCTTATCCTGACTTCAAGGAACATAAAGCAGTTTTCTTTTTTTTACATTTTTTATGAAAGACGTTTATGTAGAGTTTTGTAGTATTGTTTTAGTAGAATTTTACTTCTTTGCTATTCAGAATTGACCTCTGTATTCATCTTTATTCATGGTACACAGTACTACATATAGTTGTGGAAGTAACAGTGATGTGGATCGCTTAATCCAACACTACAAAAATATCAAATATCAAGAGCTGACACAACTTTGCCTTAGAGACCACCAGACTGGAGTTTGTCCTGTTGTGTTCAAGAACATTAGAATGTTCATCAATGTTTATGGTTTTAATACTACTGAAGGCTATCACAGTGGCTGGATATGTGCTGAAAGCTGAAGTTTCAAATGTGTTGTTTTTTTTTAAACAAAGAAATATTTTAAATAAAGCCTATTTCAAATTGTCTCATAGCAAAAGAATAAAATCTTATTAAGTATTAGTGTCATTATAGTGAAATGAAAATGTTGTTACACTTAATACTGTTTTGATAAATATTAGAGGTTAACCCTAATGTAACAAAAATTAAAATAAAAGCTTCCATCTAAAGTGTGATATTCAGAGTGCAGTGTATCAGTCCTGACCTAAGAATGGCTATGTCTCAGCCACAGAAAATCTCTGGTCATCTCTGAATGTAAATGTGTGGTGCAAGGCTGTGCAGTCAGGAACTGAGTGACTCAACATGAGAAGCAGATGCAAAGGGAATCTTGCCCACCCACAAGCCTATACCCATGTTCAGTCTCGGATTGGATGAGCAGACCTTGACTAGCAGAGTTACTGCTAATGAGTGTTTCTCCAAATGTAACCAGTCAGTAAGCACCCAAAGCACCTTGCAGTTCACTATAATACTTCATAATCAGTTGAAGATACGGCATCCTGGCCTGCGGGAGCCATCCTGTCCTGCTACCCAGAACCAGATGGGTTTGCATGGTGCTGTGTTCTTCAGAACCTGCCTTCATAGCCTGCCATGTGTTGAAGGGGACAGAGGAATGTACAAACCCAAGTAGAACAGTGTTGGGATGGACTTATGTTAAATAAGTGTATCTTTCTATTTTTTAAGCAAAATACTCAATTTTCAAATTTTTATTCCATGGTAATATCAAAAATTGGAAAGTGTTTAACATTAAAACTCCTAATTGCTAACAAGCACTGAGGAAATGGGAGCTATCAGTTAAAATAAAAATAAAGACAAAACATTTTTCTTGAGCATACATATGTGACAGGGTATTAAAAAGCCAGCACCATCTGCTAACTCCAAGGGAGTTAGCTTGTTCACACCACTGCGGCCTTTCTTCATTCAGGGTAGTGTGTGTGCAGCCAACCTCCATGGTGTTGTCTGATGCTAGTCTCCTATCCTGGTAACTGCTGGCCTTTCCTAAAGGTTGTGAGGGAAATGATCTCCCTGTTCAGCCTCCTCTCTAAGGATGGTCCTGTGGATCCTGAGCAGGGCTGACCATCCTTTCCAAAGCACAGATGATTTGCAAGTAACAAGTCAGGTGAAACTGAAGCAATGGAGTCTGATGAGACTATTGCTGAACAGTCCCAGGGCTGAATTTATATGAGGTATGTGGTCTACTCTTGCAGTATTCTAAAAAATCATTTACTGTGCTGTTGGAGGCCAAATGGCCAGGACAAAATCCTTCTCACATAGAGGAAGGAATGGTGGCCACGTGTATCACTTCTCCCATGTGCAGGGATAAGGCATTGGTGCTGAGAATGAAACCTTTGCAGCTTCTATTGAATATGCTTTCTTTTTAGGAATGAAGGAATATTCTTCCATTTTTTAGCCATTCTTTTGTCATTTCTACAAAATTGTATGTAACTTTAAAAGTATTTTTGAAAGAAAGTTTTGTAAATATTTAATATACTGCTAATTTGATTTTCAATTATAAATGTCAAGTATTCTGTCTTTGGGGTCTTTATGTTTTATAATACTTTGCTAAAAATGAAAAAATTGTACCTTTTCAGAATGTTTTAATGTGGATTTAATTTAGTGAAAATAAAAGTTTTTTAAATGTCAAAAAATTGCAATTTAAAAAATTCAATAAGAATATTTTCCATGGCAACAGTCATATATGATTTGGTTACTGACTGTTGGAATTCTTGTCTTACTATTCTCTCCCTCAAACCTTGCCCTTATCCTTCTGGCCACATTGCACTCCATTTTGTTCCTTAAACATTGCATGCCTTTTTTTTTTTCCTCTCGGGAAGCTGCAAACACGGTGCAGTTTTTAGATACCTTAGTTCCAGAGCCCACCAAGGAAGTGACCCCAGACTGCGCTTGCCAGAGCCCCTGAGGAGGAGACCCCAGCCTGCACCCACCAGATCCCATGGCGGAGATTTTCAACAATTTCAACAGAAGTTAGCTTCTGTTTTTAAGCCTCTGACATCACTAGGATTTATATAATATTCTCAAAATGAATATTACAGTTGTGAAGGGAAATTCCAAAGGGAAAGTTACAGTAAATACATTTACCAAAAGTCACTCCCCTTGTCATCTCCAATAGTCACTCATACTTGGTATGTAAATACAATATATACTTGAAATAACATATTCACTAATATAGCCAATATTTTTCAACAGAAATCAAATGCTGGGAGCAAGGTGATAAACTGATACATGTATTTATTTCTAGAAGCATTTTCTCTTAAACTGTTTTTTAATATGATTCAGTAATATGTAGACTGAGTATGAAAGGTATTTGAAACAGTATTTGATTCATTCTACTCCCGCAACTTGTCCTAATGAGGATTTCAAAATAAGAAATGGAGATATGTATGAAAATGTTCCGTGTGATTCAAAAGTTAGTCTGATATTCTCAAGATTTAAATAATGTTATAGCAGAAAACTGCATTGAAAATTCACATGCAAGGGAATGGAAAATGAAATTAAAAAGAATGTCTACTAAACCTTGAATCTTAAGATTTTCTTTTTATTCAGAAATTATTTATTAATTGAATTGCATTTTCTTCTTGAGACCAATTGCACTACATGCTTTATTACTTAAATAATACATACATACCAAAATTATCACATTTTATCCATTTTATATGTATTCAATTTATAGAAAAATAATGCAAAACTTACTGTAATTATATAGCAATGTAGCCTCATCATATAAAGTAAATGTTTATAAATAAAAATTGGCACTTGTGTATAAAGATTTCATGATCAAGGATCACTAGATACCACCTAAATAAGACATGTCAAGAACCAGATATTAATTAGATCACCTAAAACATTGGTGTCTATTAAAAGATTTTAAAACAATAATATTAAAAATTGTGTAGCCAGGGAAAATTGAAGGTGCAGGAGAAAGAAAAATGGAGCTCAAATGAACTATGTAAATTATCATTTTTAATGGAGCATCAATGATTTCTAATGGTAATGAATCAAAAGTCAGATGAAATTATCTATTAAATGTTAGTATTCAAAACAAATAAAGTTAAGAATGTGTAAATCTGTGAGACTAGGGAACAAGAGAAAATAAATTTTCATTTTTAATTTATATATTTTATATGCTTACATGGAGTTATTTAAAAACATTGCATCTATAATAAACATGTTTCTTCTATAACGTATTGTTCAGTTTTAAAATAGTTGCTATAATTATTATTTGAAATTGAAATGTGTCTTAAAATAATAGGATAAAAAAACCTAGCACAAAATAATGTATGCCATGTATTGCACATGCAGCCGTGAACTCCCTGATCTTCAGACTGTCTCTCTGGAGGCTCAGCCGAGCTCTGATGCTTCCCTGCTGCTCTCTATGTGGTTTCTGAGCCTCACAGCCCAGTGAATTCACAAATACCACCTGGGGATAGTGACCAGAATGGCAGCCCATCTTCAGGCTGTGACCTTCTTCCTGGGCAGGGGGCTGTGAGACCTGGTTGTGTTGGAAATGCTATGCCTCTGAATGGATATTTAACAAATGGAGTCAGTGCTGTTACTTGATCTCAGTGGAAGAGGGTCTGATTGAAGCTAATGTATTATGGCTGAAAGAGAAAGTCCCAGGTCTGTTTTCCAGTGTTTTGCTGAGAAGGTTTGAATTTTTGTAGAGACAGATTTATCTGTCTTATTCTTTATGGTCTCTGGCTATGTTGTCATGCTTCAGTTGCTTTTTCTAAGCCAAGTTTATACAAGTTGTCATCTACATTTTCTTACAGTGTTGTTGTGTATTCAATGATTCACTTTGGCATAAGAGATGAGGTGGAGATCCAACTTCACTCTTGCCCATATGGCCAGGTGTTCATCCAGCACTGTTGATTGAGTGATCAGTTTTCTGTGAAGACCCTTACTGTTACTATCTGGTTTCTTGTTAATAGTGTAATTTATGTGACTTTGCTTATTAGTGAGGTTCTACATAGTTCACATATATTTATTAGCTCTTAGCTAATTTGGGGGTTTTGTGTCCTTTACTCATTTGAAAAACTGCATTCTTGGTGTTTTCATGTTAATATTCAATATATTTTTGTTGATATTTAAATAAACTTGTGTATGTTATTTTGATTGCTGTTTTTTGATTGCCTTTTAGTTTGGCTTATGATTTTTTTTCACAGTATTAGAGATTGAACTAAGCACCTCATGTGTGCTATGCAAGTGTCCCCGCCTTTTTGACTTTTTATTTTTGGATAGGGTCTAGCTAAGTTTTTCAGGGTGTCCTCAGTCTTGGGATTCTCCTGTCTTGGCTGCCTGAGAAGCTGGGATTACAGGTGTGCCTACCATGCCTGGTTTTGCTCATGATTTTTTTTTTTTTCTACCAGGGATTGAACCCAGAGGTGCTTAACCACTGAGCCACATCCCCAGCCCTTTTTATTTTTTACTTTGAAACAGAGTTTTGCAAAGTTTCTTAGGGCCTTGCTAAGTTGCTGAGGCTGGCTTTGAACTTGGAATCTTCCTGCCTCAGCCTCCCAAATTGCTGGAATTACAGGCATGTGCCACTGCACCCAGCTGCTTATGATTTTTTGATATAAGTGAATATTGTATTTTTATGCAGTTAAATACATTTTTGTATTTATTGTCATTTCATTCATTGTTTTTATGCTTTTGAGATCCTTCCTCATCTCATGATCAGCAGATGCCTTAGGATATCAATGTATGCTAACATTAATTTTTGCCTTTAATGTCTTAGTCCTTTTTGTTATATTTTGATTCATGGTATGTGTCTTGCTCAATCATTCACTTTTCCAGCAATGTTGGTGAAATACTTCATCTGTTGTCCAGATTATTCCTAGAACACATATGTGCCTTTAAAGGAAGGGTCTTATTCTGGACCACCTGCTCTGTTTTCTCCCCATTTGTTTGTGTTTTTATTCTTTTTAGTATTCTACTTTTTCTCTTCCTCATTTTTGTTAAGATGGTATGTGCATGTGATAGAACAGAGAGTCTGTAGGGGCTTGGAGTGAAAGCGGCCGTTACTCTCTCTGACCTCCGCCCACCTGTCTGCTGTTTAGGGTCATCGCTTGTGACCAATTCTCCTTTCCCTGTCTGTGGTCCCTCCTTGCTGGTATGCAGCCTGCTCTAGTGACCTGTCTTGGTTTATCCCTTCAGGGCAATACTTAGGGTTCCTTGCTGTGATAGATGGAGTTTTTTGCTACTACCTTACTTTTCCCTAGCTCCAGTCAGACACACCCACCCATAATTCTGTCTGTGTATGTTTAAGTTCCTTGTATAATATATTTTATTTCAACCTCAACTTCTTTCCATCAATTGTAGCCAGCATTTTTTGACTGGTAAGGACGTTCCTAACCTGTTCCCTTCTCCTCTCCACATCCACTCTCCTTTTCTTTACTCCTTTTCCAGTGAAGAGCTTAATGGCATTTCCTTAACATTATCATTGTGTTTATTATCTCAGTTTTAGAATTTGATCTTACAGGTTGAAAACAAATAACATTTATCTGGTTAGAGCTCTATGTTGTTGTTTTTTATGTAAATGGAATTGTTTGGTAGGTTGTACTCAAGTCTGGTTTCTTCACTGAGCCTAATATTTGTGAAATCCCATCCCTGTCATTTCAGCAAGTAGTTCATTGCTTTTTATAGCTTAACAGAATCCATTGTGTGGAATTATCTCACCTTGTTTATTTATTTATTGATTGATTGGTTGGTTTGCTACTGGGGATCTGGAATTGAACCCAGGTTTTACTACTGAGCTGCATTCCCAGCCCTTTCTGTTTTTTATTTTGACCAAGTTGTTAAGGGCCTAGCTAAGTTGCAAAAGCTGACCTTGAACTTGCCATCCTCCTGGCTTAGTCTCCCCAGTTGCTGGGATTACAGGCATTCACTACTGCACATGGCTCTATCCATCTTTTAACGGACATTTTGTGGTGTCCAGTTTGAGGCCTTTATGAATAAAGCTGAAATTAACATTCAAGTTCAAAAAACAAACGATTCTATCCTTGGTTGAAGAGTCAGCTGGTGAGTCAGTCTAGGATTGCCTCTCCTTTTCTGAGCAATAACACATTATAAATTGCTATAGCATACATTTTACTTGGTGGGTTTTTTTTCTCTTTCTTTTATTTTCTTCCTTTCTTTCTTTCTTTTATTTATTTTTTTTTTTTGGTAAAGCTGCAGCTGTTAATTCATTGTGCCTCTTTAAGGAAAAGAAAACAGAATTGGTCTGACTTTCATAGCCCCATTTTTGCAATTTGAATACAGCATCGGCTTTATTTCACTTAGGACGTTGGTTCAGGTATTAGAAAATTTGCAGGTGGATGTTGGGAGCATTTGATCAGCTGACATGCTTCTGATTTCAGAATGATGGAGGGGCAGGTGTAACTTCAAATAATAGAGCTGAAGCCAGGGTGAATCAGAGGCCACAATGGCTTGTGACAGCTAACTGTCAGTAACATAGGCATAATGAGTCCCATGGTGCCATTGGCTTGGGAGGGAGTGATCCTAGTGAATGTACAGCTCTCTTAAAGAGCGATTTGGGAACTGGGGGTTGAGACATGGGCAAGAAGTCAATGGGCCCTGCTTGGAGTGTGTTTCAGAAAACTGTGAGCAGGTGAACTCTGGCTTCTCCCTGGCACTGACGTGGGATCTCTTTGATGATGTTGGTTAAGCTGGGTGGTTTGTTTCTTTTGCATTTACATTTAGTCATTTGAAGGAACAGCATGTATGTTACTGGGTTTGATTTGCAAATGTGTGTTCCATTCATATCCCTTGCCAGCCATGATTTCCCTCACAGTAAAAGTCGAGGTTCCTGGTGCCTGGATGAGTGTAACCTAAGCAAATTGCTAGGTATTTTGAATACTTGAGTGCACAGCACAGTCAGATTTTATTTTTGCAAATGTGAAAAGCAATTACCTGCTCTCAAAACAGCTGCCAATTACAGGATGCCACTGAGGCCAGGAACAGAGTTGGTTCTGAAAGGGCCTTTCTGAGCATGGTGCCAGGTATGCTGAAATAGTTAACTCTTGAACTAACAAAGGAATGGTGGTTTTTCTACTGAAGACGTTAGATCCACATTGGACCAGCTGACATGCTTCTGAGTTCAGAATGATGGAGGGGCACATGTAACTGGCCCCCCATGGTACTTGATAGGGACCAAGAATAAAAAGGGAAATTGAACATCAAAAAAAGGAGGAAGAGCAGCTTCTGAGGGAAAAAGACTGTTCTGGAAGTTGGACACATGGAACTGTATGAAGGGCTCACCTCTCTGTTCATTGTGCTGTGTTCTCATTTGGACTTTCTTGGGAACGACATGGGACCCTGGATGGGGCTGTAGCCCAGCAGTACCCTGTACTTGCCAGCGCAGATGCCTATGTTGACAGCTGTGCTGAGGTTTCCAGTCTGGGCTCAGGAGGAGAGCACTCCCAGCCCTGTCCCCAGCACTCTGTGACCTGCTAATCAGACCAGACCACAAGATGCCAGGGCCTCCCACCAGCCTGGATCTTGCATGGAAGATGGCACAGGGCCTCTTGCTTCTTCTCTGAGGGTCCCACCTGTCTCTCTAAAGGTGGGGCAGTTGCCTCAGCAGTAGGGGTCGCCAGCCTTAGCTGAGCACTGAGAGCACCAGGGAGCAGGAGGCCTGGCATGGTGAGAGGGAGACCTGTAGTTCTCTGCTTCTAGCAGGGAAGAGATCGTCTGCTCTGGTGGGCAGGTGCAGGGGACTTTAGTGAGGATCTCTTTGAAGAAGTGTGGGCAGGGCAGTGGGAGGTCATGAGGGCCATCTTATGCTTGAGGTGAGTCACTGCAAGGACCAGAAGACCCCCATGTCCCAGGAGACAAGGAGAGTGGCATTTGGCCCAGAACAGAGTCAGGAAGGACAAGCTGTGGCCAACATTGAGGAGTGCAGCTGGCCAGCAGGATGGCTTCCCTTCCTCTAGTCTCTCCTTCTGATCTGCCTGGGTCCCCAGAGGACCAGCTAGAACCATGCAGATGGACCACCTAGCACCCATCAGTCACCTGGGTGTGTGTGGGGGGGTTGCAATCCCAGGGCCCAGTGAGGACACTTGCTGCAGTCCTGTTTCATTGTGTCTTTTGCTGAGGATGCCCCCTTACTGCTGCAGGCATGTTCAGGGGTCACTGACCATCCCACAGCTCTTCCTCAGAACCGGGTTCCCACCTTCTTTGTGTCTCAGGTTCCTGAGAGAGGTGGTGCTGCTCTTCCGGGCCCTCAGCCCAGCAGGCACCTTTATCCTTGCAAGGAACCTCAGCATCATCCTGCCCCAGAGTTGTGGGGTGCCACAGTCTGGCTGGGCACAATTCATGAGCCACTTGTCAACAGGAACGAACTTTATTTTTAGCACATATGCCGCACCACACAAGCTCTCCCCAAAAGCTCAGCCGCCACCACCAGCACTTCTGGCCAGCACTCTACCAGAAATCCTAGGTCATTTTCAATTTTCCCGCTCTTGAGGCAGACTGGCTGGGTCGCGTGGGCGGATCCAAAACAGTCCCCCAGTGAGCAGCTCCAAGGTCTGAAAGGGTGGGGAAACAGCCCAATGAGCGTCACTGCAGAGGAGCCAATCAGCTGGAAGTTTGATGGGGCGGCTTTGGCTGCGGCTCTCAACATCTCCCCCTCTCTGTTTAATTAAACAACAAGCATGTGGCTTAGGGATCGTGCCTGTCTTAGGTTGTCCAATACTACACATGGTCCTTACCCGTCATTGGATGAGCTGACCTCAAGGCGTCAGCCTCCTGTCTTATCTTGGTACCATTGCAATTAGATCTTACCTGTCATTGACTACTGGTCCAGTATACAGCCACGTCTGTGGATAGGCCTTTGTACCAGTGTGGGGGGGTGAGGTTCTTTTCCTCACCTCTGTTGGCCCCCAAATTTTAGCTGAAAGACCATCACAAGCAGAAGGGTGGAGGATACAAAATGCCACAACACCAAGCCAATTGATGGCTCCTTTTGGAAAAATTGTACCACCAATGACACCATCAGCAAAAATACCCCGGTACTACCACAAGTCGCTGCACCAACAGATAGTTCACAATGCATACAAGTGATACATAGTCCAGGCAAGTTCTGCAAGCAGTTGAAAGCAGAAGAATCCATTAATATGTCCATTTCCTCCCAAAGCAAATCAACTTTTTGATTGAGCATCACTTGTTGAGTTACATTATTCATTGATGCATCAGTTTATACAGTTTGTTGTGATAGCTATTGCAGAAGCTGTAGTTTTGTTTTATCTTTGTCCTCACTGGCCCTGGGATGAAGATAGGGATTCTGGCAATGATGGCTAAAGAAAAATTATGTAACATTCCAGCAGGCACTAAAAGAAAGCAATTTTCTGAACAATTTACATTATCCTGAACAGAATTATTAAATATAATGAAAAGGAAAGGTGAAAGTAAACAAACAGATCTGTTAACCTCCTTTTTTGTTCACATATTAAAACAATCCTCAATAGCTGTTTACCCAATTTAAATTAAACCATTTAAATCACGTGAATAAGAAAAAAAATATTTGGATCCATTTTTTCATGAGCACTCATCATATATGATATATGGGCATACACACATACAGAAACACAACACAATACATAAGTGTGCACACATAATATAATGCATACAACACATAATAGTAAAGGCCTTGTAACTTTTTACAGGTGAAATCTCCATTGCAATGTTTAAAAACCCCATAGACAAAAAATAGAACTGATTAGCAAAACATTAACCTAGGTCTGATTGCGCTCAAAAAACAAAATAGAACTTCATGATGTGGGAAAGGGCAATAATAAAATAGATATTGAAAAAAGCATCCTGGTTTCATTAGCCTCCAGGTGTGGGAGAACCACTGTCGCAGATGTAAGGACAGCCAAACTGGAGTTCTGGATATCAGCTGTTATGGATTTGAGCCAAATCATCTTCTTTTTGGTCTGTAGAAATCGCTTTAGTTAGTCTCACTGGAATCCAAATCTGCTGCTGTTCTCCCTGTGGAAATACACAAACAGACCCCCGACTCCAGACAATCACTGGGTCAGGAGTTTTCCATTGTCCTCTTAGAATATCTTTCCAAAGTACCTTGGGCTTATGTATATTTTTTGGAACACATATTTCTTTCTGCAGCACTAATCCCGGATGAATCCAAATTTAAAAAGTTTAGAGTAAAAAGGGTTATTTTAAGTTTATCTTTGGGGGATATATACCCCGTCCCAATTCCCTCTTTTTGCTTTAATAAGTACATTTTAATAATTTGATGAGCTCTTTCAACTATGCCTTGTCCCTGTGAATTGTATGGGATTCCTGTTATATGAGTAATGCCAAATGATGTGCAAAATTGTTTAAAAGAGGTAAAGTATAACCAGGGTCATTATCTGTTTTTAACTGTTTTGGAACACTCACAGTGGCAAAATTTTGTAAGCAATGAGCTATAATATCTTTAGGTTTTTCTCCGGCATAAAGGGAGCCCATCAAAAATCTGGAAAATGTATCAACTGTAACATGCAAAGATTTTAATTTTCCAAATTCTGGCAAGTGTGTGACATCCATCTGCCAAATATGGTTAGGTATCAGTCCTCTAGGATTGACTCCAAGATTAACTTGTGGTAAAAATGTCACACAATTTTGACATTGTTTTATTATTTGTCTAGCTTGTTCCTTAGTTATTTTAAAATGCTTTTGTAAAGTATTAGTATTCACATGGAACCTTTTATGAAAATTTGTAGCTTCGTCTAGCATAGAGAAAATATGTATGTCATGTGTAGTTTTATCTGCTAAATCATTGTCCAAACTGAGGGCTCCAGGCAATCCTGTATGTGCCCTGATATGTCCTATAAAGAATAGATATTTTCTGTCCCAGATTAGACTTTGTATAGTGGAAAACAAAGAGAAAACAGTAGAGGAAGGGGAAATCCTACCAGCATCTTCAAGGAATATTATAGCATTAGCTATATACTGACTATCAGAAAATAAATTAAATACAGAATCTTTAAACATCACAAAAGCTTGTAATACTGCATTAAGCTCTACCTTTTGAGCTGATTGTTTGGGTACTAAAAATGTAAACGTTTGATCAGGTGTAACTATTCCTGCTGTACTATTATTTGACCCATCAGTGAATATATTTGGAACATTCATGATAGATGTTTTTCTTGTCATTTTTGGCAAAATTACAGGATGCGATGACCAAAAAGACAACAAAGGATTAGATGGTAAGTGGTTATCAAATGAAACATTAGATTTGCACATGATTATTGCCCAAGTATTTAACTCATTAGCTAACTCATCAATTTGATTCATTGTGTATGGATTAATAATTTTATTGGGAGAAATTCCAAACACTCCCTTTTCTGCTTTTATTCCTTTGAGTATTAATTGTCCTACAGCCTCAGGATACCTAGTAAGAATAATGTTAGGAGAATAAGATAAATGTATCCATAATAATGGACCTTCTTGCCAAAATACTCCTGTAGGAATATTTTTTGATGGTAGTACAATAAATAATAAAGGCAAACTTATATCAATTCTATCCAAATATGTATTTTCCATATATGTTTCAATGATTTTTAATGTCTTTCTTGCTTCAGGCGTTAACATGCAGGGTGAATTTGGATCTGATGGACCTTTTAGGATATCAAATAAAGGTCCCAACTCTACTGTTGGTATGCCTAGATAAGGCCTTATCCAATTTATGTCTCCTAATAACTTTTGAAAGTCATTTAGTGATTTGAGTTGATCTACTCGTATTTGAATTTTTGGTGGATGGACCATGGTTGAGGATAATGGAACTCCTAAATAATTAATTGGAAAATTTAATTTAATCTGAAATCATATATCCAAGTAAGAGGTTTACAATGATAGTAAAATTCACATTTTATGAAAATTTAATCTAAAGGGGAAATTGTTTTGAATTACTGACAACCTTGAACTCATCAAATCCAACTTCTAGGATGACAGAGTGAACCCTCACTTGGAAAGAATTCTCTTGATATATTTTATTCGGAAAGAATTCTCCTAATGTATTTTACACATTTATTTGTCCTTTTATTAGTGTTTGCCTCATTTATTTCTTCAAAACAATTTATTTGGCATCTTTTTACTTGAGGCAGAAAAGCATCAATAAAAATATAAATATCATCGGGAGCACTTCTGTCATGTAACTTTATTTTGATAATTAAAAATGCATGAACCTTGAAAGGACATTGAAACAGATTCAAATTATAAAACCTACAAGGCTTGTCCCTCACAGAATGGCCAGTTAGGTTTCCCTTTTCTCCTTTCAGAAAAATAAAAGAACTTCAGTTTTGCCAGAGCCACACACACATGTTGGAAAGGAAAGAAGGAATGATATCATACCCCTGTTCTGAACTGTGGTTATTATTATTTTTTTTTATCTAATACTGTCCTGGGAACATCTTTCCAATCAGCAGCTGAATTGTGGCTTCATTCCTAGCTCAGTGACATGGGGTTCCTAGCTCAGTGACATGGGGTCCCATGCATGTACCTAATTAGCTGGCCATTTCTTTCTACGTTTTGGTACCGGGGATTGAACTCAGGGGCACTTAACCACTGACCCACATCCCCAGTACTTTTTTGTATTTTATTTTGAGACAGGGTCTTACTGAGTCACTTAGGGCTTCCTTAACCTGCTGAGGCTGGCTTTGAACTTGCAACCCTCATGCTTCTGTCTCTGAAGCTGCTGGGATTACCAGCATATGCCATCATGCCCGGCTGGCTAGCTAGCTATATACGTGTTTTCAGTTACAGATTTTTCTGCAGATCTCTTGACATATTTCTGATGTCCCCACAGTGCATTCCTGAGGGTGGAGTTCCTGGGTTCAGCGCCTTGGGATTCTTTGGGTCTGCCTGTTGCTCTCAGGTCTCTTACTCATCCTCAGATCTGGGCCCAGAGTGGTGCTTTCCACACTGACAGGCAACCTTCTGCCCTGTGGTTTCCTCAAGTCATTTCCTTTCTTGAGTGCGGAAGCATGATAAAGACCTGAAGCTCACCTCACTTGGTGCTAGCCCTTGGTTCAGAGTGAGCTGAGTATCGTGGAGGTAAGAGGTCCTGGAGCACTTCAGCAGCTTGAGCATTCATTCAACAGATGCTTATCGACATCTTGCAGATGTCAGGAAACCAAGCTAGAAAGGTAGGATTGTGACCCACTCAGGCCCAGCATCCCTGGCAGACTGGCATGTTCAGGGGCTTGAATATGGATGGTCTGCAGGAGGGTCAGGCATGGAGATCCACTAGGCCTTGTGGGCAGTGGGCAGAGGAAGGGCTCTCAAGGCAGAGGTTTGAAGGGAAGGAGCCACAAGTGTCTCTGGGGACACTTAACAATGACACCACATCTGGCCACACTGGGTTCAGCCAGCTCAGGTTCTAAATGTACGCCCTGGAATGGCAAATCCCTGGGTGGATGGACTCATCTTGTAAAATGTCTTTAGAATATATGGTATAACATGGGTGTCAAGTTTTTGTTTCTCAAAAAGTCCAAACTCCCGTCCTCACCAGTGCATAACTGTAAGTGCATCTTCTTCCTGATCAAGTAGCAAATACAGAATGATAAAATAAAGCACAGTCCCAGGTTGGAGGGGCAGTGGCTTTGCAGACAGTTGTTGATGTGACACAGTGGTAGGTGCACACTACTGTCACACACACACACACACACTCAGGACAGACCGTGTTCACTGGGATGACAAGCAACTCCAGATTTCAGTGGCTTAGCATGACCAAGGCTTGCTTCCTGCTCACCCATGCACAGGTGCCAGCTGTGGAGCTGGGGAGTGGGGCCTTTCCTCCCTTCCTGTATGGAGGCTCAGGCTGAGGGTCCCTCTTTCTCAGCATCTGGATGGTTCAGGCAGAAAGCAGGGAACGTGACAGATTATATGCCCTCTTGCAGTGGAAGCAACACGTGCCATTTGGCTGACATTTCATTACCTAAAGCAAGTCTGAGTCAAGTCAGAATCTCACAAAATGTTGGGAAGTGGAGGTCTACCATGTGGCCTGAAAACCTAGGTACCATGGGAACAGCTCCAGTGATCAGCACAACTGAAGTGTCCTTGGGCTTTTGTTTTTAAAATTTTTTTGTCTCTTTTCACCATCTCCTTTGGGGGCCATTGCTTACCCAGGGCAAGTGTGTCCCCTCTCTGCCTCACTCCGAGGATGACTCCAATCCATCATAGGATGCTCTGAAAAGCCTCCTTCCAGCTGTCAGTTCTGGTGAGTCGACTCTTCTCTGGGGGAAAAGGTCAGATTGGATGCAGTCGCTTACACCTTCCTCGGGACAGGAGGAGACATTGTCACTGTCTCCCTGGAGTTCTCCCTGTGAGACCTCATCTATCTGTATCTGGGGCCCACTGGAGGCCTCCCTGGGAGGCCTCATCTGTCTGGGGGCAGGACGAGACGTGGTCTCTGCCCCATTAGAGGTCTCCCTGTGTGATCTCAGCGATTGTTGCTTGTCCTGTGTCTGTTCTGCTGTTTGTCATTTCTCCAGCATCTGCTTGCTGTCTGTCATTTGTCTCGTGTCTGTTCACCAGCCATTTGTCTTGTGTTTGTCTGTTGTTTGAGTGTTGTGCCTGGGGCCCTTTTCTTGTTCCCATAACCGCTCTTCTTTCATCAGGACTCCTTCACTCCACCAACATCAGAGACAAGGAAATGCTACAGAGATCTCTACCTGGACTCCTTTAACTTGTTTTCTTAACAATTTTCAGGACTTTGTCTGTTCGTTTGTTTTTGTTTGTTTCCTTTGTGTTCTGTGTTAATTTCTACCTCATTTTATTTCTAATAAAAATGGTTAAAACTGTTTTAACTGTGCTCACTACAGCTTTCATTAAAATGTAAAGTGCTGCCAACAAGACTAATAAAATTGTCAAAAGTAAAAGCTAAAGGTAAAAAGAAAAAGACATTCTAGAGGTTGTCTTCATTTAGGAACTGGGCCAGGTGGCCAACTGGGTAAATCATGTCATTTCCTATACAGGACAGATTAAAACTAAAATGTTTTATAAAATTATTATTCCTAAATTGTATAACAAAAACATAATTTTGTCTAAAAAATTTGGCTTTTGTCTCTCAGTATTTAAAGCATGAATAACTCCCAACTATTAAAAAATGGTCTAAAGATTTTTCAATGTCATGCTAAAAGTTGGTGGCTGCTATCCAAGAAACCAGAAAAACTGGTTTATAATGGGACCCCAACCTGGGGGACTCTCCCAAGGAGACCAATAAAGCTGCATCTTTGGGAAATTCCTCCAGGGAAAAATAAACCCCCTTCGTTTGCCTATGTTCCCTCAACTCTTTTCAGCTTTCATGAATAGGACCACCTCAGGAAAAAGGTCAGAAAACTTTTAAAATTCTATATTTGTTAGACTCATAATTTTGATCCAATATGCCTAAGTTAATATGTTTTTCTGATTATACTCTGCTTTATTCTAAGGCCAATTTACAAGGGTTAACTCTCAATCTAATAGGTTTTTAAAAATAAGCTACAAGGCTTTTGTTTGTCTGTTTGTTTTGTGTGGGTACACCAGTGTACTGTCTGTCTATGCGTATTGCCATGTCTACATATATTTGGTACAAAAAAAATTGACATATGAGCTCATAAATTAAAATTTTAAAAAATGGATCCAAATACTTTTGGTAAATATAATTTAAAATATTCAATTTAAATTGGGGAAATAGATAAAAGTACCAATGTCTTTAAAGTTACTAATGCACAGTTTTGTTTCTAGATGGTTAAACAGCTGTTAAAATGTTAATGTCTATAAAGTGTCTGATATTCATTGTCTCTAGGGTTTTTATTCAACAACAACAAAAAAAATTACTAATACTATTCAATGCACTTGTCTGATACCTTGTTTTTTTAAAAAAAGATATATGAATTTCATCTAAACGTATATAAAATTAATCATGGATGTGTTTGTTAAAGACATCTAATTGATACAAAGTTAAAATGCTAACTGTTAAATATAATATCAAGTACTCTTAACTCTTTAAATTCCATAAGATAAAATATTTAAACAATGTTGGTGTTTTCTTAAATTGGTAAACTAAAAAAAAAAAAAAAAAAACGTTTAAAATTATTTTGTGTTATTATAAAAACAAGGTTACTATAAATTACAAAGTCCCAACAGGTATAATTGTACATACAAAGAGTCAAGATGCTTCAATTGTAATTCAATTAAAGTACTGTAAGTAACAAATATTTCATATTATTAAAAGGAATTAATTTATCTAAATTCAAAAATTTATAAGGGTTATTTCAAGATACAAACAAGAAAGGGTCAATAGATTAAAAATTATTAAAAAGTTCTAAATATAAGAATATATTTAATAAAACACATTTCCAGGTAAAAAGTCTTTATGTGGTAAAGTATAATTATAATACATCCAAGTAAACAACAAATGCTCTTATTAAGTAATATAAAGGTCTATAAATAAAAGACAAATATTAAAAGGTTTATATGTAACTAAGTTGGTTATATATATGTAACACAAATAGTTAAAACTATTCAAGGTTTTTCCCTAAGGACAAATAATAATGTACTGATATATTTATATGTTAAATTGACAAAAACTTCGAAAAATGTTAATTACATTATGTCTGTTAAGTTTTATCCCCTAGAACAAGTAATCTTGGAAAAACCAAGGTTTTTACATCTGTGGCTAAACAGCAACTGTTATTTTAAAGTATTGTCCTTCATTTACAAAGTCTAGATTTTCCTTTAAAAGCTAACCTTGGTTAATATAGAAACATCAATAAAAGTGTGGTACATTACTCTTCTTTACAGATTAAATGCATTCATATCATTCAGGTATACAAGTCTTTAAGGTAAAAGGCTTAAAGGAAAACACTTTACCTAAGATTTGTAAAAGGCCCTGCCTTTTCTGAGATAAGGCTCTGCCTCCCACCTTACAACATGTCAGAATAACTTCAAAGTAGGCCATATTTCAGTTAAAGTTATATTATATTCAAAGATTATTTTATTAAAAAGATTACTGTGATCTCAAATAAAAAATACAATGTATAACTCAGCCAAGGTTCAAAATTATATACAAGCTAAATATGTTTTTACTATTGTTAATTTCACTTTGTATTTTCATTATATCTTTAAAAAAATGTGACAAATACACTCAGAGCAACCAAGAGACCTTTACTGTGACAGTGTCTGATTAACACACACACACACACACACACACACACACACACACACACAGAGAGAGAGAGAGAGAGAGAGGGAGAGAGAGAGAGAGAAGGAGAGAGAGAAATATAAAAGAGAGAGAGAAGTGCAAGAGAGAGAGAGAGAGAGAGAGAGAAGGAAAAAGAGAGAGGAAAAAAGTGAATGAGAGACAGGGGAAGTGAGAGAAAAAGGAGAGAGAAAGTGAGGAGGACCTGGCAAGAGAGAGTTTTTATAGCCAAAATCTAATGGGCTCTCTGGATCTGCAAGCTACCTTGTTGGTGTACAGTGATTGGATCATACAGTAGATGCTAAGGTGTCATCTTTTGTCTTCAGGAAGATCTTCAGCATTATATAAATTAATAAATAAAGTAAGTATATTATGTTATGTAAACATAAACTATAAAGTTATAAAGATTAAAGTTAAAGCCCAGCATTCTTACTTTAAAACTGGTAAAACTGACTTGCTGGATGTTTAAGGCCAAATTTAAATATTAAGGTTAAAATAAAGGGGCCAAAGAAACCAATATTTGCTCTTGCCCTCTAAGTCAGCCTGAACCCAGGACAGGGGAAAAAGCTTTGCATCTTCAGGCCACATAACCTCCCAATAAGGGAGATTAATGAGACCAATGGAGAACAGAAAGCCAATGAGTGTACATGCTGCAAAACAGGAGGGTCATTTAAAAAGGAGACATACCTGATGCTTCCAAGGGAGGCCATATGGTCAGCAAGTCCTTGACCCATCCTAATGCAGATGACACTAACAGAGCTAAAATTCTGCTCACAGGTTCCCCAAGAATGTCCTCCAAGGAAACTCAGCTGACTCTTACCAATAGATAGAAACATGGTCAGTTTGACCAGCTTGGTCTTAAACACCTAGCAAAAACAGTTAAAAACCAAAGCACAGCCATTCCTGGACATTTAAAAAGAAACTACAGTAATTTTAATGTAACTTAAAATGTGCACTAGTGTTAGCATCCCCCAAAAAATAAGTAAGACTGGAGGCAACAAAAAAAAAATTCTTAGGCAAAAATGCCTGATAACTATCAATAAAAAAACTGCCAGAAGTTTTTAGTCAGTTTAAGGCCTATAGATCTTCCTAACTTCCTATACAGGTAGATGTAATCAGTGTTTATTAATATAATTATCTAGCCCTAAGTAACAAAAGGTCATGCCAAAAAGGTGTTTTTACAAAAATCGGATGACATTAACTAATTTAACTAAATGTTGTGTCTACATTCCTGATAATTCTGACAATGTTAAAGATCTATGTTCCCTAAAAAAAAGTGCCTTATTAGGCTTTGTTAGGCCTTGTTATGGGGACAATTTCTCAGGTCTTCTGCTCCTGGTAAACAATTATTAATTTCTGTCATTTTCATGATATTCATGGACAGGTTCCAGATGCTACAACTGCTATTTTGTATTAATCTTACTTCAGCACTCATGTCTTTTTGTTTCTCTCATAGAAGTGCCCACCCCAGGTGAATTTACATCCTGTTCTTCCTGAGCCAGATTTTTACCATGGACTCCTTGACCCACTCAGTTTCTAAAAAGGAACTCCAAACTGCTTGCCCACTGCACATCGCCCCCCTTTCAGCTGAAAGTAGCAAGAACGGTCATCACTCTTTTCCCTTATGGCAGTTGGAGGTCCCTAATATTAGAGGGAAAATTACGGTCAATATAGATGTTCGCCACTATGTCTAACTCAGAAAGATGTACCTGGAAAACTACTCCCAAGATTACACTGGGTGATCCCCAGAAAGAGACACTTGCTTCCACAACCCAACTTATAAGTGGGACAACTCCCTGTTTGCCAAAAATTGTGCTTCCTGGGTCCCACTTCGAAGTCCTTGCCTAAATCTCCAACCTGCCAATAACTCTGAACTATGTAACCTACGATTTCGGTGGAGTAAAGGGAAAGAACACCTGGACTTATTAAAAGGCCAGGCCCCACTGATTTATCAACATAGACTGGCTACCCCCATTTTAGTTCCCCTCCTGGCTGGTTTTGGAAGTCCCTCGGCCATCAAATAGATATAGATTTAGGAAAACTAGAAAAGTCAATCTCCAAACTAAAGGTTCCACTAGACTCTCTGACAGAAATAGTCTTACAAAACAGATAAGGTCTAGATGGTCTCTTTCTGAAACAAGGAAGACTTTGTATGGCTCCAGGAAAAACTTGTCTCTATGCAAACCATTCTGGTATAATAAAAGACAGTTTGACACTTGTGAGAAACAGGTTAAAGCAAAGAGATGAAACACTAGAAACTTCAGGCAACTGGTTCCAAAACCTATTCTCATGGTCCCCTTGGTTGACTACCATCATTTCAGCCATAGTTGGGCCCCTAGTCCTTCTCCTGATTGGTATTACTGTAGGACCCTGCCTCTTAAAAACCCTCCTAAACCACATACACAAAAGAATGTAGATGGGGTCAGACTTATGGTCTTGAGAGCCCAGTATAGTCCCTTAGACACAGAAGGACGAAACAAAAACTGAGGCCTAATGATGTGCAAGATTGACATCAAACCTACTAAAACCAGTGGGGAATGTGGTAGTAGGAGCAAATGTGACTCCATTTTGTTTTATGACTTCATCCTGTAAAACAACCATGCCAAGTAGAAGAGTCACGACTGGAGCAAGATGTTCTTTTCCTTTTGCTATAGAAACCTTTAAGAACATGGAACTCCCTAATGGGGTATTGTTTCTGTAACTAGGGTAATGGGGCTCTGTTTCTATAACTGGGGTGACTGGGCTAACTGTGATTGGTTAGGCTTCCCTCCGCTTGACTTCACTGTCCCGCTTCTGTAACCTGGCTTGCTTGCATTGGCTAGACCCCCTGAACATTACTTTTGTGGTTTTCAGGCTTATAAGCAGTGCCCTTGCAATTGTTTGGAGATGATCAGGGGAACAGCTTTATGTTCTGGTCAGCCGCCACCAGTGTGCTTCAATAAAGTCTTGATTCGATTATACGTGAGTGGTCTGGAAGTCAGTTTATAAAACCCTGGGACAAAGCTTTAACTATAACCATAGCACTGGTCCACTGTGGGGTTGCTCTGAACTTGACCTTGATGTCCTAAAGCAGTGGCAGGTGTACTGGAAGTGCTGGCCGTGGCTTGAGTATTAGCTCTGGGTTGGATTTTATTGTCTCACTGCATCTGCATGTCTAGGAGGTGGACCCAAGTCTTAGCCTGCTATAAGGTTAGCTTTCACTGCTATAACAAACACAGTAGACTTGAGGCTTGTGAATCACAGGAACCTCATTCTCACAGTTCTGGAGGCTGGAAGTTCCAGGTCAGGTGACAGCAGGATTGATTTCTGTTAAAGACGGCCACCTTCTCTCTGTTTCCCCACATGATGGCAGAAGGGGCTAGAGAGATCTTCAAGGTGCCTTTCATGAGGCTCCACCCTCATGACCTCAAACCCTAGAGATTCTACCTCCAAATATCACCACGTTGTGGGTAGGGATTCCGACAGGCATTGCCCTCTGCAACCAATGGCTGCCTCCTTTGGCCTTGTGTTTCTTGTCCTTTGTTCATTCCTGAATATGATTTCCTCATGTGTGTGGGGGGATGTGCATGTGTGTGAGTGGGTGTGTGTATGTGGGGATGTCAGGCCTGAGTATTTGGATTCTGCAATTTCAAAGGACAGCACAGGGTCCCCAACCCTTCCTCCTATCACTGACTCAACACTACTTCTGGAAATCCTCCGACCCCACAAGGAATGTCACAGAGTTCCAGGGGGGAAGAGCCCTTTCCCTAGGAGTCACAGGTGGAAAAATCTGCTAATGCCAGCACAGATTTCAGTGTGACTCACTTTCATGGGCAGTTTTAATGATATGCTGCTGATAAGGCAAGTACATTCATGAATTGGGAATCTTTCCATGGCAACCATACAAAACCCAATTCATACATCACTTGGAGAATGAACAATAGGTTACTGAATGATCAATGGGTTATAGAAGACATCAAGGAGGAAATTAAAAAATTCTTAGAGATTAATGAAAACACAGACACAACATATCGGAATCTACGGGACACATTGAAAGCAGTTCTAAGAGGAAAATTCATTGCTTGGAGTTCATTCCTTAAAAAAAGAAAAAACCAACAAATAAATGATCTCATACTTCATCTCAAAATCCTAGAAAAAGAAGAGCAAAACAACAGCAAAAGAAGTAGAAGGCAAGAAATAATTAAAATCAGAGCTGAAATTAATGAAATCGAAACAAAAGAAACAATTGAAAAAATTGACAAAACCTAAAGTTGGTTCTTTGAAAAAATAAACAAAATCGACAGACCCTTAGCCATGCTAGCGAAGAGAAGAAGAGAGAGAACTCAAATCACTAACATACGGGATGAAAGAGGCAATATCACAACAGACACTTCAGAAATACAGAAGATAATCAAAAATTATTTTGAATCCTTATACTCCAATAAATTAGAAGATAGTGAAGGCATAGATAAATTTCTTAAGTCATATGATCTGCCCAGATTGAGTCAGGAGGATATAGACAACCTAAACAGACCAATATCAATTGAGGAAATAGAAGAAACCATCAAAAGACTACCAACTAAGAAAAGCCCAGGACCGGATGGGTATACAGCAGAGTTTCACAAAACCTTTAAAGAGGAACTAATACCAATACTTTTCAAGCTACTTCGGGAAATAGAAAAAGAGGGAGAACTTCCAAATTCATTCTACGAGGCCAACATCACCCTGATACCTAAACCAGACAAAGACACTTCAAAGAAAGAAAACTACAGACCAATATCTCTAATGAACCTAGATGCAAAAATCCTCAATAAAATTCTGGCCACTCGGATAAAAAAACATATCAAAAAAATTGTGCACCATGATCAAGTAGGATTCATCCCTGGGATGCAAGGCTGGTTCAATATACGGAAATCAATAAATGTTATTCACCACATCAATAGACTTAAAAATAAGAACCATATGATCATCTCGATAGATGCGGAAAAAGCATTCGACAAAGTACAGCATCCCTTTATGTTCAAAACTCTAGAAAAACTAGGGATAACAGGAACATACCTCAATATTGTAAAAGCAATCTATGCTAAGCCTCAGGCTAGCATCATTCTGAATGGAGAAAAATTGAAGGCATTCCCTCTAAAATCTGGAACAAGACAGGGATGCCCTCTCTCACCACTTCTGTTCAACATAGTTCTCGAAACACTGGCCAGAGCAATTAGACAGACGAAAGAAATTAAAGGCATCAAAATAGGAAAAGAAGAACTTAAATTATCACTATTTGCAGATGACATGATTCTATACCTAGCAGACCCAAAAGGGTCTACAAAGAAACTATTAGAGCTAATAAATGAATTCAGCAAAGTGGCAGGATATAAAATCAACACGCATAAATCAAAGGCATTCCTGTATATCAGCGACAAATCCTCTGAAATGGAAATGAGGACAACCACTCCATTCACAATATCCTCAAAAAAAAATAAAATACTTGGGAATCAACCTAACAAAAGAGGTGAAAGACTTATACAATGAAAACTACAGAACCCTAAAGAGAGAAATAGAAGAAGATCTTAGAAGATGGAAAAATATACCCTGTTCATGGATAGGCAGAACTAACATCATCAAAATGGCGATATTACCAAAAGTTCTCTATAGGTTTAATGCAATGCCAATCAAAATCCCAACGGCATTTCTTGTAGAAATAGAGAAAGCAATCATGAAATTCATATGGAAAAATAAAAGACCCAGAATAGCAAAAACAATGCTAAGCAGGAAGTGTGAATCAGGCGGTATAGCGATACCAGACTTCAAACTATATTACAGAGCAATAGTAACAAAAACAGCATGGTACTGGTACCAAAACAGGCGGGTGGACCAATGGTACAGAATAGAGGACACAGAAACCAATCCACAAAACTACAAGTATCTTATATTTGATAAAGGGTCTAAAAGCATGCAATGGAGGAAGGATAGCATCTTCAACAAATGGTGCTGGGAAAACTGGAAATCCATATGCAACAAAATGAAACTGAATCCCTTTCTCTTGCCATGCACAAAAGTTAATTCAAAATGGATCAAGGAGCTTGATATCAAATCAGAGACACGCCGTCTGATAGAAGAAAAAGTTGGCTACGATCTACATACTGTGGGGTCGGGCTCCAAATTCCTCAATAGGACACCCATAGCACAAAAGTTAATAACTAGAATCAACAAATGGGACTTACTCAAACTAAAAAGTTTTTTCTCAGCAAAAGATACAATAAGAGAGGTAAATAGAGAGCCTACATCCTGGGAACAAATCTTTACTCCTCACACATCAGATAGAGCCCTAATATCCAGAGTATACAAAGAACTCAAAAAATTAGACAATAAGAGAACAAACAACCCAATCAACAAATGGGCCAAGGACCTGAACAGACACTTCTCAGAGGAGGACATACAATCAATCAACAAGTACATGAAAAAATGCTCACCATCTCTAGCAGTCAGAGAAATGCAAATCAAAACCACCCTAAGATACCATCTCACTCCAGTTAGATTGGCAGCCATTATGAAGTCAAACAACAACAAGTGCTGGCGAGGATGTGGGGAAAAGGGTACACTTGTACATTGCTGGTGGGACTGCAAATTGGTGCAGCCAATTTGGAAAGCAGTGTGGAGATTTCTTGGAAAGCTGGGAATGGAGCCACCATTTGACCCAGCTATTCCCCTTCTCGGTCTATTCCCTAAAGACCTAAAAAGAGCATGCTACAGGGACACTGCTACATCGATGTTCATAGCAGCACAATTCACAATAGCTAGACTGTGGAACCAACCTAGATGCCCTTCAATGGATGAATGGATAAAAAAAAAAATGTGGCACTTATACACAATGGAGTATTACTCTGCATTAAAAAATGACAAAATCATAGAATTTACAGGGAAATGGATGGCATTAGAGCAGATTATGCTAAGTGAAGCTAGCCAATCCCTAAAAAACAAATGCCAAATGTCTTCTTTGATATAAGGAGAGTAACTAAGAACAGAGTAGGGTCGAAGAGCATGAGAAGAAGATTAACATTAAACAGGGATGAGAGGTGGGAGGGAAAGGGAGAGAGAAGGGAAAATGCATGGAAACGGAAGGAGACCCTCAGAGTTATACAAAAGTACATACAAGAGGAAGTGAGGGGAAGGGGAAAAATAATACAAGGGGGACAAACGAATGTCAGTAGAGGGGGCAGAGAGAGAAGAGGGGAGGGGAGGGGAGGGGAGGGGGGTAGTAGAGGATAGGAAAGGCAGCAGAATACAACAGACACTAGTATGGCAATATGTAAATCAATGTGTGTGTAACTGATGTGATTCTGCAATCTGTATATGGGGTAAAAATGGGAGCTCATAACCCACTTGAATCAAATTGTGAAATATGATATATCAAGAACTATGTAATGTTTTGAACAGCCAACAATAAAAAATTAAAAAAAAAACCCAATTCATATTAACTTATCATCTTTTCTTCTCTCTCTCTCTCTCTCTCTCTCTCTCTCTCTCTCTCTCTCTTAAAAAAAGAACATCAAAAAGAAGGGTGCAAAGTTTCATCACCCCACATAATTGGAAATTCCAGAACCACCATGTCAGGTGAGGCTTGATCCAGCTGCCCATCCCGTGGCTGCAGGGCAGGGTTCTCTATCTTTCCACTCTGTCTTCTTTGACTGGAGCCTTGCCCTCTAAAATAAAGATGAGACTTTTTCCAGGGAGCATTCAAGCTGCCCCCTTAGGCTTTAGTTGGGAGTGGTCATTTGCTATTGTCACTACTAAGTTAGATTAAATTCTCAACTATTTTTATGCCTCTTATTTCCATTTAAACATATCCATATCAAGAGAACTTAAAGCATTAAAAGTTCCCAACAGCCTGAGCATTCCTTTTAGATTGACAGACCCTTCAACATGCAGTGAGTCTATGTATAGCTTAGGAAGGTTACCTAGGAGTTAACTGCAAAACAGTCATCCTGTGATAATTTGAAAAGTAAAGTGCGCAACCATTACTACATATAAAAACATGCCTTTCTAAGTTCTTCAGATGAGGTGATCTTCATTTCCTGAATGTTTTTCATCTTGCACCTTAGTTTCTGAGTTGTGGTTTATTTTCAATAGCAAATATTTCAGCTTATACGTGATGAATGATCAAATTGGATGAAACCCTCAACTGTTTAGATTTTCTCACCATCTGTAATGTACAGGTACAGATCAGCTTGGGTCTGCATTGTGCAGTAGAAAAAAGAATGTTTGAAGTATCAGAAATTTTAATTTAAATTAAAAAATGTAATGGGATTCTGGAAACCTGATTCAGTGGGTCTTTGTGTTTGGCTTCCTAATACTCTCATCTGTGCTGATGACAATCCCAAGAGAGGCAGCAGAACCTTATTGATTCAGTGGAATATTAATGTCCCAGAGTGACAAGTCTATTTAAATCGGTTGGCTCTGAGAAGCCACATGGAGGCCCCAATTTTTTAATGAGATTGCCAGGTTCCCTGTTTATAACTGAAGTGCCGTATAAAGTAAGGCTGCTGCCTCAGGAGGAGAAACAATCAAAAGCCTTCATCTTGCATGATTCCAGGGAGCACATAGATTAAAAGGAAGATGAAGAGCCAGAAAAGACACTGTGTTCTTGCTCCACGGTCCTGCTCATCTCCAGCAAGCCCTGACTAGACTTCTGGTAAACCAGGGACTTATATTAAGACATTGCTTTCTGTTTATGAGGAAAATGGGATTTTTTTTATGAACTGAGAATTTGCCACACTGGAGTTGTTTCACGTTATTAGAGAAAAATTAACTCAGGAAATTCATACCACACCACTTCATCCCCAAAACTAACCCTGAGACAAGGACTTGAGGACAAATAGCTTTTTTCAAAGGTTGCTTTTGGGAAGCAGCCTGGCAGGGTGTGGGTGGGGGGAGTGAGTTGGGAAGAGACAATGCTAATTCAGTGACCTCCGGCTCCTGAGCAGTTGCTGGTGGGTGACTGGGACTCAGCCCTGCTGGGCCCTCTGAGAGATGATCAGAAATCATCTGGGAGATACCCCAAGGGACAAGGACACTGGGGGATTTATCTTTCAATTCTGGACCCTCATGGGGGCAGGGTACATCTTTCCCACTTGCCGTGCCATGGAGGTAGCTCCTCAGTCCCACTGGGATGGACATCAGGCTCTCCCCCATGACCCTGCAATCCTGACTTGCTGTGCTGATTACACACCCAGTGCCCCAGACACAGGCTAGAGGTGGCCCAACAGGAAGCTGGCAAGGGCTGGCCCACCCTTGTGGTGTGTCACCTCCTGTGGTGGGAGGGCTGCCTGGGCTGGGCTGCCTAGGAAGGATGCCGCCAGGGTGGGGGCTGGTGAAGAAGAAAAAAGAAAGTGACTACTGCGCCCACCTCTCACTGTCCTCGGGGTCCTGGCCTGACTCCCAGGGGAAAGTGAACTGAGAGGGCGGGAACATCATTTTTTCCCCTTTGGCACTAGTTTGGGATGTTTTCCACTGCAGTAGCAGAAGTCCTGGCTTAAGAGTGGATTAGACAGGTGTCTTTTCCTCATATCTCACTAGGAGTCTTAAGGTTAGTGGTCACTGTCCAAAGCTGGCCTTGGTTCAGGAAGACAACATGGACCTGATTTTCTTCTCCTATTCATCAATTCCCTTAGCTTCCTGCTTTGTCACCTCTTGATTCCAAGACAGTCACCAGACCTCTGTTAGGAGGCAGTGGCAACAGCAGCAAATACACTTGTCCCTGTTCTCGGGAGGTGAATACCCCATAGGGCTCAGGCCAGCACAAGGTTGCTTGGACACAGGCAGTCGGACAAATGGGAAACATACTTCAGTCATTAGGTTAGACCAATGGTTCAGAGTCAGGGATGATATTGTCCCCCAGGTGACATTTGGCAACAGCTGGGTACATTTCTGGTTGTCACAGCTGGTGGGGTGCTACTGATATCTCTTCAGTAGTCACCAGAGATGCTGTTAAAAGTCCTTCACTGCACAGGAGAGCCCTCACTACAAGCATGGCCAAAAATGCCAATAATGCTGAGGTTGGGCAGTCTTAGGCTAGACCATTATGATCTATTGCCTAGAACTGAGTATGTTGCTTTGAATAAAATAGAGGATGATTTTGTGCAGACAACTCTTAGCTGTCAGCAAGGTGGCAAGTGGACCCATTGGCAAGAGCCCACCCTTGGTCCACAGGTTTGAGCACTGTTGGGTAGGAGGCAAGGATGCTGGTGGTGTCCTGGGAGAAGATGGACAGAGTGGCATTTTGGAAGTTCTCTATATCCGTTTAAAGGAATTAAAGTAAAATGTTAATCATCAGTACAGTTGATCCTCCCATGTCCTTGGTTCTGTTTCATGGATTCAGGCAACTACAGATATAAAATATCTCTAAAAAATGCATTTGTATGGAACAAGTACAGACCTGTTACCTTGTCACTGGTCACTAGACAATACAGCCTAGCAACTGTTTACACAGCATTTACCTTGCCTTAGGTTTTATAAGTAATCTAGAAATGGTTTGGTGTCTATGGAAGTGCATGGGTTATATGCAAAGATCATGCCATTTTCTACAAGGGACTTGAGCATCCTTGGAATTTGGTGTACATGGGGGTCTTAGAAGAAATACCCTGTGGACAATGAAGGGTAACTCTGCTTGTCATTCATAATTTACTTGCTATGTCCTGGCCATCAATGTCACCTTTAGAAGTGGTTTCTTAGGAAGTGAATCACTAATTAAGCACCACTCAGATCCTAGAACTGCATGGCGGTCACAATGGCTCTTGGTCTTTGGGGTGTTTGTATTTTCTGAGCATTTTGAAAAGGTGGGGACAACAGGAAGAAGAACGATGCGTTTTGGACAGCTGTTCCTTTCGTTTTTCATTAGCATTCGAAAAATGTCTCTTTCAAGCAGTGTTCATTAAGATTTTAATTTTGCAGTTTTTTTTTCCTTTTTTAAGTGACATGCAATTAATTAAGGTTTAATGTATCATCTATTTTCTGCAATGACATTTTTACTGCCCCCTTTTCATTTTAGTCAGTTTATAAATTGTACTCTAACTAATGAGTTCTCCTGATTTCTGGTTCCAAATAATTACCACTCTTGTAAGATGGCTATTCTTTAATGTGTCACAGAATTAAGACAATTAGCAGGTGAGCTCAGGTGAGCCAGGTCTGCCTGGCTATGAGGCCACTGTGGGCTGGCAGGGCAGGGAAGTGGCAGAGCCCCCACCCCTCAGCTCACCACATATTGATCAGCCACTGCATGTCAACACCTGGGTCTGTGTGGGATGTAAATGAAGCTGCCTCTGCCAGGCCTGTCTCCAGGGAGCTTACAGACTAGATAATTGCCCTAGTTTTTCACATTGCTTTGCCAGTAGAGATTTGACTAATGGGACTTGAAATCCTGAATGATTTCTAACTGTATGTGGGGCTGAGTTTGGACCAAGATTAACAGCAACTTTGTAATAATTTCTACATTGCCAAGTTGAAATTTATGCATATTTCACCAGGATGATTTGGAGTTTAATGTTGGAATGTTTGTATGTGGGGGGTTAGTGGGTAGAATGGAGAGACATTCAGAAAGACATTGGGGATACATCATTAAAGATTCTCTAGACAATCAGAACTGATAGGGTGCATAAATTAAGAGATTTATTTTAAGGAATTGGCTCATGCAGTTGTGGGGGTTGGTAAGTCTAAAATTTGTAGGCTAGGCCCACAGGTAGGAGTTAATACTGAAATCCAGAGACAGAACTTTTCCTTTTATTCCATGTTTTTTTGTTGGTTCATGATAATTTTTTTTATGTTTTATTGATTCTACTTAGTTATACATGACAGCAGAATATATTTCAATTCATTGTACACAATGGGGCATAACTTTTCAATTCTCTGGTTGTACACGATGTAGAGTTGTATCATTCATGGCATTATACATGTATCTAGGGTAATGATGTCTGTCTCATTCCACCATCTTTCCTGCCCCATGCCCCCTTCCCTTCCCCACCCTCCTCTTTGCCCAATCCAAAGTTTCTCCATTCTTCCCATGCCCCCCACCCCCACTATTATGGATCAGCACCCACTAATCTGAGAAAACGTTCTACCTTTGGTTTTATGAGACTGGCTTACTTTACGTAGCATGATATTCTCCAGCTCTATCCATTTACGTGCAAATGCCATAATTTTATTCTTTTTAATGCTGAGAAATAGTCCATTGTGTATACATACCAGTCTCTTTATCCATCCATCTACTGATGGGCATCTAGGTTGGTTCCACAGATAAGCTATTGTGAATTGAGCTGCTATAAACATTGATGTGGCTGCATCACTGTAGTATGGTGTATTATAATTATATATAACGATGGGATTTGCTGTTGCATATTCATATATGAATGCAACAAGAACTTTTTCTTCTCTAGGAAATTTGAGTCTTTGCTCTTAAGGCAGTAAATGATTGGATGAAGCCTAGCCACATCTTTGGGGTTGATCTCCTTAACTTAAAGTTAACTGATTAGAAGGTGTTAGCCAAAGATACAAGATCCCTTCAGGCCACACCTAGATTAGTGTTTGATTAAAGCACTGGATGTTCTAGTGTAGCCAAGCTGACACAGAATACTGACCATCACACCTGCCCTGCTGGGTGGTTGTTAGCACACAGAGCTGAGTGCAGGGGACCCAAGGTGCTCCCTGGAGCTCTCTACTCCATGGAGCTTGCCAGCAGGCCACCAGCCACTGTGACCATCATTCATTCTGTAATGAACCTTTGTTATAGGCATGCCTCCCACCTGCCAGGATTAGATGTGTTGCAGAAGAAAAATGCATAAGATATGGCCTCGGTTTTGGAATAGCCCACAGTCTGGTCTATAGGAATATGGGCTGCAGTACCCCAGCCAGTTAACTACCCAGTGGGAGAGGTGAAGGACCACCATTTCCCACAAAAGAGGACCCACAGCAGCCCTCCAGGTGATAGGACAGAAGAGATGGTACCAAGTGCCTTGCAAGTGACTGTTACCATTAGCATTTAGAGCACTCCAGCTGCATCATCAAGTGATCTCAAGTCATTTTTGTTGTCTAGTCATGTCTCCATTGGCAGAGAGCTATGGAATCTTCTTTCTTTCTTTTGGGTACCGGGGATTGAACTCAGAGGCACTCAATCACTGAGCCACATCCCCAGCCCTATTGTGTATTTTATTTAGAGACAGGGGCTCACTGACTTGCTTAGTGCCTTGCTATTGCTGAGGCTGGCTTTGAACTTGCAATCAATCCTCCTGCCTCAACCTCCCGAGCTGCTGAGATTACAGGAGTGAGCCACTGTGCTCCGCTGGAATATTATTTCTTAAAAAAAAAAAAAAAAATCATGATTTAGATTCAGACAAATTTTTATTTAGAAAAGACAAAAACATCAAATGATGCATGAGAAACCTTTTCTTGTTGCAGTGGTAAATGCAGTATGTGACTGTCACATGCAGGTGGCAGTGGCTCCAAGATAGAGCTTGTTATTAGGTTTTGGAAATTTAACCTTTGTTCCATTCTTTGAATTGCTGCTGCAGCCACCCATTTGTGCTTCTTGTTTTTCAGGGGCAGATGTACATGACCGGGGCAGCCGCCTACGGGATGTCACCGCAGGTGTGGGCTGCTTACACAGGCAGGGTGGAGGCCATCCAACTCATGCAGAGGCTGCTGGAACGACCCTGCCCTGAAGAGTTTGGGAAGAAGTACAGGCTAGAGCTGCCGCTGACCGCGGAGGCGGTTTTGAAGCCTGCAGCCTCCAAAAACTGCTTGCAGAGGCTCGCTGAATTCCTGCGGTCCGGGCTGACCTCGCGCTCAGGCCGGGGCCTGGAGGATGGGGGCGTCCTTGACCATATGGTCAGGATGACCACAAGCCTTTATAGTCCTGCTGTGGCCATCGTCTGCCAAACTGTATGTCCTGAGGACCCTCCCTGTGTTGGAAAACGGCGACTGGCAGTGCAGGAAATCCTGGCAGCTAAGGGGGACCAGGACACCCTTGCCCAAGAGAGGGAGGAGGCAGAAGGTGCTGAACAGCAATTTCGGACTTCTGAGGTGGTGGGGGGCTCCAGAGAGGAGGCTCCAAGACTCAGTCCCCCGTCTTTCTACCTGCCAGTGGCCCACGGGTCAGCCTCTGCCCGGCGGAAGGCCAGCCTCCTGCCCCTGCAGCTCCTGCGCCTGAGCAGTGTGCGGCCAGGTGTGGTGGTCCCCAGGGTCCGCATCAGCAAGGCGCCTGCGCCTACCTTCCAGCCAGAGCGCATAGGCCGCAAGGGCAGCACCAAGACAGCACCCACCTGCAGATCCCCATGTGGCGGTACAAGGAGGCCAAGGAAGAAACGAAGAAGGCAGAAGAGGCCGAGAGGAAGCGCCAGGAGGAAGCTCAGAAGGAAAAGCGGGCACCGTGCTGGAGGAAAAGGACGTGAAGGGGTGGATGGGCAGAGGGCCTGTGTCAGGCTAGCGCTGCGGGGGGCGCAGAGCCCCAATGGGGAGGAGGGCGGGGGCGGGGGCATGACCATGGAGAAGGTGGAGAGGCGCTAAAGAGGCTGCCCCCGTCCCCCCCCCCCCCCCCGCCGGTTCATATCGCGCTGTGCCACTTCTCCTGACAGCTGCCTTCTGGGATCCCAGGAAGTGGTCAAGTGTTCCCAAGAGGGAGCTGGGAACAGCACGTGCCTAACCCTCCTTCCCCTAGCAATCAATACACCTAGCGGGCAGTACACTTAATGTCTCCCTTTAGAGAACCTCAATTAAGAATTTTTAAAAACCAATTTATCAAAGGGCGGGGTTTTTTTGCATAATTTTGTACTTTTAATCATTATATAACAATCTGCAGCATTTTACAGGTGATGGGGATGTTTGAATTTAAGGCAGTTTTAATATATGAGTCTGAAGACCCCTGGTTTAAAATGCTGTATCTAGCAAAAAATATTTGTGAGAGCTGTATGAATTCACACAATTCACGGGATTCTCCTTTTTGCCATTGGTTTTGGCTTTTGCCTTTCCATCTCATTGTGGGTGTGCTTTGGTGTAGATTTTCCTATTTGATTAATTGATGCTGAATATTTGTTTTTATTTGATGGAGGCATTGACTTTTACAGCAAAATTATCAAATGAAATAGTTCAGATTTCAGTGTCTTATTTTAAATCTCTCTTGTTCATATGGTAAAAATAATGAAAATCATTGTCAAATTATTAGGAAACAATATATTAACTGCATTTCTTGCTAGACTCATTTTAAACAGGGGGCTTTGGAAAAACTGCATAGGAAATCTTTTATTGGATATAAGAGAAAATGTCTTTTAATAAGTGGGGTGAGCTCAACAAATGATTACTGGAAATACAAAATTAAGTCTTACATGCTCTTAATCTGTATATCCTTAAAATGTAAAAAATTCACTAAAGATAGGATCCCAGAGGAATGGAACTGCTGAAGGGTGCAGGAGGGTGATTTTTAGGAACAGGAGGCTAGAACTGAGTTTTAACAAGCTCGTTTTGGGCAAATTTCTAGGAGTATTTGGCATTTTCAGGGCAGCCCTCTAATCCACGCTCAAGTGGAGTTTACTTTTATTTCTCCTTTGATGATTGTCCCTGATCTTTAGTTCGTCCTCATGCCAACTGTATAAGATGTCCAGGATGTGGGGACTTTGGCAGGATGCAGATGTGATTTGCCTGGGCCCTGAGCTCTCAGGGGAGTTTTCTTTTCATGCTTTTATCTCCAAAGACTGAGAAATTCTTACTGGATCTTAGAGTATCTGTTACACATGCACTTTATTTAAATATTTATTTGAAATACTGGGAACCATGGATTCAAAAACTATCATAGACTGTGGAAGCTCTTTACTATAACCCTGGATACGTGCTAACACGCACTTATCTGTCTCATGATGCAGGCAGTGGGTGGCTCTGGGTTCTCTTTGCGGCTTCCCATCAGCACCTTCGGGGTGTTTAGCAATTGGGGATCTCACACCAGCCCTTCCCCACTTATCAGATCATAAGGCTGTTCCCAGGCTCTTGGAGAGACTGGTGAGATAAAAGTACTGTGTTTCAGAATCAGATTTTAGCATGTTTCTCCTTAATCCCAGAAAGACATCAAGATGAATGCCACAGAGTCCTGGACCCACCTTTAGAACTATGCATATTTGTTGGTTGTGGATCACCCCTGTGGCTTGGAAGTTGGATTTGACCACATCTTCTTGACCTCAGTTATCTTTGGAGGTTGTCTTTTCTGGGTCCCTGGCATTGTAGCATCTCCGTGCCATGTCTATGGAATCCACAGCTTCACCTAGCTTGCCACAAGCTCCTCCCTCATCAGCTGAGCACCCAGACAGGCAGTGCCAAATGGCCTCTAATACGTCACTTTCAATACTGGGTTCCCTGAGGACCACCAGGCAGTTTGTCAACATTTCCTGCCTTTACTCCTACTGCAGAGGCTGGAACTGTGTTGTTCTGAGGGAGAAGAACCCCAGTGTTTAAGTTCCCAGGAGAGTACACTGCAGCTTGTGTTGAGAACTGCAGCTTCTCCTCTCACTTGGGGGTTGCTCTTCCTGGACACCTATCCTGAGCTCCCACAAAAGACTCTAACTTTGTAAGAATGTCAAATTGTCATTGGAACAGCCAGTGTTAGGCAGTGTCTGTTCTGGCTGATTCGGCATCTGCCTGCCACTGCATTGCCAAGTAATCCTGCTTGCTAACCACCATGGGACCTATGCACTGGGAATGGTATGGAGCCCCACACCCTGTCAAGCCATGTCTCTGCTGCTACCTGATCAGAAGTGCACATTCCTGGTCCCATCCAGCCCTCTACCTCACACAACCCATTGTCAGTGTACAGTGATGGGTGGACTGTCAACAGCAAGACAGGTGATTTCTTCAGTTTCTGTTCTGGGGCCTCCTCTCCTGTTTGTTCCAGCCTTGACCAGCTGCATAGGACACACCTGACCAGCATGGGGCTTGGCCAGCAATACTGCAGGTGTCCACAAGATAGCTCTAGAGATACATGCATTTAGAAAGTCTACTAGGCCAGCAAACTGGGGTCAGCCCAGCAGTTTCTTTGGCAGAGTTGAAGGTGAATCCGCCACACTCCCTGTTTCATGGGAGTGGCCATGACCTGGTGGGATTCATGAAGTAAGAATGACAGATGCCTGGGAGAGCTGACTGGCAGGAGGGGAGCTGAGGTGTACCCCCAGACAGAAGAACTTGTCTGTGAAGCCCAAAGGACTCAAGTGCAGGAAGTGTCCATGCAGAGCCTGGTGCAAACTCTCACCAGTACCTCTCTCCAGAATCAAATCACTGTGGGCTGCCTGGGGAGGCCCTTCTCTGGGATGTCCTCGGGTGGGGTCCAGGTGGCTTCTGGACCAGGTGCCCAGCACTTGTCACTGTGGCTGTGTGGAAACATATTTTCCAGGAGTGTTTTCCTTCAAGGACAATGTCTCTCCCCTCTTTCCTCTCTCTAAGGAGGAGGCTTTTGCTCTTATTTTCTCGGCCTCTTTGGAGTGGGCTACATGACAGCCAGTGGACACTGTGCCCAGTCTTGGGCAGGCAGTGCAGGAGGTCAGGAAGAGAAGTCTGGATGCTTCTCAGCAGGTGGCCTTTGGAGTTTCTCAATTTGGGGATCTGTGGGAGCACAAGGACAGATATCCTCAAGTGGGACTCTCCTGCACAGGCTTGATAGTGTCACTGTGAGAAGGGTGGGGGAGGCATGTGGGGGCATCAGCTGGGCTTGTGATTAGCTCCACCTAGAGAGTGAGTAAGCTGGGTCACCTTGAGGAGGCTTGTGAGGCTCAGTGAGCCAGTCCCTTCTTAGGCAACATTGTTAGGGTGAACTTTTCTGGGTATGGGATTCGCAGAGAAGATATGATCGTCTGGTCCCTGAGGCGGAGAGAAACCACCCCTGGTCTCCCTGACAGTCCAGCTGGCGTCATTTGTGTGTGTTTTTACTGCTTTGAACAGCGGCACCTAGTCACTGAGGCTCCGCCCTCCATTTATCATCAGGTGCTGATGGGCGAGGACCCACCACAGTGTCTCCTCCAGCTTTCACATTCCTTCCCTGAAATCCTCTTTACGTTCTCTTTAGTTCCCCCTTCCTTTTCTTTCTTGGCCTCTTTTCTTCTCCCAGTTTGGTTAAACTCCTTGCTCATCTTTGGCACCAGCTGTCCTGAGGTCTAAAAAATCAGAACCAGGAGTTCCTGAGAAGCATTATGGTAGCCCTGCTGCATTGTCAGGTCAGGACCTCTGAGTCCCCAAGGATGAGTGAGCAGCAGGCCCCACCGCTCCTGCGCTGGGGTCCAGCCTCAGCACCAACCCCTCCCACTTTTAGGAAGGGTGGCCTGGTCTGCTCTCCTGACATGGGACAGCACAGAGGGCGCAGGCTTGGGGCCTCTGCTTGCACCCAGGGTGTTTATTAACTGTAAATAGAGAATTTCAAGTTGACAGGTATCTTCTCAGGGATTTATATATAAATATAGTTAGGAGAACGTTGAAGTATATTTTAATACATTTTAGAGCTTGAGTAAATTATGATTAAACTGGACAGAAGAAATATTTCGAAAACTTTGTTAATGCTGCTGATTTTAAGTGAGGTTTCTGGAACTTATCCTTCGGCAGAGATTTCCTTGGTTACTGGAGATTGGGGGACCCTGGCAGAGGAATTGGCTGTGGGGTGGCTGTGAAGTCGCTTCTGTGTGAGAAGAGGTGGCTACTTGAAAACGCAGATGGGCTCCTAATGGCTTCTACCTCTAGAGCTGGCTACGCCAGGTCTGACGCTGCAGGTACAGAGTGATGCTGATGTGGTTTTTCCCATTTGCTGTGTGCTTAAGTATCCCGCAGTACCTATGTTGCATGCTGCTTGTTGCCCTACTGTGTTCAACTCTGCCCTGCTCTCTTTAAAAAAATCAACAGAAACTGAACAAAAGTTCAATGTTTTCCTAGCTAGAAAAAAAATATGTGAATAAAACTCAATTCCACCTTGATATTTCAGAAGTGTGATTTAAAAAAAAAATAAGAATATCAAGAAATTAGCTGCAAGGAGATGACTTTATCTTGTCTTTACCTCCTACTAAGACAGAAGCCTGGTCAGTGTCACAGCTGGGTGAGAGTCTGGATAGGGACTGGATTCACAGACTATGGTGAGGAAGCTATTTCCCTATAGTAGAAAGGGGACTGTCCTCATTTCCAGGTCAAAAGAGTCCATCTGGGAAGCCACTCAACAGCCTGGGCTCACTATGTCCAAACATCCCCTACCCTTTCTCCCCCATGGTGCAGCCCTGACCTCTCACAGCCTTGGGTGTTCAAGTGCAGTTGCAGATGAGAGGCCCTTCCTGTCCCCATCCTACTGACATGGCCTCCCTGTGCATGATGCATTCTCCTCCCTTGAATTAAATGCAGTGTCTTCTTGGGGTGACAGCAATAGGTCAGGGGCGGGAAATGCCACACCTGTCCTCTTCCTATCCCTGGCTCTATAGGTACTGGGTCTGAATGCTCCTATCCTCATACTGAGCCCTGAGAGCAGGACTCCACTCGCTGTCCCAGTCCTGGACTCAGGACTAAGAGGCCCTTGAAAAACTGTGGCAACCTCCACATTCTTCTGGATTAACCCCCATTACCTGAACCAGGTCTTCAAATGGTGATCCCAGCAGTATAAACAAACCCAGAAAATTGTCAGAAATGTGTGTTCTTGGGCCCCACCTGGATTCCTTGGGTTACTACAGCAAATCACTACAACTTGGATGACTTGTAACAACAGAAATGTATTTTTTCTCACTGTTCTGGAGGCCAGAAGTTCAATGAGCCACATTCCCTCAGAAGCCCATGGGGAGGGTCCTTCCTTGCCTCTGCCAGCTTAAATGGCTGCTCATAATCCTTAGCCTTCCTTTGCTTGTGGCAATATTGCTCCCATGTGTTCCTGTCACCACATGGCCATCTTCTGTGTCTGTGTCTGAATTTCACTTTTCTAGTCATTGGATTAGCATCACCCTACCTGAGTGGGATCATGTTTTAACTGTATTACATGTTTAAGGTCCCTATTTCCAAATAAACTCACACGGGTACCAGGGGTTAGGACTTGAATGAAATTTGTGGGGACACCACCACCCAAGTATACTGACTCAGAGCCTGGAGGGCTCTTGTCCCCTTCATGCCCACTGGATGCAAATCTGAGTGCCTTCCTTGCCTGGACTAATTCTTGTCCACCTGTGGGTGAGGAAGGGGTTCCTATCTGGGTTGTGAGTGGAGCACATAGCACTGGACAGATGAGAGCAGCAGATAGAACCACAAATGCTCACAGCCTGGGCGAGAAAGACCCTGCAGGCCACAATGGACCACATGGGGAGCCAGTGGCAGAGGGCGTGCCAGGAGGTGGGCACCCCCTAGTTTCTGCAAGAAGATGTGACTGGCATTTTGGGAAATTGCAGGGATTAGCAGGCCCTGTGTCTGGTCGTGGGACAGGAAGGCTGCTGGCTATTTGTCCACAAGCTGAGTAAGGGATAGAACTTGTGGTTGGACCATAACGGTCTCTCCTGGTTCTGTCAGCTGTTGAGGAGGCATGCGATATTAATTTTAGGTTCAGGTCTTACACCTTATTAATTTGTAAAATGTACCTCAAATCCTTCACCTGTCATTGGCTGCCATCGGGGTCCAAGCTCCAGTCCTCCCAGGCAGAAAACCATGAATCCGACCCTGCTGCCCTCCAACTCAAAACCTGCCACTCCTTTCTGCTGCACCTAGAGAAAGACCCAGCCTCCTTCCCTGGCCTTGAGGTGGGCGGGGAGCAGCCTGCTGTGCTCCCTGTGTTGGGGATGTCCTGAAGATGAGAGGGGATGAGAGGATGAGAAGGATCTCCCAGCCAACTCGTGGATTTGCGCTTCTCCCTGCAACACAGGTCTGCCCGGTCCTAGCTCCTCTCCTTAGGTCCTCTCCTGGACACCCAGCTAAAGCTTGACTCAGTCTTTCTGCCATCTCACTTGTTCCCCAGTGGTACTCTGTGTGTTATCCTACCTGGCCTCCATCCCACACCTAGCAAAACCTCCTAGGGAGCTGGAGCCCCATCTTTCTCCTTCCCAGGTTCTAGAGCGGGGCTTGGACCATAAGAGTTGTTCCATTTCAACTATGTGTTGCAGGAGAGGTGTCCTGGCTTTCTGCTGAGCTGGGGCCATGAGCTGAGTCCAGCTCTCATCCCCTAAAGGCCAGCTTGGACCTCATAGGGCAGAGGCCATGGGTCAGCTCTGCCCCCTACTGGCCATGGGGTCCCGGGGGCAAGTCACTGAACTTCTCAGTGTCCATTTCAGCAAGGATTGTTCCCACTTTTAGGGTTTTTTATGATGTAATTAATTGACATAGAGATCATAGTAAGGTCTGAACAAGTTGGTGGCCACTGAACGGTTGTGTCCTACCTTCTTCTGTCAGACTCCAGACTAAATAATGGACTTCCATAGACCCCAGGGATGACCACAAAGACATCCACCTCTTGAGTCAGGATCCCAGGTGAGTGGAGATTGAAACACGGCCCTACACCTCCCACACCCACCCGCTCACCTTCGTCAGCTCCAAAGTCTCCTTGACTACACACAGGCCACATTCATGGCTTCTTGCATTTTTTCATCCCAAAATTAAAGATGGATCACAGCTTGTGCCTGCACCAAATGTACTTGGTGTCCTCAGGGCTAAAGCCCCTGCATCCCATAGCAGGGCAGGAGCAAGGAGAGGGTCTTGTGACCCTTTGTGCTTCTACCTGGAAGCGTCTTGATCGCCAGACAGGGTGGCACCCCCTCCCAGCTTGGGCTGTGTGGCTTCTGACCCACTCTTTTGAGCTGTGTCCTTCCCAGGAGCAAGTCCCCTTTAGGGAGGTAAGCAGAGGCTGCCCCTGTTTGGAGCAGTTACTGACCTCCCCACCTCTTCTGTTCAGGGGTCAGAAATGGCCTGCTACCTGTTGGCCTGGGCAGTGCGACTGTCCTACCAAACTCCTCTCCAGACTTTGCAGATGAGGTCATGTTGATGGAGGTGCTGGCATTTGACTAAGGGGGTGTTGAATGACAATGGAAATAATCTAAATCATCTCTGAAAATATGGCAATGTAGAAAATACTGGCTTTATTAGACCCAACCTGGCTCTTTTCCCAGAAAAGCATTCGGGGAAGAAGATCCTTGGCTTGCTTAATTAAACCAAACAATGGACATATCCTAAGCTAAGTGCAGAAAGTCTTTGGAGACAGACTGATGGGTTTGATCCTGGCTGCGTGCTTTCCTTGTGATCCTGCTTTGTGCATGAATCAGTGAACACTGAATGCCAGTGCCTGTGCTACAGAGGGCTCACCTCAGCAGATTCTGTGCCTATTGCCTTGACTGATGGTCCTGGGGGTTCCCCATGTCTTCCCTGCTTCCCTGCCCTCCAAGTGATCAAGAGCATCTCTCGAGGCCCCCAGTGAAGCCTGATACAGAGTAGAGAAGCACAGTACTGGCTTCAGCAGGGTGACATAATTTTAAGTCCTTCTGAGTTCTAAGGATGTCCATAAACATCTCCCCAGGGAGAATCAGGCCAACCTGCTCAGCCACAGGCCCTGTATGAACTCTGATGAGCTGCTCTGAACTACACATGGTCTTCAGACAGGTAGAAATGGTTCCTTGGTTCCTTGCTCCCCGGTGCAATCATGTTCCCAAAGAATCTACGTTCCACCTTGTCATATGTGCTGTGGGGTCCTTCACAGAGGGATAGTGTCCTGAATGGTCTGGGCCAATAGCTTTCCAGTTGTGTTGAGAGGGAGGCAGGTGTCTGCCAGGAGGAGTCATCATCTCCCTGGAGCCCTGTGTGTAACCAGGAGTCTTGTCCTTGGACCTCCCAGGAGAAGAAGGACAATTCTCTCACCTGCCCTCCCATAACCCACCACTTGGAACTGGGAGAAAAGCTTTAGACCCATTGCAAGAGTCTCTCCAGCTCCACAACCAGTGGTTCTGAGCTCTGGCCCTGCAGATCCTCAGGGGTGGAGCCTGCACTGGCATATAGACATGGAGGCTGCAGCCAACAGAACAAGTGTCTATTTTTTTTATCTTTCTTTTCTCATTCATTGGCAAATAAAACTTATGTTACTTTCTTAAAGAAGTTGATTTTCTTAAAGAAGCATAGGCTGTTTTGGGGAAGCCAGGGCTAAAAAATGCATGTTCAGTCTCACTAAGCCACAGGCCACTGCCCTTGGTTTCCCTGTACCCTCCATCAACTAATTGGATCCCCCATGAGGGGATCTAATGTGGGATCCCTTACCTAGACCAAGCACAGAGGGTGATGTCCTCCTGATCCTTGAGGGCCTGAGGTGGCCCATGGGGCCATCTGATTCTCAGGTCTTCATTTCTGTTTTTCAAAAGGATTGGGGGTCCAGAGTTAGCCAAACTGCAAGGTGTGGGGGCACAGTCTCCAAGACGTGTTCATTTCTGATGAAATAGCATCATCAGATGCTCGGGGCGGGGGGGGGGGGTGTTCTCCAAACTGTCCTCAGCTCCAGTAATTTCCTAGAAGGACTCAAGAACTCAGGGAAAGCCACATACTTATGGGTCACCCCTCAGCGCTGAGGGCTATGTACAGTCCCCACACTTGGACTCCACTACTGAGTGAGTGTGAGGAGGGTGGGAGCACTCTCTCTGAGTCCCTCCGGCTCTGCACCCCTGGTGACGGCAGCAAGGACTTGTGAAGGGGACATATGGTCTGGACGGTGCCAGGAGATATGATGGAGACCAGGCCACAGTCCCTGCCTGACGACAACTCTCCCTGCACAAGCTTCCTTCACGCTGCTGTTCTACAGGGCGACACTCATTTTCCTCTGTAGCCATATGTCCCTTCACCGCGTGTCCTGATAACTTTGAGGTTAATCAGCTCAAGGCACTCACGGTTCATGGTAGAAAATAGGCTGCAATCATTTGGAAAGAGGTTAGACCTTTCTTTGAGAAAAATTTAAATGGCTGAAAGCCTGGATTCCCTGGATGGGTGTGTGGGGGAAGCCACCAAGGACATTTATCTCTGCTCTTCTTTGTATCAGTGTCTGAGAAAACAGTCATTATGCTGGGAACCACTGAACGCTCTTCCGAAGGAACAGATCTGCTCCACCTAAAGTTTCCCACTGCATCCCACCTTTGTGTAAAACAGATTCCCCTCCATAAAGTCTGCATCTCAGTGATTTGCGATTTTCTGCTCCAGGGACTGAAAACCCCCGCAAGCTTGAGCTACTTCAGCCACCTCCACTGACCACGCACTCACCTGGGGAACATGTTTTGCTTGTTTTCAAGATTCCAGGTTGAGGGCATTGGCCTTTGCTTGTTTAGTTACATTACTATAAGCCACAGACGTCTAGAACAGGGCCCAAAGGCTTGTTGGCCTTGGCATTCTGGACGTTTTGGATGCTATCATTCTGTGTAGAAGGACGTCCATACATGGGGAGACTTTGGGTAACACCTCTGCCCTCTGTGCATTAGATGCCACTAACTGTTCCCCCTCCTTCCTGTTCCAACTAGTTCTGACAACTAAAAATGTCTCCAAACTTTGCCCAAATTCCCTGGGCAGCAGCCTCGCCCTCAGATTATTACCACTGTTCCAGGGATGATGAACATTGTCATTATCATTCCAATCATGTTCCCTGTTCTCTGTGAGAGGAATGCCTGCAGGTTTTGGGTAATTTGCACAGGAAACTGAGCCCTTATGCTATAAAATGTTGGACTTTCTCTTTGAAGTGACCAGTGGCATTGCAGAATGAAAATGTTGAAATGTAATCAAAAAGCTGTTCAGGTCTTCTGGGTTGAGTCCCAAATCCTCCAGATTATATTAGTTCATAACATCAGATAGTGTTGGGTCTTTTCTGGTTGACAAATTGGATTTTTTTTAAAGCAAGGCAGTTGGATATATAATATTTAGAATTAAAGGGGAGAATAAGAGGAAACTTATTCTCCCCTTTAATCCTAAATATTATATATCCCCATCAATTGTTGGGCAAGGCCAACTCCAGCACAGATGTGCAGAGCAGGGTCTGGGAGGGAAAGCCCCTGGCTGCATCTCCTATCTGTCTCTTCCCATCTGACAAGAAGGGCTCTCCTGGTGTGAGGAGGCTCAGAAGCTAGTAAATAGCACCTGGTTTCCACACCTGTCACACAACCAGATATTGTACAAACACTGCCACAAAGCCTCTCACCAGCTCCAGGGTGGGAAAGAATCCGGCCTGCTGGGCTTTCCTTCCCCCAGACTCAAGGAGTCCATCCCAGATCCTGGGATATATGGGCACCCATATGCTCCATGGCTGCAGAGCACTGGAACCTGCCAGACCTGGGCCTTCCTCTGTTGCCCATTCAGCGAGAGGAGGAATCAGAGACTGAGATCCTGACAGCACAGAAGCCGTGACTTCTAGTACATGGTGACATGTTAGAGGAGAAATAAGTGTCTACATCCTGCACATCCTGATCTGCACTCACAGGCGATGCTGGGCGAAGCTTTTTAAAACACATATATCATACTCCTGTTGATTGTGCTAAAACACACGTGCCTGCAGGTTTTGAAATGAAATGTTTAATTTCTATCATGCACAACAATGAAACTGTATTGGGATCACCAGGAGGTAAGCAATGGCTAAGGCAATTCCTTCTGATTAAGATGGTTATGATTTAGATGGGAAATTGATATTAACATGAAAATCTGTTCTGTTCACATTTTTTTTAATCCAAAGAAACAAAACAAATTGTTTTGTCACTGTTTACTATGTGCACTGTAAAAATTGTCCACAGGCAAACTGTCCCTCAGCTGGCCCCATGGTCCTAAGGGCTCCTGAGGAAGATCTGGAGTCACAACCCTCAGGCTCTGTGTCCCAACACTTACTCTCAGTGTCTTGAAACTCACACGGGACCGTGTCTGAGGGATAGAGTGATTGAATTCTCTGATTCTATCTTCAATGTATCCCAAGTACAAGAATTATGCCCAAATGTTACATTATGAATGAATTTAAACAAACTTTTACAAAATGGACAAGTAGATTAAGAAAATTCATGAAAGCCAGGTATGGTGGCACATGCTGGTGATCCCAACAACTTCAGAGGCTGAGGTAGGAGGATTGCGAGTTCCAAGCCAGCCTCAGCAACTTAGTGAGGACCTAAGCCACTTAGTGACCCCTGTCTCTAAATAAAATATACAAAAGAACTGGGGATGTTGCTCAGTGGTTAAGCACCCTTGGGTTCATTCCATGGTCCCACCCCCCCCCCCAAAAAAAAAAAAAAAGAAAAAGAAAAAAAGAAAGGAAAAATCTTGCAAAAAGACACCCTGGATGCTGGATGCTGAAGTTGATCTGTATACAGCACAGCGAACAGTATGAGAGGAATGAACTCACACCTCCTCTCATCAACAGCATAACAGATACCAGGGATCTAATTAGACCTGACAAGGAGCACCCTTCCCCACAAAACCCAGAATTACCTGAAGGTTATTAGAAATTCAGATTCACATCCTGAATCATTAATGAGAAACTTCACCTCAAGGGTATTTGGACATTATGATCTTAGCTAATGAGAGTATGAAGTCACAGTGCTTAGCAACACATTTAAAATACTGCTTATTTCTCCTGTAACGTGTCACCATCCATTTTTGTATACAAATTACAACCTACACATGTGTAATTTACATACGCATGTATGTTGGAGATGAATGCGGAGCACATTCCTTTTAACTTGACAGGTAGGCTAATGGATTGGCAGAGCATCCGCCTATTTTGGAAGGCAGGCTGCCACATTGCTCAATGGGAAGTGCCGGCCCAGGAGAAAGAGGGACTCGTTTGCCAAGTAGACCTCAGTTAATAAATTATTGTGCAGCCATTCATTACCCTTGGGATGTCAAAGGACCAGGGGAGCGGGGCACTGCCAACCAATGCCTACAGCAGGATTGTGCCCTAAAGGAAAAAAAAAGTATGTCAGAAATCCTAACCCCCAGAACCTCAAAATGTGACCGTATTTGGAAATAAGGTTGTTGCAGATGTAATTAGTTAGGAGGAGAGGATTCTGAAGTAGGGTATATAAAATAGGCCAGCTCTCCTTCTGAAAAGGGGCATTTGAAAGAGACATGTGCACAGGGAGAAACGGAAGGCTAGAGTTCTATGGCCACATTCAAGGAACTAAGGTGGCTAAGAGAGGGCCCTTGGGCAGACCCTCCCCAGCACCTCCAGGAGGAGCACAGTCCTGCTGCTACCTTCAAACATCAGGCCTCCAGAACTGTGAATCAACAAATTTCAGTTAAACCACCCAGTTTGTGGCACATTACTAGGGTAGCCCCAGGAAGCCCACTGTGGCCTGCTGGCAATGATAGGGAGTCAGCCTGAGCCTCTGCAGGGCAATGGAGAAATGTGGTTCCTAGGGCAGACTGTGGGGATAAGGCAGACATCACCAAACCTCCCTCCATGGCCTCTGGTGATGCCACCTCAGAGGTACGTAGTGAGCAGTTGATGCTCCCAGCGGACCTGTGCTCTTGTGAGGGATGAGGGGCCTGAGCTGGCTCTGCCCACATTTCACTGCCCAGGTTACCACAGGCAAATGATGACCTGCACTGCTCCCTGGCTGGTATGAAAACTGCTCACTTCAGCAATGCCCCCTTTGCCTACAGAGTTAGAGCATTAATTCTGAGGCTCATGTGGACAGTCCCAATGGAAGAGCCACCTAATAGCCACTACTCTTCCCATTTTTCTTACCAGGGCAGACCGGATATTTATTACCATCTTGGGCTGCCATAAAATTTACCTTTCAAGTGCTTTGGAGCTGATTATCTCACTGTGCCTTCTGAGACCTTCATTACTGAGGCATGTAAGTCCACAAGCAGGGGACAACCCATTAGCTACCTCATAAGGACACAGTATGTCACACAAGACACTGAATACATGGAAAGGCTGCCTTTGGCAGGACGGGGCTTTGTGGCCCCTGTACAACACACCTGGGCTGGCTGTTGCTGCCTTGTTGTAGGAGTTCCAAAGCAACCCTGGACTTGGTGCTGGCTGGTGCTCAGTATCCTTGCTCAACTGGCATCTCTGCAGATACCAGGGGGAGAATCATGTACTCTTTAAAAAGGCAGCCGACAACCAGCCTGTATACAAAATACGACATTGGGACTTGTGGGGGACATGGACATTGGTTCGCCACAAGGAGCCATTAAAGTCACACCTGTAGACCACAACATTCCCAGGCAGGTAGGCCATGAGATCCCAGCTGGCTCATAGCTGTGCCACTTTTCAGCTTCAGAGATCTTAATATTTTATTTCTTAACTATTAATTTTATTGAGAGAACCTTTAAAAACTGCCATGGATCACAACATGGCATCTGTTTTGGGTTCACTTGTATCTTCCAAAAAAATGTGTTGAAGTCCTAAACCTCCAGGCCATCAAACTATGAGCTTACTTGGAAATAGGGACTTCTCAGATGTAATCAGTTAAAATGAAGTCATTAGAGTGGGCCCTGATCCAATAAAAAGGGGAAATTTGGACACAGAGACAGACACACAGAGGAAAAATATTGAGAAAGACAGAGGAAGAGCACTGAGTACAGGAAGAGGATCCTAGGGATGCATCTGCAGGCCAAGCAATGCCAGACAGCCAGTAAGTCCCCAGAAACCAGGGTAATGAGGGCCACAACAAAGTTAAGATGGTGCCTGGCAGTATGCTAAAAGGAGTGGTTTGTGAAGTAACACCAGCAAGCCATTAAGATGATGAGTATTCCTTAATGACTGACTGCTGTGTCAAGATGATGCCAATTAAGTTAAGCTGTGTGTAATTAGTTGGGTATATGTACCTCTGCAGTCTGGCAGAGAGGTGGCTCCTGCTACCCTGGGTGCCTGCTACTTTGAGTTCTCAGTTCCTGCTGAGTTCACTGGCAATAAAGTAGTTCCTGCTTCAACCTTCAAGTTGCTTGTCACCTCTCGGTTATTTTGCCTAGCCAGACTTGGGCAGCCTAGCTGGACTTGGGCAGCCTAGCCAGACTTGGGCAGCCTAGCCAGACTATAGCACCAGGGAAAGTCCGGGAATGGTTCCCCCCAGCCTTCAGATGAACTCACCCTGTTGATACCTCCATTTCAGACTTCCATCCCCAAGAATATTGAAATACTATCCAGTTTAAGGTATTTTGTTAAGGCAGCCCCAGACATCTGAAAAGCATACCCTGACAGTAATAATTGTTTCAGGCAAAATCATCAGTAAATGCTAACATAGCAGGTCAAAGTTTGATGAGAATTAGAACATTTAGATAGCCTCAGAGTTATTTCCCCACAAGACAAATACTGATAACAAAGGGAAAAATAGAAAGTTTACAGAGGAGAATCTTGGCAGAGACCACCTTACTCAGGTTGATGAAGTGGACACTGCCAGGAGAGGGACATGAAGACCTCATGTGCCTTCTGATTTGATGCATCCTATAAGTGTGGTATCCCTGCCTAACACGACCTGGACACCATCATGGAGAAACATCAGAGAAGTCAAGTTGAGGGACATTCTACAAAATAAATGACTTGCACTCTTCAAACACACTGAGGTTATGGAAGATTGAAAAAAGGCTGGAGGACCGCTCTAGATCGGAAAAGACTAAACAGATATAACTAAATGAAGTTTTTATCCTGGATAGAAATCTGAGCCAGGGATATTGATCAAATCTTAAAAAGTCTGCAGATTAGATAATTACTGTTTTGATGCTAATTTCCTGATATCAATGCTCATGGGATACTTGTTTTAAGTAAAGCAGTTGAAGCATTCAAAAGTAAAAGGTTTTATATCTGGAATTCACTTTGAAATGATTCAGGGGAGAGATCATGTAGACAAATGAAGATTTGGATGTATACAATAGTAAGAAACAGAAGCAAACAAGGGAAAAATCTTATCATGCAGGAAGTGTGGTGAGGAGTAGATGAGATTTTTTTTGGTACATTTTCTGGCAACTTTTCTGTAGGTCTAAAATTATTTCAAAATACAGTTTTAAAAAATAATGATTATCTGGGCTGGGGATGTGGCTCAAGCGGTAGCGCGCTCACCTGGCATGCGTGCGGCCCGGGTTGGATCCTCAGCACCACATACAAACAAAGATGTTGTGTCCGCCGAGAACGAAAATAAATAAATAAATATTAAAAATTCTCTCTCTTTGTCTCTCTCTCTCTAAAATACTACTACTACTACTAATAATAATAATAATAATAATAATAATCCTTTGTTGAATACGTGAAATGGTTTGAAGCATTAATATATATTTCAAATATAATTCCTGCCAGCACTCCAAACCTCACCCAGAGTACCATGGAGAGGCCTGGTAAGGTAGGAGAGGCAGGGGAGCAGAGAACCTTCCACTGCATGTCAGCATCACACAAGGGGCCTGCTGATGTCTCAGACCTGGACAGGAAAACAGAGACAAATCTCAGCACTCAAAATCTAGACCATAAGTAGTGGGAAGGTTATGATCCCACCTTCAAATCTTAACTTGAAATTTGTGGCCACTTGAATCCATCTAGAGGAATGACACAGCCCTGGCCCAGTAGAGACACTAGATTGGCTCAGTGCGCGCGTGCACGCGTGCACACACACACACACTAATGAGCTTAATCAGAAAGGCATACTATTTTCTGGACTAGAGTAAAAATCATTTACATCAGTCTCCAGTGTTCTTAATTCTGCCACTGCCATTCTTTAACATATGAGTTATCACTTCAACTAAGTTATTGGATACATGAAAAGATGATGTGATCCACTATAAAGAAATAAACAGTAAGTTTATTTCTTTAGAAAACAGACCTGAAAACAGAACCAGAAAACATGGCCCAGATGTTGCATTCATCAGGTATAAATCTAAAAATAACTATGATAAAAGTTTGAAAAGATAGGAAATTTCAGTGGAGAAAAGGAAATGATATGATTTTTAAATTAATTTTTAAATTTTAATTTTACGAAATTTTAAAAATATTAGTATACAACCAAAGATATGAAAATTGTGCTCTATATGTGTAATAAGAATTGTAATGCATTCTGCTGTCATGTATAAATAAAAAAAGAATAATGGAAAAGGAAAAAAAAATAAGTTAACTCTGAATTTTTAACTCTGAATTTTTTTAAAGAATTTTTTAAAAATTTAAATGTTAGAAATGAAAAACAGGATATCAGAAATGAAGAATCTTTTTGAGGGACTTAGAATGAGAATGGGTACAACAGAGGAGGGAATTGGTAGTCATGAATACAGGCTAATGGAAATTAATCAGAAATACAAAGACGAAAAAGATTCAGGGCACAGGAAAAGGACAGAGCATCTGAGACCTGAGGGCACACCATTGGTTTAATGAAGCAACTGGAGTCTTAGAAAAGGAGAGTGAAACAGAAGCAATGTTAAAAAAGTTAATGGCTAACAATTTTTCTAAATAATAATATTAAATCATAAACCCAAGAAGCTCAGAGAACTTCAAATAAGACAAATACAAAGAAAAACATGCTTCTTTTATCACAAACTATTGAAAAACAAAAACAAAGAGAAAATCTTGAAAGGTACCAAAGGTAAACAGAATTATTACACATAGGAACAATGATAAGAAATACCACTGATTTCTCACTGTATACAATGGGGGCCAGAAGACAATAAAGTCACATTTAAAGTATTAAAAGAAAAAAACATAATTAGGAATTCAATAGTGAAAACATCTTTTCAAAGTTAAAGCAAAATAAATTCATTTTCAGACAGAGACAAGCAGAAAGAATTCATCCCTAGCAGATGGGTACCTTCTTACACTGTACTGGTATATTTTCTGTTACTATAATGCAATCTAAGGCAGAATAACTTTAATGGAAAGAGGTTTCATTTTGCCTCATGGTTCTATCCAAGGTCCTGGGTCTGCATCCAATAAAGACGTTCCTGCTGGCAGAGTTCCAAGGTGGTGCAGGGCATCAAATGGCAAGAACAGAGTGCAGATGTATGGGGGTCTCCTCTGGTCTCCCTCCCCCTTCTTAAAAAACCACCAGAATCAATAATGGTGGCTCCACCCTCATGACCTTATCTATTCCTAATTGCCTCCTAGAAGCCTCACCTCTAAACACCATAGTCATATTAACTTTTCACCCTCCTAAGACCTCACATTGGAAATTAAATCTCAACACATGAACCCTTGGGAGACACACTCAAGCCACAGCCAAATCAGAGTGCCTATACTATGAGATGTTTTTGTGGAAATACATAACGGACCTTTACAAATACTTCACATCTTTCTTTAAATCTCTTTAAAAGACAATTGATCTTTAAAACAAAAAAAAATAATAATAATAATAACTGGTTGTAGCCACTAGTGTGCCAGAGCTGACAGGAAGCATCTCTTCACAAGTTCATGTTTAGTAACGTCATGTTGCTCACTTAAAACTGGCCATGGTGGGAGGTTTTACACCATAAAGATAGTAACTGCCACAGATCAGGGCTTTTGTGCTGCTGTAGAGTGAGTGGTGAAGTAGTTATCTGCACATTATTCCTTGGAGTATAGATAGAAGTAAAGAATCTGACAACAGCACAAAGTGGAGAAGAGGAAATTAGAAGTATACAGTTGTAAGGTTCTTAATTGTTTATGAAGTAGAATATTTTTTGAAGGTAGCTAAATTAAAATAGGGGCTGGCAAACTTTTCTAAAAGGACCACATAGTAAATGAGTAGTCCATCTTCTCTGCTCACAGATCCCTGTTACTATGCACTTGCCTACTTGGAAACCCTGGAGGTGCTCACAGGGTTGCTCACAGATGTTCACACAAGCAGCAGAACTCAGTCTCAATACGCACTTCCCCAGCTGGGATCACGCAGGTAACCCTTGCCTTCTTCATCCCGTAAACACATGTGCTGTTCATGGTTTCTACTATAAAGACACTCTCTCTGTGTTGTCTTATAACTAATAAATATATTGAGGAAAATACTTTGAGACTATGCAAATATTCTTGTCATTCTCAAATTTACACCCACAAATCCTAATTTCCACTGGTGAATTTTGCTTATAAAATAACTATACTGGGCTGGGGTTGTGGGTCAGTGGTAGAGCACTTGCTTAGCATGTGTGAGTCACTGGGTTCGATCCTTGGCACCATATAAAAATAAATAAATAAATAAAAATACTGTGTCCATCAACAACTACAAAAATATTTTTAAAAATTACTGTAATATTTGACTACTGGTGATATTCTACTTCCCTCCTTCTTTTTTTATTAATTGGAATTATTCAGTAAAGAAGAGCTGTATTATCCCTTCCTTCTTTGTTCATGTCAGTGTGGACTTGTGGATATTAATTTTGCTGTGGCAGCTGTATATTTTGTGGCAGACTGTTTCAACTTTGGCATTAAGAGACCCTGTGAGTGGGCCTCTGTGTGTTCTGCCATGCCTGGGCCTTTCTGAAGCACTTCCTTATGTTCTGGCATTACAAATGCTCCGGGCTAATCTAGTCCTTTCCTTGCTGTGGTCCTGGAATCCACAACTTCTCCAAGGGACCTGTTCCCATGACTGGGAATACTGTGTAGAAACCAAGATGTCAGCCCTAGGTGCTTACGGCTGCATGGGTGTTGGTTTTTATGTTCCCTCAGTGAAGAGAGGCAGGGCATAGAAGCAGGAAATACTCATATGTATACTAACCCCTCATCTTCATTTATTTTGGTGCCTATGTATGTATATAAATGCATCTTCCATCCACCCACCCATCTAAAACCATCAGTTCTGATAGTTACCTCCACCCTCCATCAATCAGCACAATGTCCATTTCAGTCCTCCCTCTATTTGTGACCCCTTGTTCTGGCAGTGAGAAACTTGATCTACAACATATTTACCAACTTGTTCAATTCTGATATATACTTAGAGCTACCCCAACCCCCTGTGGGAAAACTGTTTACTAACTGTAGTATGAGTTCTCATGGTGCTTGGTTGAGGGCACAGAGAGTTACCGGAGAGAGCAAGAGAGTGGTGTGGAGTGCTGGTGAGAATTTGGGCAATAAAGTAGTTCCTGTTTGAACCTACAAGTGCCTCATGGTGGCTCGGTTATTTTGTGCCCAGCCAGACTGTGGCACTCCTTGATCTCCAGAGGGAAAATGTTCATGTGGCATCTATCTGAATGCTATACTAGCCAGACACAAGTTCCGCTGTAGATGGAATTGGCTTTCTTGGTTTCTATATCAGATAATTTGCTATCGACATACAGCAATCCTACTGATTTTTGTACATTGATTTTTATTTTTATTTTTTTATTATTAGTTGTTCAAAACATTACAAAGCTCTTGACACATCATATTTCATACATTTGATTCAAGCGGATTATGAACTCCCATTTTTACCCCGTATATAGATTGCAGAATCACATTGGTTACACATCCACTTTTTTACATACTGCCATACTAGTGCCTGTTTTATTCTGCTGCCTTTCCTATGCTCTACTATCCCCCCTCTCCTCCCCTCCCCTCCCATCTTCTCTCTCTACCCCATCTACTGTAGTTCATTTCTCTCTCTTGTTTTTTTTTCCTTTCCCCTAACTTCCTCTTATAAGCAATTTGTATAACAGTGAGCGTCTCCTTCCATAACCATGCAATTTCCCTCCTCTCTCCCTTTCCCTCCCCCTTCTCGTCCCTGTTTAATGGTGATATTCTTCTCATGCTCTTCCTCCCTGCTCTGTTCTTAGTTGCCTTCCTTTTATCAAAGAAGACATTTGGCATTTATTTTTTAGGGATTGGCTGGCTTCACTTAGCATAATCTGCTCTAATGCCATTCATTTCCCTCCAAATGCCATGATTTTGTCATTTTTTCATGCTGAGTAATACTCCATTGTGTATAAATGCCACATTTTTTTTATCCATTCATCTATTGAAGGACATCTAGGTTGGTTCCACAGTCTAGCTATTGTGAATTGTGCTGCTATGAACATCAATGTAGCAGTATCCCTATAGTATTCTCTTTTAAGGTCTTTAGGGAATAGTCTGAGAAGGGGAATAGCTGGATCAAATGGTGGTTCTATTCCCAGCTTTCCCAGGAATCTCCATACTGCTTTCCAAATTGGCCACACCAATTTTCAGTCCCACCAGCAATGTACAAGTGTACCCCTTTCCCCACATCCTTGCCAGCACTTCTAGAATGCAACTAATTTTCTTGGAAACTGTTGATGTGTTTGGATGTCACATTTAAGATTCAACAGGAAAGATTAGCACATGTTTAGTCCAGAGCTAATTATTCCTCACATGGAGGCAAGAGCCTCTAAGTGCTCTACCAGATGGCTCATGCTTTATGAGGTTTTCCTGTTTCTTAGAAACACACACTATACCCATCCTATGCAAGTGCTGAATTTCACTCTCTCGTAATTTCAGATGGCCTTCTCCAGACTTGGGTATTTCCCTCATATGCATGTGCTAATGTTTCTTTGCTGTGTGTCGGAGGGGAATCCTCTGTGTATCTCCAGGTCTAGGAACTCTAGTCCATTTGATCTCCCCAGATTCCCAGCTCCATCTTGTCCATGCAGAACATTTACAGGCTTCTCTGGGGGTTCTCAGCCCTTACGCCATTTTCTTACTCCTAACAACTAACTACCCACACCTGTCAGCAGTTCTCATGCTGGCCTGGGTGCCCCTGAGACACGAGCCTGGTGACTTGCACAGATACTTCCACACTGCAGGAACTGCAGATCAGGGCCACACTTCTAAACCTGCAGCTTGCCAGCACAGCTGAGCCCAGATTCTGCAAAAACAACTCTAACAACTTTATTCAGCATAAAAAGCATATTTGTATCTGAATCAAAAGACCAAGTAATTGGTCTTAAATGTGACCATCTGAGGATGGCTTGGTCCTTAATATGCTACTAAATTCTTACTGATAGATAGATGTTTATGAATAGATATCATCTACAAGAAAGACATGTGGACAGGTACTGCTTGGGTTAAATGCTGAGAATAATTGTTACACATCTTTCATAATTGGCATTATATAATCTAAAATTGGGACATCTTTGCTCAGCCAAGCAGTGGGGTACAGAGACAAGTGGATGTTGGTGTTGGCCCTTCAGGAGCTCACAGACCAGATTCTCTTCTAGAGTCAGTCTTAGAAGCTTAGCAAGGACTTGTGGTATGAAGGGGTAAATGATCCATGACACTGCTCTTGACCTTTGCTGGTTAGATGCAACATGGCTCTTGGTATTCATCACGTCTTTTTTCCTTGCTGCTTCTAAGATTTTCCTTTTATTACCAGTTTTGAGCAACTGAATTATAATGTACTTTGGTATCGTTTCTTCATGTTTCTTGTTTTTTGGGTTCCTTGAGCTACTTGAATCTGCAAATTTCTGGTTTTCATAAAATGTGGACGAATTTCAACCATTATTTCCTTAAATATTTTCTTTTCTGTCCTCTTCCTTCCCTTGTGGGAGGGTTCACTGCATTTCTCAAGACTACTCGATTCTCAAGATGCACTCTGCATTCTTCTTTTCTTTTGGATAATCTCCCTTATTGTCTTCAAGTTCACACATTTTTTTCCATTTACAATAATCTTCTATTAATTCCATTTAAGTGCAATGAAATGCCATAGTTTCAGACATGTTATTTTCAACTCTAGAAGTTTGATTTGGGTCTTTTACATATTCCTGCCAGATCCTCTTAACGTTTTGAACATAAGAATCTGAGTTTAAAAGTCAAAGTCTTATATTCAAAATCTTCCAGTGCCCAAAGACATTTCATGATTTTTAAATTATCATAATAAGGAACTATATCTTTTTCAGGGAACAAGGTAGTTGGTTAAATACAGAGCTTAGATAGCAGATTAGATTTGTCACCATCTGGATATCCAGGTCTTAGTACCTCAGGTTAGTCTCAGCTCACAGTACCCTTCCTTTCCATGCCTGTTTAGGTAGTGCCATAAGGCAGGGGTGCTGGTAGGGACTCTTGGTCACAAAATTTGACAATCCTTGGGCCATGCCATCTCGTTCCCATCTTTGCATCCAGGTGGTGATGGATCTGCATGGTAGAGTGCTTGGCAGCTATGGTCTTCTCTGTTTGAAGATGACACATGTGAGACCCAGAGGTGTAACCTGCCCAAGATCATCACCCTCTGAAAAGGCAAGTCCTGGGTTTGAATTGTGGTTTGAATCAAAAATTACTGGACCATGTTAAGCTTACAGGGACATGAGATGTGAGGGACACTTCAAAGAAGTGATTTCCATTAATAACCTCCCTAGTCCTATAAGGCCACACTCTGGCCTTCTGCCTGGTGGGACTCTGCTTTTGAATGTTGTATGCACCTATCTCTGGTTGAAAATAGGAGACATCTTCCATGCTTGCCTGACCTGAATTCTGTAGGTAGAAACACTAGGGATGTTTTACAGGCAGGGAGGGAAAGGGACAATCATGTTCATTCCCCAGGCTCTCAAGGAAGCTTGAGCCTGTCCACACAGCAGCAAGCAGCTCCCCAGGCACACTCAGGGATCAGGCCCATGAGCTGTGATGTCACAGCTGGAAGGAAGAACTGGGGCAATGGAAATGAGAATGAGAGAGAGAGAGAGAGAGAGAGAGAGAGAGAGAGAGAGAGAGAGAGAAAGGGAGGGAGGGAGGGAGAGAGAGAGAGGGAGGGGTGTGACAAAAAGGCTGACATTGGACTGTATGAGCACAAGGAAATGTGCAGTCACATGATAATCTGAGGCCAGGACGAGTGACATCTTTGCCTCTGAGTTTCTGAAAATTCTGTAGCTATATGTCAATGATAACATTACTTTGAAGAGAATGAATGTCAAAGAAAAGAGTGGTTTATGAACATCCCAAATCCTGACTTTGATATTAAATGGATGTAACATGATGGCAAAATCAAAACTTTTTTTTGAATGTTTTTTATCTTTGGTTTCCCCATACATTCTATCTTCATTTCTCTAAGAGTGGTCACACATTTTTATATTTTAATGCAACAAGGCAAATTGGTGCTTGTAACTATGATGACCACAGTCAAGATTTTTTTTTCCCTGGTGAATCTTTTCCTATCAAAAATCAGGGTATTGAGAATGTTCTGTGAAAATCAAGCAGGAATAGTGTCAGCTTATAAGGACTTGGAGAAAGGACCCTCTTAATCTCGTATTTTTAAAAATATTTTTGCCAAACAGAATTAACAATACTGTTCTCCTCTGTAAGCTGATGATTTAAAAATGCAAGGGATCTTCTTGGGGGCTGGGATCCAGTACAACATCTAGAATACTCATATGGGTGTTTGCAGATTAGCTTCCTTAACAGCCAATGATGGTGCTTTGAAAACATCCACATGTCACAATTGTCCCTGAAAGTCAAGCAGCTCAGCTGTTCCCATAGAATCGCAAGAATTTCACAGCCTTTTCAATGATCATATTATTCACCAGTGGTCGTCAAAGACCCTGAAACCTTAAGAAGAATTTCATTTTTTAAAAGTTTTTTTTTTTCAACTTTCTAAGCCCAACAACTCAATATAATTGTTTTTTCCCTAAACCTCTTTGTTAGAATGCACCTCTTGGAACTACACTTGCATTATTTTCTCAAGACTTGCTGCAACTCCAGAGTCTTTTGTATTGTAACGAACTAGCCATACCTTCCAGCTCCCTGCGGCCAAGTTCTGCAGGGCACCTGCCGCCCCTTCCAGCGTGTCTGGGTTTGAGCACTCAGAGAGCAGTGTGAGGTAGGGTTTGACTATGGAGGGGTGCCACAGCATCTGGATCCCTTTGGGTGGTTCTGCACAGTCTGTAAGAGGTCCTACTCCATCCCACTGGTGGAAGAAAAGTGAGAGAGTAAACGTCTTTAACAACTTCCTCATATTTCCAACCTCAAACATCACAAACAAAACAAAAGCAGGTGTTATAGAATCCAGTGAATACTGGCAACAGGGAGGGTCAACTGTTCAGGGATTAGGAGAGCCATTCCTGCCACAGAGAGCTTAGGATGGAGTTTGTGGGGGGTTGTGATATATATAAAAGTGACTGCAACTGGAAGCCACCCAGGATTAGCTCTCTGATAATTATTCTGACACAACTTACACAGCAAAGAACAAGCAGAGATGGGGCGGTTTTGGATGGGTGGAAGAAGGCTAAAGATCGAGGTAGTACATATTATATTTACATATATCAGCTGTTGCATAGGAAGTTATCAACAATGGAAAGCCTGCACTAATGCAAAATTATAATAATTTATGCATAACTCATGCAAAACTTGGTCAATTCTTATATAATTTGTAAATACATACTTGCTTGATTTGTGGTACCATATTGCATCTAACAAAAAAATGACAGAATGGATGAAAGAGAAAAAATTGCTATGGTTTATTAGATGCACTGACATGAGCTATAGGCAAATCTGGATCTCACAGCAATCCCAATAGTTAAATTTGTTTGAATTAAATATAATGAATAATGGGAGAGCATGTAATTAAAAATTAATTACACATAATTTTAAAATTATGGCTTATATGCACAAAGAAATACCAGTCCACCACTAGAAATGAGAGTTATAAAGATTATAGCAACTTGGACAAATGATAACAATAAAAGTTAAATGAACAAATAAGATTCAAAGCACAATGGGAGATGGTGCTTTTCCCTAAGCAACATGCATCATAAAAACATGCAACAATTATAAAAGATGCTTTGATAAAACGTTTCTTTCATTTTTGTCTACACTTCAAATCTTCTATCTTCACTATGACTTTTAAAAATATTAAAATTTGAAATAATGATTCTGACCTTTGATTACATGAAGTTTTTGAATTTTGTGAAAAACAAAGGCAATTATTATAAAGAGGACAGATATTAAATATGCATATAATTGGGGAAAATATTTTCATACTTCTGAGAAAAACCACAGTAAAACAAAGCTATTCCTTTCTAATTTTAGGGTGGGGTACCAATCTGTTCATCCCATTTGTATCCATTAATGTATTTAAAATCAATATAACATATATAACACACACTAAGCTTCCTCACAGTCATTTTATATACATCCATCTGTATGTAGGTGTGTATATGTAAATAAATGTGAAAACAAAACTCTATTCCAGAATCTGAGTTAAGTTCCTTAGTCTTGAAATTTTTACTGGAAGAAAATAGACATTTGCCTCATATCCTTGCAACATAAAAATGGAAATGTTGATAGAGATACTATAAAGTTATTTAACTGTCACAAATAATTTCCAGAATTATATTACTTACTTTCCAAGAGACAAATTCAAAATTCATGAACATTTCCTCTCCATTATCATATAGCTTAGCTTAGGTCAGAGCTAAATGATGTCAACTGATGGATGTTGGACATCCCACTAAAGGTCATTTTCAATGAGTTTGTCACTCAGTTTCAACTATAAAAAGGAGGCTCGGTACATAAAACATCTTGGTTTTTTTAATCAAAACCATTCATAGATAACTTTGCATGAAGCCTTTAGATGACTATTCATGAAGCCTGCACACCTCTTTCAAGTATTAACAAAAACACTGAAAGTGAAACGCCCTTGCCATACTGCTCCTGGTTCCTTATTTGAGACCCGCCCCACTCTTTGAGTTGGACAGAAAGGACACTAGGGAAAGACACAAGTCATTGTGCAAGTGTGTCAACTTGGATGATGAAGCAGTAGTAACATTGGCTTCTCAAAGGAAGCCAGTTAGAGCAGCAAGTCTAGCTACTAATGTAACAAGAAATAGAAAAATATTGCATTGGCTATTTTGTTTATTCTATTTTCTACTTTATCATCCCCTTAAACATTTTAAATTAACATTATCATTTAAAGAACTAATAAGATCTAGAAAAATCAGAATATGAAATGTCAACTCAACAAGGATGAGATTTCCCTCTTCCAGAAGAGCTGACAGGTGAGCAGGGGGTGTAGGGAAGTAGTGTCTGTGGACTCATCACAAATGTGACAGCTGAAGTGTAAAAAGAGGGAAAGCAGCTGCATTATCTTTTGTTGGCTCTTCTCTTGTTTCACTTTTCCAACTTCTCCCCGATAAAGCAGGATTAATAGTTATAGCAGTAGACAACTTTCTTTTGCTCTGACATGACATCTATGTAGCTCTTAATACCTTTTATTACAATCATTTCTTAATAGCTACAGAGACACTCTGAAGGAAATAAAAGCACAATGGATGTGAATATAGATAATCTTTGATAGCAACTAGAGATATAGTTCAAAGGGGATTCTTTGCTATTTCGGAACATTGATGGCCCCCTGGAAGGTTAACATGGAAGAAAAAGAACTATTTCAAAGCCAGTTGATGTAACTGACCTTTATTCAAACTTTCATTGAATTAATAGGGGCAAATGTATCGGTATCCATTAAAGAAGAGATTTTCATTAATGAAAATGACTGGACTTTTTCAAGGGTTATGTAAACATATTTGACATTATTTTGTCTAGCTAACCAACATCAACCAGGTAACAGAGCAGTGGTGCAGCTAGGGTCACACTTTGAAGTAGATAAAATTGTTCTGTAGTTGAAAACTTTCAATGTGATTATTTCTCTTGGTGAGGATACTTGAGAAATTGTGGGATATGAAACTCTTACTAAAATAGAAATACATCATTTATAAATTTAGATACACAATGATTTTGTCCTAACATTTCTACTGGTACATTGAGTAAAGGCAAGTGATGACTAAATCTTTAACATGTTCAAAAGGCTGACCAAACGAATAGCTATATTGTCCCACAGAACACAGAACTGAATTTGTAAACCTTGTGCCAACTGTGTTTGATATCCACTCTATCTTGAGGACATTCTTGGAATATTAAAGAAGAATGAAATTAGGGCATTTGCCTATAAATGGATGGAGCTGGAGAATATCATGCTAAGCAAAATAAGCCAATCCTAAAAAAAAACTAAGGCTGAATTTTTTCTCTGATATGTAGATGTTAATACATAATAAAATAGTGGGTGGGGCTAGGGAAGAAGAGAGTTACTTTGGATTAGATAGAGGGGAGTGAAGGGAGGGAAAGGGTATGGGGTAAGAAGGATAGTAGAATGAATCTGATAATTATGTCTTGTTTGTGGCCATATAGGTTTTTATGCATATATTTAGAGTTCATCAAGCTAAGGATTAAGTAGGTTATAACCAATCAATGAGACTTTCTCATGGAAACACACACAGCAAGTGCTAACAACAGTGCTTGTAGGAGTGCCTGCCAGCTACTTCTCAAACTCTCTGCCATGAAGTACTGGTGGGGACAGGCTAGCAGCAGAACAATGGAGGTGCTTAGAGGATGTGGACAACAGATCATGGAACAAACCATGAGGCTGGTTTTTCTCATCCCAAATAGTGACTCCCTCCAAAACATACCAGCAGATTCTGTACTGGCTTTGAATGTACAACTCTGTTAATACCATCAATTAAAAAAAAAAAAAAAAAAAAAAAAAAAAACAGTACCTGGTTTATTATCCAACTTCAAAATTGTCTAGAATTAAAAAAAAAAAAAAAACAAAAAAACATGTATTTGCCTATCCAGAATGTAAAGCTTCAAATCTTTTTGGAAAGGAAGAGAATTATACACTTCTAGAGTTACCAATTTAAACACAAGGCTTTTTGACAGGACTGTGGTCAGGGCAGAGGATGTAGGATAGCGTTGTTAACCTGAGAGGGAATATGATGTATGGGATGTGCAGGTGGCTGCAAGAGTCCTGGGTGCCGTGCAGCTAGACAGCAGCAAGGGCTTCTAGTGCTCAGCAGCACGGCACGTAATTGTGGTAACTGAGGCTGACAATGGCTTAAGGGCACATTTCAACACAGCCAGCAGAGAGGATTTGGAATGTTCTGGTTGAGGTGATGGATGTACCAATTCTGCTGATCTGATCATTTTGTGTTGAATACATGCATTGGAACATTATACCATAACTCATAAATACATTCAATTTTTATGTGCCAATTAAAATTGAAAAATATTTAAAAATATTTTTGGTTTCCTCGTAGAGGCTAATTCTATTTGAATAATTTCTATCTTAGTTGGTTTGAGGATGGATTAGTAGAAGCCATTTGCTCTTTATGTGAAGAGAATGATAAAACTTAGGGAAGAAAATTTGAAAGTCAAAAAAAATCATAAAATAAAATCCCCAAACTAATAACTGAATGAATAAACAAAAAGTTCAAGATGTCAATACACTTTACAGAGACTCTATGACAGGAAGGGTTTTTTGAGGCACAGAGACTCACAGGACAACTATCATTATCACATTCATAAAAGCCCCTATTGAATGAGGAGAATTAAAAGACAGCTTCTCTTCCCTTTGAACTAGCTTACAAGGTCCCCAGTCTCTGGTCCCCTGCACCCTGTGCTGGGTACTGAGGAGATACAAACAGGAAGCATTTGCTAAAACGGGAGAAGGTTTTCAAGGAGAAGTCAACGTCTTCCAAATGTGCCTTGTTTTAGTCTCAGCCAGTCAAGTCTGCCTTCCCCAAAGAGGCTTTCCTGCTGAGCTGTATCTTGGGACATGAATAGCAAAGGCTGGCATTGCCAGCAGAGCCCATCTCTATTATGTAGATTTCTCTACCAGCCAGGGAACATCAAAGCTCTTGCATATATGCAGCATAGCTTTTCAAAATGGGATTTCAGTGAAACAAACAGACCAAAGATGCTGTAGGACTAAGGGAAAGAGTCTGCATCAACAGAGGAACACTCTGGTTTTAAGATCCCATTCTTCCTTCCCAGGGGAAGGAAGCCAAAGCACAGTGAAATACAGAAAGAGAAGATGGCTCTGTGTAGGTAAACTGTCTGGGGATGTTATCTCAAGCAGGATTGGTTTAATCAGGCTGCAATCAGCACTCAGCACTTTAGAAAATACTTAGGACCAAATCCCACATCCACTCATTGTCTGCTGCCACTGTTGCTTGGCTCGTCTGAACTGCAGAGATACTAGCTGATTTGCTTTCACAGTATTTTATGACCACTACAACATTTTGGAGGTGAGAATAGAAAGGACAGGTGAGGGTTGTTGGCACCAATTTATCTGTAAAAAGCCATAAGACACAAAATTCTTTGTGTTGACTCCTGGGAGTTTCAAAGGCCAGGAGAGTTCCAGTGCTGCCTCAAGGCTGAGGCTGAAGCTGAGGCTTTGCAGAGAGAAAACAGAACTGGTGGCCAGTTAGTTGTGACTGTGTGGCACTGCAATGTCAGACTTTGCCCTGTACAAGACAGGAGGGCTCTGGCACTTGAGAAATGAGAAACCTCTGTCAAGAAGAGGCAGGGTAGGGTGCTTTCTAAAAAAGGCTCAGGACAAGAGACCTTCCAGGATACCTGCCAATTCACCTCCCTGCATGTGCATGGGGCTGGGAGTGGGCACACAACCTTTGGGAAGAGGGAGGGAGGTTGGAAGAATGAGGCTGGCTAATGTATGTGCCTGAGAGGCCTGCTACCATGACTGCTCAGCATCACGGGACTTTCCTGACCATTCTTCAAGTCACTGCTGGAATCACCTGGAACAGCAGGACACTCCCCTGCCATTCTCTCTGCTCCCAAGTTCCCCTCCCAATCCAGGGAACCTGAGATGTGATGCTCCCTGTGATCTGCTTGCTAAAGGGGCTTTGTGACCTACATATCAACATCCCTCAAGATCACCGTGGAATCTTGGTTGTTTGGTGATTCAGTCCTCAAAACAGAGCTAGGACTGGGGATGTGGCTCAGTGGTAGAGCATTTGCCTAGCATGCATGAGGTTCTAGATTTAATCTCTAACACACACACACACACAGACACACACACACACACACACACACACACACACACACACACCAGTCTAGTACCCTGGACTGGACTTAACAACCAAGGCAATGTTCCCTCTCAAAGTACAGCTGGTAATCTCTGCAGAGATATCTGGTTATCATAACAGGGGCCGGGTGGGGGTTGGTGGTGCTAATGCCATCTGGTAGGACCCAGGGATGCTGATAAACACCCCACAATGCACAGCACAGACCCATAGCAGAGAATCACTCGGCTGCAAATGTCTCTAGCAGCAAAGCTGAGAAACTCTGGTGCAGTGGTCCAAGACAGAGTATTGGTGGCATGGAGTACTGAGTGGCAAAATGTAATTAAGACAACTTGATGAGACAGCTGAAACAGAGCTTTAAGTCTGGAAATTCAGAGAAAATAAATAAGCAACACTTTCACATGATTTTGGAGGTGAGGAAAAGGCAGAAGAAAAATCTTATTCATAGATACAGGAGAGTTTCTGCATCAAAACGTGCAGCTGATCTTTGCAGGAACAAGTGGTTCACTGCTTCTAAGACATGATATTCCATGTCTTGAATCAACAAGCTCCTGGCATATGGTGGGGTTTTCACAGAGCAAGACTAGCCTGGAAACAGCCAAGAGGAGTGTGTGGCAGCTGAAAGAAGCAGATGGCTGGAGAGGAAATGGTATTGAACACAAAAGAAAAATCATGGTTACTAATAAGAAAAGGAAAACCGCTGGAGAGAAGAAAAACAACTTGTGATGCTAAGAAATGAAATGCTGAGAGTTTCAACAGTGTCTTGACAGGCAGATCCATGAAGTGATAATAAGGAAATCAACTCCACATACCTAAATTGTCATTGGCAACGTGATAGATAAATTTCTGTTCATGTATCAAAAGCCTTTAAACATTCATTTGGTCTAGATATTTCATTTTGAAGATGTATCTTTAAGACACAATTAAGAAGGTACGTGAGGTTTAACTACATGGGTGTTTATTACAGTTTACACCAGTGAAAAATTAGAAGCAACTTTTCTAAAAAGAGGGACTGGCTCACAACATCATGGTATGCCCAGCAGTGGAATTCTCTATAGCTCTTCAGCATTGCAGCATAAAGAGAAACTTGCTGGCAGAGAGAAAGGTCATGCCGTCCAGTGACAAACTGCCACAGCACAGTCTACTATCCCCAACCTGCTCTCCCCTGCAGAGCTGTCAAGGTGGCAGGAGAGAAACCCCCTGGGTACAGGTGAGAAGGGGCTGTGCAGTTTCCAGAGAATGTGCAAACAGTAAAATACATAAAAGTTATTATTGTTATTATTAGTAGTATATGCAAAAATGTGGAATGAGTTCAGTGATAAGACACTTCTCTCATAGGAACAGGGAGCTCCTACTAAATTCCCTTAATTATGTCACCACACCTCATTTTTCTGTATTAACAAAATGCCCAAGGATCACACACAAAGGGTCCTGGTGACTAAATTCCTGCTCCCCTGGCAGCTCAGGTATTACTGTGAATCTTGCAGGGCACCTGGGTACCAGTAACAGTGATCTGTGCAATGTCAGGGTAGGGCAGGGCTCTCCTGTCTTTCCTCCATCTATCTGTATATATAGGTGCAAAACCCAAGGGCAAGGCAGCACCTAGCCAGGTGCTCTCATTGGGAGGGTTTGGTAAACACTTGCCAGGGGCCCCTGCAGCCCCGGAGGGAGGTTGAAGAGGTTAAGAATCAGGGCTCAATCCTTACCCACAGATTCCTTCCTTTCAGGGAGAGGATAAAAGATACAGCTTGACTCAGGAAAGGGGAAAAAGTGGGGCTGGGCTTAGTTCTCATAGGGCTAATGAACCGGTGCTGTCAAAGAGAGTGTGAGCATGGATCTCCCAAAGTACAGGCATGTGTAAGATGAATGCATAAATCCAGGAGTGGTCACAGAACTGTAAATCACTAGAGAAATGGAACCTAAAACAAATGCTAACCCTGATGCATTCAAGTAGAATTCAGGAATTAGACTTAAGAATGCATTCTCATTGATTCTTACTCAAAATACCTTCTTTAGCCTTACCTTTACTGGAGGCAAAATTATTTCTCAAATAGTTTAGAAATTCTGCACTGTGATCTTGACAAATGCATTTGCATATTTATCTTGAATTCAAAGACTGTCAATGGAGGGTGTTGTGCATTCCAACCTATTTCCCAGGCCAGTCAGGTCCCAAGTTAGTATAACCCTCAGAAGCTGGATATATGACCACAGTGTCCAGGGAAATCTGGACATGTGACCTCAGCATCCAGGGAAGGACATGGATGTGAGACCCCAGTGTGGGGAGAAATAGGGAAATCCTCAGTGGCAGGGTTTTGGCCAGCAGCAGAATGAACAGCTCCTTCCCACTACTCCCTTTCTTGGGGTGAGGGCAGCTTGGGGTAAGGGCTTAACCTCCCAGGGGCCCTGGGAATGTGGTGGAGGCTGTTCCGATACCCTGGAATGAGGAGGGGTAGCTGCCTACTGGCCTTTACTTGACTGTAGGGGACCCACTTACAGTTGCACAAGGTGAAAATCATTTTTTTTGAAGAGGTCTCCCTCTACAGCCACAAAGGGCTTTGAATAGTCCCTACAGCCAAACTTCTGATGCCATTCTGTTGGATGGGCTGTGAATTCTGACTCACACTAGCAAATTCAAGATGCAAAACCAAACCTTCTCCAAACGTGCAATAAAGCACTCATTGGATTTTGTGCTTCCCTTCATACAGCGCGTCTATTCCAGGAATCTCTGCCACCCACATGGCAGCCAGCCTGGCCCCACAAGGACCTCAGTGCATGTGGGAATCAACACATAGTAGGCTCAGCCCCAGGGTCCACCTCCACTCTAGGAGCTGTCACATCTTGCTTGGCTTTTTTTCTTATTTTGAAATTTCCCATCTTGGCTCAGCTGCAAGACATGGGGGGAGTTATTTAACTTTCACCGTTTCAGCTGTGAAATTCCCACAGGAAAACTGTGTGGGCACTTCAGTGATTTTACCGCACAGTGGAAATGCAAACTGGGTATCTGGACATACAGAAAGGAAATTCACGTTGCAAGGAGGGAGGCAATGAGTGCATGCAGCCGTGAGTGTCCAGCATCAACTGGTCCTGGGATTTCTTTTTCTTCTTTATCTTGCCCCAGCACCCAGAGCTCTCTGCATCCTTGCCGATGGCCTCACCACAGAGCAGCCCATCCAGCTCATCCATGCCCATGTGCTGTCCCTGAGACGTTTCTGCTGCCAGCCTGTAGGAGAGGTTCCTTAAGATGCACACACAGTTTTCAACAGTCTGGGAAAACAGAGGAGAAAGAAAGAGAGAAGGGAAAACAAAAGATGAATGAATAAGAACTAACCAGCGCTCTGCCCTCCACCCTGGACAGGCAACGAGTCCCAGGCACACACTTCTCTCCTGCTCCCAGGGCTCCCCTGACCCCAGTGGAAAGAATTCAGAGAAGCATAGAAAGGTCATGATACCCTCTCTCCCCACACAGAAGCTATGCATCAACACCAGTGGCTTCTAAGCACCTGTTACTGTTGATTGACAGTTCACTGGAGAGAGAGGAGGAATTTATAACCTCAGGCTGTCCCCAATGCCTCTACTCCCAGACTGGTCCTGCCTGGGACTCAGAATCCCAGTCATGAAGAGCACAGGCCCTGGCCTGTGGTCAGCCCTGGTGGGTGACCCTAACCTGCACCATCTACACTTCTGGGTGTAAGAGGAGCAACATACACAAACCAGGCCTCTCCCATGCACATCAGTGGCTATGGCCACTGGGAGGCATATCTGTTCTCATTCAACTGATTCTTTCAAGAGGACCAACATTCCTATTTCCTAGCAAAGTGGTTCAACAGCAGTTAAGGGCACATGTGGAGCTGGACACCTGTAGGGCTCCGGATATCCACTATTAGCTGTTTGACTTGGGGTGATATAATCATGGTATCCTGGACTCACTGTCCCCCTCCGTACAATGACCACAACAGGACCTCATCAGTAGATTGTTGTGTGGGTCAAGGGAGCTGATGCATGTGTGTGCAATGGTCAGAATAACGCTACCAAGTGTCCACATCCTAACTGCTGGACCTGTGAATGTGTTAGGTTCTATGGAGGGTCACTAAGGCTGTAGGTGGAATTAAGGTTGCTGTTTGGCTGACAGATGGGCAGTTTATCTAGATTTTCTAGGTGGCCCATTTACCACAAAGTCCTGTAAGAGGGAGGCAGAAGAGTCAGGACAAGAGGGTTGTGATGCTGGGAGGTAGGAAAGGCCATCAATGGCTTTGAGTATGGAGGAAGGGGCCACAAGCCAAGGGATGTGGGCAGCTTCTGAGCTGGGGTGTGGAAGGAAGCAGATTCTCCCCTGGAGACCCCAGGAGAAGCCAGTCCTCATGGCACTTTCCATTTAGCCCACTGAGACACATTTTGGACTTCTATACTCTAGAACTGGAAGATAATAAATATGTGGGGTTTTACCCAGCCACCAAGTTTGTGGCCATTTGTTACAGAACAGAACAATAGGAAATTGATGCAGTGGGTGGGCACCAAGAATGCTGGGGACACCAGGAATCATTCTAATGATGCTGGGAGAAGGCCTGGATTCAAAAGCCTGAGGCATGGGACCCAGAGGGAGTCAGCATGGCTTGGGTTTTTGTGTGGGCTCTGCCATTTAATGAGCTGCATGACTTAGGCAAGATTCTTAAACTCTCTGTGCATCATAGGGCTAAAGGTCAGGGTTAAATGAGGTCACAGACACAGGTCTCAGAAGAGTGACTGATGATGATGCATTCACTGTTATCATCAGAGGTAAAATGTGGGATTCAAGAAATATAGTTCTAATAACCTCCAATTGATGATAGGAGGGGTTGGCTGGTAAACCAGAGCTTACAGGCCAAGCCAATGGAGCTTATACATAACCAATCAGGGGAATTCAACATGCCCTGTTTTTTTATGACATATGGTTGCTGTCATGTTACAATGGCAGAATTGAATAGTTGGGACAGAGACCAGGGGGCTCACAGAGCCACACACGTTTATGCTCTAACTCTTTGCAGAAAGTTTGCTGGTTGAGACAGAGCTGACCATTTTGACATTTGTCCTGGACTTGAGGAAACAGAGGAGAGGAAAAAAAAATACTCCAATTTTTAAAAGGGCATAACATCAGGAGGCAATTAATCTGTGATAAGTTTTTCTTGAAAAAAATCACAACACCTTGGCTTCAATTTCCAACACATCTATTATGTGTTTGTCACCACTGAACATAGGTACCATGATTCCATTCTATGGAGGCTAGAAAGCACAAGCAATGCTGTGGGTGACCAGGGCAGATGCTGCCTCTGATCTGCAGTCCAGGCTCAGGGCTGGAACTGGGATCCCAGTCCTGCCTGATTTCCTCTATAGGCTGAAATCTGGTGAGATGCATCTGTGCCCTTTGCTGGATCATGGGCATGTGAAAGTCAACCAGGAAAATCAGCTCTCAGGACACATATCTGGGGCCTTTGCCATTCTAGACCTTTCTTGTCGAATTTTCAAGGTTTCACGGCAGCTAATCCCACAGGCTTTGAGTCAACTTGATTTTCTATTTCAAAGCTCCTCTCAGCATCAAAAAAGGAACCTGGCATGAAAGCAGGTAAGCACAGGACAATGCATGAAAGACAGAAAAGTCTCTCATTGAAAGGAAAATGTTATGGCATAAGTCAGAACGATTTTCAAATCAGCTCAAAGTGATTTTTCTTACATCAAAGACTTGGGAGAATAAACTTCTCTCTCCTCCTGCTGTTCATCTTCCCCAGGAGCTGTGCCATTCCTCTGTTTAACTACTAGGGACTAAATCTGCTGTCTTGAGAAGTGTTTTATAATCTACCTGCTGAGGGGAGATGATTCAGGGAGAAGCTGGAGGGACAGAGGGAAAGAGGTGGGGGTGGGAGGTGAGACGGGCCAGGAATTGAACTCATGGCTCTCATTAAGATCCCTGGAGTGTGGCAGTCTGGTGTGGTTTAGGTAGGTTACCAATTCAAGAGCTTTTCTCTGAACAGATGGGGGAGGGGTGGAGGAAGAAAAGAAAAAGGACCCGACTACCAGCAGAAGTCATGTGGCAGCTGGTGGCTTTGCTTGTGACATGCATTGCTGTCCACAGCAATTTTAGAAGTTTCTTTTGGCCACCAGGGTCATCTTTACTCCTTATTTTCTATTAGAAAGGGCTAATATGGAAGTCGTCTGTAGAGTGCTCTACCATATGCTACCCATTCAACAAACTGTCCCCATTATAACAGAGCTGAGAGCTTTCATAGAATCTAGGCTCTGTATTCATTAACTTCTCTGGCCTTAAAGGGAATGCGTGCTCATTTTTATCCCCTTGAACTTGTCATTGTGAAAGCTCAGAGTGGCCAAGCAGAGCACTGAGTGGAAAATTGTGGTACAATAATAACATGTTAAAACTCCATCTTAGCATGCAGCCTGCAAAACATTGCTGAGTGATTTATCACATTTGCAACAACCTTGGCATACAGCTATGATTATCCTCCCTGTCACAAAGCTGAGGTCACTTGGGCATGGTCCTCCAGCTGGCTGGAGCTGGAGATGGTACTGTCCACTGGTGCCACCTGGATGGCCCTCAGTGCTCTTCCTACATATCAGGTATTTCAGGGTCTTCTGACTCCAGATTTGAAGACTCCAGATTATTTCAACTTTCCTTTTTGGGGAAATGTGGATATCCAATAGATGACTTCCAAGGTCTCACAGGAGTATTAGAAGTTTGATGTCTGAGGCATCAGATGAGAGATAGTTGTGCCTTTGAGCACACTGGCTCTCAAGCCACACTGCTGAGACTGCCTGAGCTCAGAAATGGTGCAGGGGAATGTGGCTGAGGCACAAGGCCACTGACATTCACTTTAGCTTCACCTGCAGTACAGAAGTCATTTAAGTTCCTTCGTATGCATCATGGTAAGAGGCTTCGTCTCCCCTCACCTCAGTCTTTCACAATGGCAAACATCAAGATGCTTAGCATGGCTGCTTCAGGAAATAACCTTCAGTAGCTCTTTTAAAAATCAGGAGTCTATTATGCTAACAGGCCTCTGTAAATTCTCAGGGCATCTCAACTGGTCACTTTTCCAGAGATTTAAATTTTCCTGTCAATGATGCTAAAAGGTCTAAAATGGTCATTAGAGTGTTTACAAAAGAGGAACACTTAAGCCTCTGTTACATTATGTTCTGTCCTAGAAATTAATAGCTCATGGCCAATGAGTGGATGTAGGCCTGGGGTTGGCAAGGATGAGATGACAAGCAGCACTTGTGACTCAAAGAGCTGGAGTCCCAGGAGACACCCAGGGCCCCAATCTTTGAGGAGCAAGGCTGAGCCACCGGTAATTCTCTAAATTTTTTTGGTTTTTGTAATGAGTGGCCAAGCCTGAGAAGTTTAATGTGAACTTACTCTCAAAGCTGAAAACAACTAAGGGAACAGAATCACTCCTATTTATTTTTTGTTTGATTTTTACAATTATATTATCAAAGCAGATTGCAATTGTCCCATTCAGAGCTCCACCTACTAAGGCAGGCCCTTCATCCAAGATGCACATCAGATTCATTTTTAAAGGTATCAGCACTTGCAACCAGAGCTAGGCAGTCAGATTAGGGACAACAAAGGGGTCTGGGAGACATATTCATTAGTGCCCCAAAGGCAACTCTGATGAAGAGTCTGGGTTGGGGACCATGGGATCAGATAGGGGTTTGCAATGAGTGTGGATTTGGCTCTGCATAGAAGGCATGGCCATGTGCAGGGACCCGTTGGTTTGTTAGTACTGAGGTGGGTGGGTTGGGAGATGCTACTGGCATCCAGTGGGTGAAGGCAGGAATGCTGCCTGATCCTGGTTACAGCCCCTTACAATGAGGAGACAGAAGGGCCCAATTGTTAACAGGAACAGCTCCTCAGAGCCCTCATTAAGGTATCACACTTATCCATGCACTAATTTCAAGTATAGGTAGAAGCTGTGTTTATATGAAGATACTATGAAATTACTTTGCGAAATTATATTAGTGTGAATTGAAACTCATCTAGTTAAGAGAAAACAAAATAACTCAAACACTGGAAAGGTTCAGCCATTTCCATCTTGGCTTGTGAACTACAGCAGTGAGTACATATTAATACCTTAAGGCACTGGCAGCTTCATTTAGCTTTTTAACATTCTCTTAGATTTTGAAGGCATTTTAAAATGGCATTTAGTACAATTATCAGTTATTAAAAAGATAATATGAGAATACATATTCCAATCTTGAGGAGTTTTAATGTTAACCTGGATTGTCACACATTGCTGATCTAAGGTTGGAATGCTAGTTCTAAGGCCACGAGGAGAGGCCCGCCTGCCTGGACAGAGTTGGAGTCACACACAGAAGCAGAGAGAGCTCAGGATGCATGTGTGAAGTGCCACCACAGCTCTCCGTGTTGTCCTCCATCACGAGGCCCCGCGGCATCTGTGTGCTCTGAGTTGCTCAGTCTGTGCAGAAACTACAAACATGGCTATCGATCTCACTGCTGCTCCCAAGTGCAGACTGGACCACGTAAATCAAGGCATCTGTGAGCCCGTCACACTCCCGCATCCTCCGGTGGGCCTCCTCTCCGGCTGAACTTACATTCCTGCAAAGCAGAGGGAAGTGTTAGTCATCACTGACCTTCACTGTGGTCACTGAGAGTGCATCCTTCCAGGCCACCACCCCCAGTTTTAAAGAAAACTTTTTTTTCTTGGTAGAATGTTAATCAAGAATATAGTTTTAAGGCTGGGGTTGTGGCTCATGGTACAGCTCTTGCCTAGCTGTGTTTCAGCACTGCATAAAAATATAAACAAATAAAATAAGTTTATTTTCAAAAAAGAATATAGCTTTAATGAGTAGGATTGGCTTCAACAAGAGTTCCTGGAATTGAGTAAAACAAAGATCCCTTACTGCAACTTGGAAAATAGAGCATGCGGACATCCTAGCATGATTGATCTTCCAGTCTTGTGACTGCTGAGAATGGGGGACTTTCAGAAAGTCCCAGGGTTCATGTCATTTATAATCAACAAGGGAATCAGAAGTCTTTTGATTCAAAGGATTCTTCTTCTTTGAGAAGTCTGAAGCAATTTCAAAGACAGAGCTTCTGACTCATTGAAATATCTTAGAGATCTAAATTGGCCTGCCTCAAAAATATACCTACCTTGGCCCAGCCAGAAGTAGACTTCTAGGAATTTACTCTAAGGACACAGAGTTTCTGGACAATTTAGTCTTTGGGATGTCCATGACAGTTCTTAGGGAAAGAAGTTACTCCAAATGCTTTCCTGTCCTTCAGGGCCTGAGCTAAAGTCCAGAGAAGGAGCCTGTTGGACCGGAACCCAGCTAGGAAGCACACAGACCATGGTTAAGATTTGGATCCAGGGGAAAATTTCTGCAGGGACTCTGGACCACACAGAGGGGATGCTGGGGGAGATGAGCTTATGGAGGGCACAAAGGGATTAGAAGAATTTAGAGAGAAGGACAGAGAACTAACTAGGTAGGACAATGGTTCTCAAACTTTGGGAACCTCAGAACAACCTGGAGGGCAGATAAAATATAGGGTGCTGGATTCCACCTGGGTGTGGCTCAGAAAGCCTGGGTTGGAGTCAGTTAAGGTGCATCTCCATGGTGATTCAGAAGATGAGAGTGAGGCCCTAGACCTGCGGGGTGAGTTTGGCTGGAGGAAGGTGGTCCTCTTTGCTGCCTGCTAGGAGGCCATGGGGAGGATTCCCAAAACCTCTGAACTTGGACAGTCTGGAAGAGTGTAAATAGTAGGACTCTCCACACCAGCATGGTCATCAACACAGGCACTTCCTCATTTTGTTTTCAAAATATCTTTTGCGGTTGCACCTATTCTACTTGGCAGGTGAGGAAGCTGAGACTTAAGGAGTTTGTCCAAGGTCCCGCAGCTACTTATGGAGACATTGAAATGAAATATGAGGAAAGGAGAAGCCAACAGCTTCAGCCTTAAAGGAGAATATGGATGGAGTAGGTTTTGTTTGTTCATGGTTTGGGGATTTTTTTTTTTTTAGGATAAAAAGAAAATGAAATATGCCTAATGCTATAATGCTAGTGAATATAATGCTTTCTTTGATATCTAAAAAGTTTCAAAAGAGATATTAAAAAGGATTTATCAGCATTTTAGTGTATCCCTAGAAAATGTTATTTAATTTAAATTAGGATTTTTGGCATTTGCTGATCTTACAATATGAACAAAAATTTCACTTTCTTAGGTAATACAACTAATCAAATATTGACAGCGTTTTAATGCAAATTTTATAAATTTCACCTTGTGTTGATCAACATGTTTCTGGCAATGTCCCTAGTGGGGGGCGGGGAGGGAGGAGTAACTCACTTTCTGCTATGGGAAATGTGGCAGGAGGCACAATAGTATTATTTTAAACTAGAAGGATGGCCTTTATAAAAGTCAAGTTTAGACCTTGAAATGATTTTCTCCAGGTTGAGCTTTGAAGATATTAGAATAAGTTTGTCAAAATTCCCTATCAGACCTCCATGGCAATGAGTGACCTTGGGTTTGGGAGGGTGGTTTTTCCAAATGAAGAAACTGAGGAATTCAGAACTGAAAGCACCTCAGCTCATGTACACCCCAGTCTGAAGTACCCTGAATACACCTCCTGGAGGGATGAGATATCTTTCTTTTGAATACTGTCATGATGGGGTGGCAGCCTCCTGACCCACAAATAGACTTAATTATGATTAGCACTAATTTCACTGGTAATCAAAAAATGTGCAGAAAATAACAGGAAAGAACAGTTCATCAACATTAGATGCTGTCAACATTAATTCCAGCATATTCTAGTTTCTATTTGATTCTAGACCAGTCTGCTCCCAAATTTAAAACATTTTTAATTAAAATGTACGTGATGTTGAGACAAAAGAAAGATTAATATAGTCTCACTAGACAAGGTAAAAGGACCAAGACACACACACCCACCCACCCATATGCCTACTGTCTGCAAGTGACAGGAGACAACATATATTATCAAATGGACACAAGTTTGTGCTTGTCTCTTTTATGGGTAATGGTTTCATACAAGCCTTTGGACCTAAGTTTCTACTTTTATTCAACTATTACAGAATTGGTAAAAATCACATTAGGTGAAACTTTGGGCTTGGCTTTGCAGGCAATGAGGTTTTCCTTTTTTCTCCTTTTCCTCCTAAACACAAGATCTACCACTTTTTCAACTATGGCACTCAGCTTTTGCTGTACATTACCAGGTACCTGAAGAAGAATGATGTACTTTCCACCCACCGTCAGGAACCAGTGCAGAAATAAGATCACAGCCTCAGTAATTCCAAAACAAAATCCATGATGGAGGTTCAAAACGATAAGGAAGTAGGAAGGGAACCAGATACATTTGGTCCCTCAAATCCCATCTTTTGGTTTTCTCTCTGGCTTGATCTCCCACATATTGGCCATCTTCACCAGAAGCACTTTTTATGGGAAACAGGAGGCCCATTCAGTTGAACGTGTGGTGGAAGCTCCACAGCATAGTCTGTGAGAGTACTGTGTTTTGATTTAAATAGTACAGAGAATGATGGTGGCTCAGAGGAACAAGGTGTCCAGCAGCAACGGACACCTGTGCCACTTGCAGCAGGTGCACCTTCCCTGGTCTGGCCACTCAGTTGAATGTATGCTGTGAGCTCTCTTGTAGAGCTATGAGAGCACAGTCCTTGAGCTCCCCAAGGAAATCACTGTGACCACTGGTGTTTATCATCCAAGATTATTTTCTACTCCTAATAAATGACCTGGGCAGGTATGATTTTGTTTTTTAACCATCCTGTTTCCTCAAGAAACTCGCATTTATCCTTAGAAAATGTATCATTGTCTCTTTTTATGATGGTACCTACAGATCTCACTTAGTCATCAAATGACTTCTGGTGTCGCATTTATAAACAGATCATGATTCACATTTTTTAGACTTTTTGCACCTAAATGGACACTTAGGTTATGTCTAACTTTTTTCCTATACTTAACAATATTGAGCTAAAGTTCATAGTTATGGATTTTGTCAGATGGATGCTGTCGACCTGTTCTAGGAATAAAGAATTTACAGAAATAAATCCATTCAAGTTTAAAAAAGTAGATACATGCTTTTTCTATACTCAATGCTATCTTGTGATAAAAAGACAATATAATACCTAGTCTTTGACCTTTAACTGGTCACAGATTAGCCAGATAAACAGATGTGTGTGTGTGTATGTGTGTGTAATGTGACTAAATATTTTGCAAGCAGCAACCAGCAATATGAAGGATTTGAGAACCAATCACCTTTGAACTTGACTCTTCAATGTTCAATAGAAAATGAACACAGGCTGAAATGGATGGAAGGGTTATCATTCACCTCATTCAACAGACTCTTTCCTTAAATTGTAATTCTATAAAATTGGACATTGGTAATTTTCCTTAATATTTATAGCAGAAAATTGTGAGTTGTGATTAAGAAATAAGGACACAGAAGGCATTAAATGTGTTTCCAGCAAGGAAGCATATCTCATGTGAAATCAGTGAAAATTATTTTTAAAGGTAGATGGGAAGAGTGGGATAAAATCACAGACATGGGCTCAGGAGCAGTCTAGCTAAATGGTGTGTGTACACCAATCAGCACATCTGCTCAGAGGTGGGGTCAGCAGACCACTAAAGCCTTTGACAGAGGAGAGGACCTGGCAAGAAGAGGTAGAATTCTGCATCTAATGCCAGTTCTGGTAAAAGACCTCTCCATTTTTACCAGGCTCTTTTTACCACCTCCATTTCATTGGTATCCTGAGCCAGTCACTGTGTCATAACATCATGGCTAGCTCCTGGTTCATTGGAGTAATCTTGTCAGTGCCCTTCACCAAGGCCTGTTACCTGTGCTGGGTCCCTCCTAACATCTCTAGGTACTAGATGGCATAGGTAGGCAGCTGTGAGTGCTGGGAAAGGATCATCACAGGCTCTGCTGCCCCATGGGGCTCCACAGCGATAGGCAAGTGAAGGTTTATGATGCTATAACAATAAGTAAAGGCAGGCAGAAGCAAGTATCCTTGACCTGCTTGGTGAATCCAAGTCATTCAAATGGCATTTCCAAGGCCACCTTTCTCTGACATCTTATGCAGAGGACAGAGATGAGAATGACAAAAGGTAAGTCCTTGACCTTGAAGCCTAGTAGAGTTTGCTGGGCTGGATTTCCAGGCTGCTTTGGGGCATGACTCCACTTTTCTTTCTACTTCCTCCCTTTTTGACCTCAAATGTCTCTAACTGTTGTCCCATCCACCCTGTGTTGGAAATAGATAATCTGTTCCTTCATTTTTACAGGTCTCACATAGATGGAGACTGTTTCCTGGGAGCTTTGCTTAGTGGATTGCTCATCCACACCTGATTTAGATGAATCAGATTTGGAGTTTGGAGGTGAAGAGATTTAGGACTTTGAATCAAATGCTGTAATGGGATAAATTTTTAGATAGCTTGGGATGAGATAAAAGTATGTGGGAATGAATGTATCTTTGAGGGCCAGAAAGGTGGTCAAATACTGGCCTCTCAAAGATGACTATGCCTTAATCTTTGGAATCTGTGACTAGATGACCTTACATGGAAAAAGGGACTCCACAGATTGAATTAAGGTTTTGGACCTTAAACAGGGAGATTGTCCTAGGTTGTGTCCTTGCGGTCTAATCACATGAACCTTAAAGGCAGAAAGCATTCTCTGCTTTTTTGGATGGTGTCACAGGGACCCCAAGTATGAGAGTTTGATTCTATATTCTGGTTCTGACATAGAGAAGGCTTCATGCAAGGGAGGGAGAGAAGCAGGTTGGAGATAAGGCCAGTGGAGTGGGCAGCAAGGAAACAGAGACCTCGGTCCTGTGGCTACAAGGAATTGGATTCTGCCAACACTAGAAGTAACCAGCCATCAGAAGAAGATTCTTCTCTGGAACCATTGGCAGGGAACTCATCCTTATCAACACCTTGATATCAACTGGGGAAGGAGATTAGTGTCTGGACTCCTGACCCACAGGCACTATGAGATGAGTGCAAGTTAAGAAGGTACTTCTAGATTGTCAAAGAGTTGTACCCAAATGCCACCAGGTAAGAATAAAAATTCTTCCTAGGGGCATATTGTGAGGGGGTAGGTAGTGGCATAAGTTATCTGCCTTCAATGGTGCCAGGCTACACCTGGATGTATCCCAGAGCATGTGAAGGAGGCTCTCTGCATAAGACACACTGATATGATGTGGAAATGTTCATCATGAGGCCAAAGTACATCACTTTATTTTTTGCCCCATTGTTGATCTCATTACCCCAAAGAATGCCACCAAATTTGTGGGCATCAGCATGTCCCAGAATGCCCTTCTGTTTGCTTGATATCTTTTACTTCTGCCAGAAGAGGCCCCTGAAAACCTTAGTCCACAGCTTCCATGAACAGGAAGTGCAGCCTGAGACTGTGTCTGCACAGAAATGAGCATGCCATGCTGGGGGAGAGAAATGGCAGAGCGCTATCCCTGCTCCAGTGGCATCAGCAGGGTGGCCTCATTATTTTCAGTGAATGACCAGAACACTGTGGAATGCCCACCACAAGTGCCAGGTGCTATTAACCATTTTAGGGTCAGCTGCACCTCTGCAGACTTTCACTGGGAAGCTGAATGTCCCTGAGCAGCTCTTGACCTCTCTCTCCACATTTGGGTACAGAGCTGGCACCTCATCACAGTCAAGTCAGAACAATTTCCAGTGAAAAAAGTTTCCTATTTTTTTTTAAAAAAAGATTAGCACAGTCTTGCTGTTTGGATTACAATGCACCTTACTATCTTTTCCCAAGGAAGGCAATTTCTTTATAATTAAGAATGATGATGTCTCGGTAATTACTGTTGAGCTTCAGGGACAGAATGCTTCAGTGGCCAAAGCCCAGCTACCAACTGGGGCTGGTGGCAAACCCCACTGCCATTCTGCACTCAGAGCCATAGTTGCTGTATTCATACCATACTCCCCAAGTCCCCTCATAAATGTAAACCATCAGAAAGAGACAGGTGAGCTCCTGCTTCATTGACTATTAAACACTGCCCTCTTAAAAACTGCCTGGGTCCATGCCTTCTGGAGTCAGCCATGCATGAGGGAACATTGTTCCACAGAAGCCCAGAGCAGAACCAGAGATAACTGATTTACAAGACACTCCCTCCCTGTCAAGTGCTACCTAGGGTTTAGCTACATGATTTCAATTAAAATTGATGGTCACCAAAGAGTGAACTGCTCTATGAAACGTCTGCTAGAAGTTTCCCATTGGGCTAAATTACAAGAAAATCAGAGGGGGGATAAAAGATCAAATGCTCTGTGGCTAAAACCATTAGCTGCAAACCTAATTGTGCATGTGGTCCTTTGTGCTCCACAAACAAGAACACGCTGGCCATCACTGTTGTTTCCTCACTTGGGGTGGGAGCTGTACTCATTAGGCTTTGTTTCATTTTGTGACCAGTTCTTAAGCTGGAAATGGTACCATGTAGTTCAACTCCTGGGTGAATGCCCACCTACCCTGTTCTCCAATAATGCCCCCAAATTTCTCCTCTTCCATATTTGTGGTGGGCTCAGAATCTCATAATCCTATCTCACATTGGAAGGTCCTCACCCTCATCCTTGGATCCGGCATACCATCTTCCTGTCAAGACCACCCACCATTGCCACTGCCGCAAGTTGCTCAACGTTTTACCTGACATGGCCCAGTCACAAATTCAATGATAGCAAAAAGAAAATGTTCTGGGCCAGAAGCAAATAAAATTAAAAAATGGATAAAGCAAGTTTTTTTCTTCTCTGCTAATCCAGATTACACACACACACACACACACACACACACACACACATATATATATATCTATATCTATATATCTATATCTATATATCTATATATCTATATCTATATCTATATCTATATCTATATCTATATCTATATATATTTTTTTTTCATTCATTCATTCATTCACTCACTGGGTACATAATATATTAATATGCTAAGAAATATTGCAAAATAGAATGCAATATTCACTTCACCAAGCAGGTGGTTTCCAGGAAAACAAGCATTGTATCCTCAGCAAATCATGAGCAATAACAATGTGATCCAATTCTTTCCATTTCAAGTTCTCCATTTTCTAAGAAGTGGAAGAACACAATTAACAAGGGATTATCGGTAATTGGCTACCTCCCTTTTAAATGTCACATTGTGGGTTTGAAGACATTCAGGATTTGGCATTATGTTCTGGATTATTAATAGCAAGTATTAAAACAAACTTCCTAACTTTCATGTTGATTCCTCACCTAATTCCCCATATGCAATCATGTAATCTTTCAATTAATTTACTTGTAGGAAAATTTAACAACGCGTACTGCAAAGACTGATTAATGCTGAGAATACTTGTGATTTTTAAAGCTCACTTATCTAGCTGGTAAGCTTTCCTTGAGGCCTCTTCTTGTTTTTATGATTGCTCTGATCACTCACTGATAGCTTATGAAACACCAACAACCACCATCAGAGAACTGAAGGTATATTCAGAGGCAAAGATGTGCCAGTGGTCTGTGCCTCCTCCTCTTCTTCCACGCCCAACCCTCCCAAGGATCACTGTAGCCTGGGAATTCAAGGTTGAACTGCTGCCCTCAGCAGCTCCCTAAACTGTTCAGTGCCTTGCCCAGCCCGGTGTGGTGAAAGAATTGGCAGCAGCTACACATGATAGGGAATGGGGAAGAGAAGGTCCCAGCTGCTCAGGGGCTCCAGGACAGTGGCTGCGGGTGTCCATCTCCCTCTGCAGCTTTGGTCTTTGTGATGGACTGAATGTTTCTGTCCTCTGTAACAAATTCTCATGTTGAAATCCTCTCAAAATGATGGTATTAGGAGAAGGAGGAGCCTTTGAGAGTTGATTAGGTCATAAGAGTGGAGCCTTCATACTAATAAAAGAAAACTATAAGTAAACAGCAGAAAAGTCAGTAGAGGGAAGGGAATAGGAGAAAACAGAGAAGGAGGGAAAGTGGAAGTACTGGGGATGGAATTAGAGCAAATTATATTCCATGCTTTTATAATTATGTCAAAAGCAATCTTCTTGTTAAGTATAACTAGAAAGAACCAAAGGAAAAAACAAATCAATTAAGAAAAAAGTGAGGCCTTCATGAACAGTGTTAGTGCCCTTAAGAAAAAAATCTCAGGTGCATGCTATCATTCCAGTGACTCAGGAGGCTGAGGCAGGAGGACTGCAATTTTGAGACCAGCCTCAGCAAATCAGCAAGACCCTGTCTCAAAATGAAAAATAAAAATGGCTTGGGATGCAGCTTAGTGACAGTGTCCCTGGGTTCAATCCTCAGTACGAAAAGAAAAAAAATTTTTAAAAAGAGAGAGAGAGAGATCCCAGGGGAAGTCAACTGTCTGCAACCTGGTGAAGAACTCTCATAAGAACACAATTACACTGCCACTCTGATTTCAGAGTGGTGAGAAGCAAACTCCTGTGTTTTATAAGTCTCTTGTCCCGACTAAGTCAATCTTCCTACATCTATTCCCTAGGGGGAAACACTGCTTAAAATGCTAATAAAAGCAGTCCTTGGATCAAAACAGCTTTAAGTCCTGTGTCAAAATTGAGAGAAAGTGATTAAAAATAAAACCATTTTTCCTTTAATCGCTAAGAAAATTACCCATCTCTGTGACTTGCTACCTCATAAACTCAGAAGTTCTGAAAACTCACTTGGTGTTCTTTTACTTGATCTACAGAACATGCAATGCTAGAAAATGCTGACTTAAATAGCTTGGCTAGAGATGATGGTATGGTTCTAGCTAGGTGAATATGACACTAGAAACAAATGGAAGTTTGGGCTAGTGATTAGTTAAAAAATGATTAATTAGATTAGTTTAGTTAAAAAAAAACCATTGCTAACATCTGTTGTCCACTCTTTGAGAAGAAAAAATATCTAGTGTGGAGATGGTAGGGGATTGAAGAAAATAAGAAAAATGATAAGATTACATTTCTACTTTATGCAAGAGAAAAATACACAAAAACCTCAGTAAAACTAAGATTACTTGGTCTTTTTTTTTACCCAAAAGGGAGAAGAATATATATTTATTCTTGGTTATTGAGATATATGTTTAAATTTTGGAAAGAAATTTCTGAAAGCCTTATTAAAAGCAAGCTGGAGCTGGCTTCTGTAAAGAGGAGCACTAATAAGGACTTTCAACTTCATGGACCATGTTGCTACTTAGGAATAATGTTGGAAATGAAACTCCACAGAGAAGAGTTCCTTCATCTAAAAATCAAGGCTGCTATAACACCTACATGGTTTGTCTGCACTTTTGTTCTTCATTGTGGTGGGGAGAACCCTAAAGCTGTTCCCCCCAAATTCTGGTCACCTGGTTGAATCAAATATGAACCTAGGAACTGCTGGGAAGTAGATTTACAGATGGAATTAATCTTAAAATAGGGAAATAATCTTGGATTATCCCACTAGTCTTAATGTAATCACTCAACCTTTATAAGAAAAAGTGGATGGCGGAATATTCAGACTGAGGAGGAGGAGCAATGAAAGGAAGGACATCACTCAGACTTTGCAGATGAAGGAAGGGGGTCATGACCAGGGAACATGGTGGCCTCTGGAACCTAGAACAACTCCCTCCAACAGCCCCCAAGGAAATGGGGCCCTGACTCTACAACCGTATGGCACTCAATTTGGAAAATAACCTGAATGAGACTGAAAGTAGGATTTTCCCAAACAGAACTTGATGACCAACATCTTGATTTCAGCACAGAATCCATCCAAGCCCCCATGGACATCTGGTGTGCAGAACTCTGAGGTAATGAACTTGCATTGTTCTAAGTCATTAATATTGTAGTCACTTATCACAGCTGCAATGGACAACTACGGCATTCATGTAAGAACAACAACAACAACAAACTACCAAATATTTGTGTATCTGTTTTCTTGGTTTTAACATTTCTGCTAAAGTATTCCAAAAATTTTATATAAACTTTGTGTCTTCATATGAGGGCATTCTAGATGCTCCATATAACAAGATGGATGCAGACATCGTGAAGCCTCCTGTTGCAGGATGGTAATCTAAACAAGCTCCTCCCCCAACCCTAGGTTACACCCCAGAGTGACTCTTCCTGGTTCACTGCCACCAGATGGCTTCTACTCAGAACTAGTAAAGGGTAATGGCACCACTGGGTGTACAATTTCCTTTTACTGCTCTAGAAGTACAGGGAGCAATGCTTCAAAAACCCAAGAATTATAAAGCTGCATAAAAAGGTCAAACTGCAAAGACACTGAGGAGCCACAGAGCACCATTAAAAACAGATCACAAGGTGGCCGTGAAGAGTCGCGCTGCACTCCCTGTCCCCTCAGCAAGAAATACGTGCTGCATTCGAAGGGCTTTTAATCTGTTATCCCACCAGCCACTCTATTTTGTTTTGAGAAAGTGTTAAGATTTTATTGAGAAGCTGTATCCTTAAGCAGCTTGGAGGCCATCCTGAAGACAATGGAAAAACAAAAGGGAGGACTTTTGCCCTCCACCCTCTGCCCAGGCCACATTCCTCCTTCAGGTCTACTGCTCTAGGTAAATGGCAACGATTCTGAGAACTTCAGCACAAGCTACATAGAATGACTTCATGGGAAACCACCAAGCCACCCATGCTCCATAGGAAGAATCTGGAAAGCAAAAGTTAGGAACCAGGATTTTTTTCTAATGTTCATTTTATTTCCCCTTTGACCAATATGTTATATGTACATGGATAGGTCTTAGAGATGTGTTGAACAAAACAGTTAAAAACAAAACAATTTATGAGGAGACAGAGTAGATTTAATTTTTACATAAGAAGGAATGCAGGGAGAGGATTCTTATTTATCATGCAAACATACTAGCTATTAGAATAGTAGACCTAATGATCAAATGATTTCACTTAATCCAGTAATTTGTTAAAATTCTCCAAGAAACACACTGCACTATTTCAGTTTTAATTACAAATATTTATCATGGAATATTTATATAGAATGTTAAAAATAAAATATATAGTGCTAGGTTACTACAATGGAAGAAATTTAGAATTGCAGCAGTCTTAGAACAATGGTTCTGCACACAGACACATCTCAAGGACAGTGTGGCCATGGTTAACACTCCCAATCTGCACTGGTCACTTACTGTGTGGCAAGATTAAGCCACAACTGTAACCCATCCTCCATCTGGTATGTATTGTGGGGGGAGTCAGCATTGGCCAATGCTAAGTTCTGAATGCTCTGTCTCCCAAAATACATGTGTTAAAAATTAACCCCCAAGGTCATGGTATTAAGATATGACAGCTTTAGAGAGGTGATCAGGTTGAGGGAGCCCTCATTAATGCAGTTGATCAGTGCCCTTGGAAAAGAGGCTAAAGGAGTTTGTTTGCCCCTTCTCTTATGTGAGGTACATAAAAGCCCCATTTTTCAGGAGAGGGGTCAGTTATCAGGGATTAAACTCAGGGGCACTTGACCACTGAGCCATATCCCCAGCACTATTTTGTATTTTATTTAGAGACAGGGTCTCACTGAGTTGCTTAGCTCCTTGCTGTTGCTGAGGCTGACTTTGAAGTTATGATCCTCCTGCCTCAGCCTTCTGAGCCACTTGGATTACAGGCATCGTCACTGCATCCAGCTAAAGGCCCCATTTTTGAATCAAGGAGTGAGCACTCACCAGGCACTGAGTCTGCCAGCACCTTGACCTTAGACTTCTCCATCTCTAGAACTGAGCAAAAGTTACCCAGACTAACATATTTTGTTAGAGCACTCAGCACGAAGCCAGCCAGTCTTTTTGTTAGTTTTCTTTTAAATTCTGAGTTTCCCTTGCATTGGAGACTTTGAGTTAAAGTGGTGATGAACAGGGAAAGATCAAGAAGAGTAAAATTAACCAATGCAAATTATATTCACAACTACAGTGATCAAGTGATGCCCAAAAGGAGTAAATTAAAAAAATTAATGGGGGGAAGACAGGTGAAAGTGAAATGGGGATAAAGTGGGGCGGTGCCAACTGGAGGCTGACTTGAGGTTTCCTTAATGGTTAGGTCGTCATGTACCTAAACCCTACTTCACTCAGTAGGCATGGGTTTGGCACACCCTCGACTCCTCCCTTTCCCACACAGTCGCATCCAGTCAGTCAGTAAATCCAGTGGCTCCAACTCCAAAGCACTTCCAGAATCTCCCAGGCCACTGCCTTGTGCTTGCATCACAATCTGCTGTCCTTTGCCTCTGGCCTCTTCCCTCAATCCCCTGCCTCCCCAGCAGGCACCACACAGCCGGTATAGTGATTCTCGAAAACATTCACTGGTGCTTGAGTCCTCCCCATGATATTCCATTTCACTCAGAGTCAAACTCAAAGTCCTCACCAAGACTCATCTGCTCACTCAAGGCTCCCTATCAAAACCCCACATCACCACTGCTCCTCCCTGAAGATGCATAAGAATGGAGAATGGGCCTTTCTTCTTCACCAGGTCATCAGCATCTAGCTCAGTCCCTGGTGTGGAGCTTGATAAATAGCTGTCGAACTGCCAAGACTGTATCCATAATCAAACCTCAGGAATACTAAACTTACCCTGGATTTGTCAGGAGGGATGAAGGACAGAGAAGCTGTGAGGGATTAATCCATCCATTGTTCCATTTCTACTTACTGACTAACAGACATTGTCTCAATTTTATTGATGAAATGTTGCTCTAAAGTCAGAAACTTTATCAACTTTGGTATTAAAAATACACAACTCTTTTTTTTTTCTTCATTCCAGCTTAGCCAAGCAGTTGCATCATAGTCTAAAGGAAGTTATGATTTGGAAAAGACTATAAATAGCATACAGGCCCCAAGATGTTCAGGACTTGCCTTGTATTTCCTTGCTTGATGTCTTTCCATGTGCAAGAACAAGATTAATCCTGATAAACTTAGCAGGGTAGCTCTCCAAGCCTTGGTTTACTATTTCCACATAGTTGTAGATAAACACTGAGAAATAAATCAGGAAAAGACAAGTGAACACTGGGTCTAGGATGCCCTCTGACTTTGGCACAGGAGGAAGAATGCTTTTGAAAAGGGAAGCAGGTGGTGATGATGAGTCAGGCATGTTAAAGACAGACCCTTAGCAAACACAATGATGATGTTTGCTAGCAAGGAAGTCCTTATCTACATATGGAAATGCTTTATTGGGAACGGTTCCAATATCCATAACAACCTATGGAACATACCACCAAAGTTAGCTGTCTATCCAGATATGAAACGGAAGCTATTTAATAACCAAAAGAACCATCTATTGCCACAATAATCAAATTACTTCTAATCTTGCAGCTTAAAACAACACAAATTCATCAGATTACATGTTATGTAATGTAATGTGAGGTGATGTGAGGTGTCCCCCCAAAACTCATGTGTGAGACAATGCAAGAAAGTTCAGAGGAGAAATGATTGGGTTATGAGAACCTTAACACAATCAGTGCATTCATTCCCTTATGGGATTGACTGAGTGGTAACTGAAGGCAGGCAGGGTATGGCGGGAGTAGGTGGGCACTGGGGGCGTGCCTTTGGGGGTATATGTTTTGTACCCAGCAAGTGGAGTCTCTCTTTCTTCTCTGCTTCCTGATAGTCATGTGAGCTGCTTCCCTCCACTATACTCTTCCACCATGATGTTCTGCCTCACCTAGAGCCCCAAGGAACAGAGCTGGCTATCAATGGACTGAGACCTCTGAAACTGTGAGCCCCAAAATAAACTCTTCCTTCACTACAATTGTTGTGGTTGGGGTTTTAGTCACAGTAGCAAAGAGCTGACTAAAAGAAGCCCATCATAGGTCTGTCTCCAGGGGTAAGGTCAAGGTGTCAGTAGGACAGATACTTTCCCACCTCTAGGGGATAATGCATTTCCTTGAGTATTCAACATATTGAGAAAATTCAGTTCTTGGAGGTCATAGGACTGAAATCCCCAATTCTTTTCTGGCTGTCAGCTGAGGACTTTCCCAATTTCTATGGGCTGCCTATATTCCTTGGCTTATGTCTGGCTTCCTCCACCTTCAAATCCAGCCATGGTATGCCCAATATTTAATTCTTAAGATTTCTCTGACTCCAACCAGAGAAAGTTCTCTGCTTCTGGGGTCTCATGCACATGCTTAGATTGGGCCCATGCCGAATTTTTTTGACAGTCTCCCATTTCAAGGTCCCTTATTCTTACTTACATCTTCAAAATTTCTTTTGTCAGGCAAGGCAACATATTTGCAGGTTGCTGAGATTTGGTGGGGTGGTTCCCCTTTGACACAGGCTCCACTGTACCAGTGGTGGAATGCCCTCCATTCTTCAAGGTCACATGTTTAACCCAGTCAGTGAAGTCCTGACACAGAAGGAGAATCCAGGAGGATCAATGGCAGTGCAAGCCTCTCACTGCCTCTTTGCGTCTTGGGACTACCTGCATCCTGATGTTATTAGTGAGGCTTGAGAACGTGGAGGTTGTTGTGAGTCTCACAACATTCTAAACCTTTATTCTAATAATTGTTTGCAAACAACACACTGAAGTTGTTTTCATTCATTATATGGGCTAATAAATCAAAGTTCAAGCTTGCTTGTGAATCTACTAATGATTCCCAAGAACTAAGTATGGAGGGACACCTGTGTCTATGTTTGCCAGCACTTCAAATTTCCTACTATGATGACACACTCATCTGGAGAAGGAAAGGAGGAGAGCCCATTCATTCCCAGCTACAGAAGAATTACTGATGCTCCTTGGGGTAAACAATGGGAAATCGAGATGGAAATAGAGACCCTGTCCAAAATTCATGCAGTGTATAGGATAATCTGCCTTTACCTAGTGTTGGGAGAGTATCTACATAGTTAAATTGATGCATATTGGATTTACCAAAAACAAACAAACAAAAACTCCAAAACAAAAAGCCCCAAACCACAAACACATACATTTTCTGGAATGTACACATGAAACAGTTAACTGATTTACTTCTGGGTTAAGAAAGTAAGGGAAGGAAGGCAGGCTTATTTGATTCCTTTCATATTGTTTGGTTGCTTTAAAAGCACATACATGCAAGACAATTATTTTTTTTCATTTTGTGAAGTGTTGGTGGATATAATAGTAGAAAATGTCAGAGTAATTAACAATAATTGCATGTTAGTATGATTAACTGTACCTCATTTCTGAGTGGTCAGAGTTCCCACTTGAGAGTTTCTGGTGAATAAAAAGGATAAAGCTAGAAGGTAGGGGCTCTAATCTTTGGAAGTCAACTTCAGTAAAAATATCCTTTAGGGAAGCTTAATTATCCTAAGAGCAGATGAAGATATAATAAAGAGTGACTTGAATGGCTTGCATTTGACTATGCAAGAACACAGGGTGAAGGAAGAATGGGTAGCCATGAAAGATGACATCGTGAAGGACACCTCTGACTGATGGTCAAGAGAAATCCAATAGGTGCCAGAGGCCAGCTGTGCCTGCACTCCAGAGCCCACACTGGCAGCAGGCTGTCCTCCACGGTACCTGTCTTCATCCACAGCCAGTATTGGTCTGTGAATGAATATGCATGGTGGCTTGTGACTGATTTCTTTGACTGTCAAATCGATGATAACTTGATAAAATGAAAAGGAGAAAGAAGGACTAAGTGATGCCAATATTAATGGACTTTAGCTACAGAAGGGAGATAAAAAGGGAAGCCAGCAGTAGCACATTCTCCTGGTGCCTGCTCCTTCTTTACCTCTATTCCACAGGGAAATTAGAAAGAAACCAGGATAACATTCCTATCTCAAGCATGTTATAGGAATTTCAAGCAAAAAAGTCTGGAGTTGAAGGCAGTCAGCATTCTGGAAGACCCAGGAAGAGGGTATGGAGAGCACGAAGAGCACATCAGGATACATCCTTGTCAGGTCCTGATCTTCTCCCATAGGAGCTTACACATATCAATGTCATCATTTGTTTATAAATAATGGAAATATTTTCTACTACCTAAGGCATTCCTGGGGCAGAAGAGAACTCTGGTGTGGTATTTCAACTCTTTTTATCTGCCTGGCTTTGCAAAATACATGGAGACTCTCTGATCCTCAGTTTATGGATATGTTAAGTGGGCTGTTTTTCTGGGGCTGGAGAGGAAGTCTGAACTAACAGACCTCTATTCCTCCTCCCTCCTCTTTCCCACTTGACTTCTGCTCATTCCAGCACATGTGTTGTCACACGTTATTATCACTCAGGCTCAATTATTGACTTGACAGCCCAATAAATCAAACCCCTTTTTTTCTGCCAAGTTCAGGATTCACTGAAAAATATGACACAGAAAACAGATGGAAACTCAACTGTCTGTTTACAGCTCGGAATGCTAAGAGGGCACTAAAAAAATTCATTAATTATTTTAATGTACATAAAATTTGGGTAAAACAGACACAAAACTACCTTCTTAACCATTTTATAGTTCAGTAGTGTTGTGTGTGATCACATGGTTGTGATAAATAATATTTTAAGGAAATAACTTTTCATCAAAATTGATGCAAAAAAAAAAAATCCATAATGAACATATCACCATTTTAGGTAAAGATGGGCTCCAACCTGGCATAGCTCATTCCATCTCGCTTTAGCCTCAACCCAGCCCTGCATGACAGGCCCATTCCCATTTACAGACAGAGACACTGAGACACACAGCTGATGCCTCAGTGACCACAGTTTATCCAGCCGAGGTCTGCAGTCAGATAGGGAATGGATGCGGCTCCTATACAGTTGGATTTCATCTCATATCAACATCACGTGCACCTCAACAATATTGTCCCTGAATGATGCTCTTTCTGTAGTTCTAGGACACAGTCCAGGATAAGCAAAGGGGCCCAGTGCTGTCCTAGGTCCCTCCTGCCCCATGCCACCCCCTAACCCCCCCCCCGTCTCCTCCTCCCCCCTGTGAGCACTGCCACATTTCTAGAGCACAGAGGCACTTCCTGCTAGTCGAGCTTCCATGGTTCCACAGAAACATGACCATCCTTCCTGACCCACCTCAACTCCCACTAAACTGTCCCCCCTCAGGACTCTCTTTGTCAACCTCTCCCTGGTGAGCCACACAGAGCCACTTGCTGGCCCCCCAAAGTGTACACAGGCACTGTACCCCTCCTGCCCCTGGATCCTTCAGCCTGGCCTGCTCTCCACCCCCCTCAGCAGGACCATCACCTGAGGGGTCCTCTTAAGAGTCCTGCAGGAGAAGGCACTGAGGGTCCTCCCAGTTCTCCACGGTGTTTTTTAACAGCACTAGGTGCACTCATTATGCACCATGGGTCAGGTTTCCCTCAACTCTTTTAGGTCATAAATACCATTTCTTATCTTTGTTTCTACCATACTTAGCAAAATCCTAGGCACATACTAGAAATTCAATATATGCTTGTGCAGAGGAAGAGTGATCACCCATTTCATGCAAGCTGTAGATGTAGCACTTGGCCAAGAAGAAGAACATGAGATGGTTATAGCTGTTCTACTTATCGCCTGGGGGTATGGGGTGTCTGACCACAGTGATGAGCAAGGACAGGCTGACACCAGGGAAGCACCAGGGGGAAAGCTTTCTGTCCAGATTCAGAAGCCCAGGTTGGAAGCCTGGTGCATGGTTTTCCACCAAAAATGCCAGGATAAATGGCCAACCAGGTAAGTTTTTTTTTTCTTATTTAAAGTTGGAGGAAAACATATCATTTGTAAGGCTGTCCTGAGGATGAAGGAATGATCGGAATTATTAAAGAGGGTTTTTACCCCTATAAAGCACTCTAGTGATATTATTTATGGATTTTTAAACAGTACTGTTAAGGTGACAGTCCAACAGCTTCCTCCAAATGAGGCAGATGAGGAATCCAGTGTCCTAAAAACCAGGAGCAATCTGAGCAAACTGCAGGGACAAAATGTACTCGACAGGCCAGTGACAGCTGTCCAAGAGAAAATTCAGTCTTCTCTTTGACAAAACAAGTAGGCGTGTGGCTCTAACCAAGGGATAAGTCTCACATGGAAAGGGGTGGCCATGCCGCGAATTCATCGCTGCCATCGATCCCATGGGAACCAGCAGTGTGGAAAAGTCCTTTCCCTTGGTGACAATGAGCACTGTGTGGGTCTCAGATAACTCAGCAGCGAGGGAAGGGCCATTCCCTCATACATCACTCGCTCATTTATTTAGCAGCTACTTACCAGGGGTCTACAAGGTGCCAGAAATTGTTCCAGTGAAAGGGATTCTTTATACAGTAATAAAGATGTGAGTCTCTCATGCTTGAGAAGGCAGCTGGTGGAGCACCTGGGTTCCAATCCTGGCCCCCAGGCAAGGACGACATTCCAAATCATGACAAGGACTGGAGCAGAAGCCCAGGGTGCCTTGGAAATGCCTCAAGGCCGCACTGATCTACATGGGGGCAAACTGGCAAGGAAAGTATCTCTGAATAGGGATCATTTAAGCTGATATAAAAGTAAAGAGGTGCTAATAAAGTTCTAAAGGTATGGTGGGAGTCATGTGTGGGCATCCACTCCATCTGATTTAGGAAGTGCCAGCCTCTTAATCTATTTCAGCTGCTTAGAAGTGACAGGGGTCAAGGACAAATGATATTTAATCATGTTTGCTAGCCAGGATGACAGTGCTGCCTGGAGAGGAGAAATAAGTAAAGTTCCTTTCTCTTCTAGAAAGAAGCTTATCAGCACTGCTTTCATACACGTTGAGGGGAAAGACTGCCCTTCAGGCCCAGTCAGATTCTAACAAAGGACTAAGTCAGTCTCCTCCAGAAAGCGTGAACACTCACTTAATGTGACAGGCCACACACCACGCCTCCTGGTAGGCCTTAGAAGGACATGCTTTTTGTTCTTATTTGAAATAATTATGTTTTGCAGTAAGCTTCATTTGCTCCCACTGTCTGACCCAAACCTGTGCACAAAAGAGAGGTACAAGAACATTAAATTCCAACCTGGTGACAACACTCATCTGGCAGAATCCTTGTTTGTTTATATAAATTAGCCTGCAATTAGCAATTACATTGCAGGTCCCAATTAAGGTCAGGCTAAATGCAGCCCCAGGAAGAACAATGCTCAGGACATGAAAGTCCAGATAGGACTATTATGAAGAATTATGGAGGATGATTAATCAGCTTGCCTGTTCCTGGGTATGGCCATTCTCACATAAAAATCTTTGTGCAAACATAGCTACTTTCTGGTAACAAGTTACCTTAAGAGAAAAGTAATTAGTTGTAGGGATTTATTAATTCCCATCAGTGCATCCATAGCACATCTTCCTTGCTGGTTTAGAGCCTGTTAATGGGGAATAATGATGTGTCTGTACCTCTATGGAACAATAATGCAGGACGTGGGGTTAATCTGAACTCCTGGCATATCTGTCCTTTCATTTAGCAGACTGAACAACTGAAAAATGAATTTATGAAAGAGAAACACAGTGTCCTGACAGCCTAGTGTTGAGGGCTGTCAACTCGTTTGCACACATTATTACTAAATGTTGCTTCTTTGCTTAAAGCTTTCCCAGGCAAGAACAGGCAGACTGAGCATGCAACCTGGGCAGGGCTGTCCTCCCTTTGGCTCTTCTAATGCAAGAAAACTTTTAAATTGGTATTTCCAGAGATTCCAGTCAGTTCAGAACAAGAACTCTAGATAAGAATGGAGGAATAAGGATCCCTACGTTCAGGAGCTTCCTGTTTCCAGAATGAGCAGCTTTGTATGAGATGATGATGAGTTCATCACATAAACGCATCCTGGGCTCATCATGCCAGGCAGGAACCCAGTGCAGGAGCCCCAGCTCACCCCAAGGCACCTCTGCTTCCTGTGAAATCCCCACCCACCATCAGCAGTCATGTTCTAAGACCCCACACCTTTCTTCTCCACCTCACAGGTGCAAAGGCTGATTGAGAGAAACCCAGAATCCGAGGGACCTAGGGAACCAGACTTGCTAATCAGCCTTTGCCCTGCAGGGATCCATCAAAGGCCCAGTGTAACTCCTGAGGACAGCACTAAGCCCACATGAGGAAGTCATTAACCCTGAAAGGGGGCCCATGAAGACAGAATGGCAACTGGAGACTTTCTACTCTTTTATTCCAAATATTCTGCGTCAACTAAGGAACAATAAAAGTTTAATGCAAAATCTTCTTTGTTAACTAAGGGTCCACCAGACTCAAGAAAAAGACCATGAAGGGGCAAAGAATGATCCTGTTTCTAGAATGAGCAGCTTTGTATGAGATGATCAAGAGATGCACGCAGCATGAACTTGAGCATCTGGCTCTTCAATCTGCATTTACCAGATGCTGGGCAGGAACCTCTGAACTGGTGCTTGCTGAATGCCTTCTGTGGCTCCTATGGCTCAGGTTTCTTTTCCTCCAAGAGGACTTACACCTTGCTGAGGACTTCCATCTGAGTTTGACGGAGGGCACTCCACCTGCAGTCTGCTATCTGTTCACTGCAATCACCTCATTGATTGTTTTGTCCCAAATCTGATAAATGGCTTGGTTATTTTGTTTATTTATTTTATTTGGTGCATTAAAATTAGACATTAGAATAATGAATTCATTGCATCATATTTGTACATGAACATAACATAATCTGATCAATCTCATTCCCTAGTACCTTCCCTTTGTGACTTTATTTTAAAATAATGCCACTCTGATCAGGGAAAAAGAGAAATAGCATGAAAACAGATGGGTTAAAAGACTGCAGAGGCTTAGTATGTATGCTATTAGTAAAAGTGGCAAGCCATTCTTCTTTAATTTATGGTTAATAGACTAATTTATTTGCTTCTCCTCCATGGAAGCTACTCTTTATTCAATGAAATATGATTTGGGGGACAGCAGGAAGAAAAATTATATTTCTAATATGAAGAAGTTATAAAGAATTTTAGAAATGAATCAGCTTTATATTTATCAGGGCTTCACATCCTATAAACCAATGTTTTATAGGAATAAATGTTAAACATCAGGGGGTATACCAATTGATAATTAGCTAAACTTTTCATTGAAACTTTTTTTAAAGGAAGTCATTTGTTCATACTAATGGAAAGATCTAAATATTCATATTCTGATAGGAAAAATGAGAATTCACAGCAAAAAGATAAAATTTAATATTTGTTCTTCATTTCTTAAAAATGCCTGTATTTATAAATTATAGAATAAATTATATAAAACAAATTTTAGTTACAGCCTGTTAGTTTTCATAATTAAGTAGATTAAATTTTCAGAAATAAGTTATAGAAACTTTAAGATGGACTAGCTTGATGAATGTTTTATATTCATCATTTATATTTAAGGTAAAATCATTATATTCATTTATCTAGCTTGGAGGAAAAAACATAACATTTAGAAAGAAATAATCCCTGTTACTCTTCCAGGAAATGTAAATGCCAGAAAGAACTTTGCACAAATCTAGTAGTCTTTTTGGGGGGAATAGGAATATCTTTTGAAGATTTGAAAAAAAAAAAAAAAAGAAAACCTTTCATACCTTTTGTAATGGAAAGAATAAGGAGATATAAAATCCTGAAGATGGAAAGCTAAGAAGCTCTAAGACAAAAATTTTAAACTAGTTAATGGCAAAAAAACCTTTTGTTTTCAAGAGCTGAAAGCATTTTATTCTGTTTCATTTTAATAAGGGGGGTGAAATTCCAGTGAAGTGACATATATAGCCCCATATAATATATGAGAGATCACATTGGTTTTCACATAGTATTCTTATATGTTTTGTAAGATTTTTGTCCGGTTTCTACCACATACAGTAACCCCTTTTGAGCAAAGAGGCCAATATTTTAATTCTTTTGCATTCTAATACATGATAAACCCTGCAAACTGCAGGGATTCTTTTATTTTTTTTATTAATTTTTATTTTTATTATTAGTTGTTCAAAACATTACAAAGCTCTTGACATATCATATTTCATACATTTGATTCAAGCAGATTATGAACTCCCATTTTTACCCCGTATACATATTGCAGATTCACATCGGTTATACATCCATTTTTTTACATACTGCCATACTAATGTCTGTTTATGTGTTAAAAAAATGTATCAGTAAGAAGCAGTTGAGAAGCCATGGAAATTAAACAATATTATTATCTCCTGAGGCACTACTTTGGGAAAACACCCCAACTTGCCCACTCCAGGGCAGCCAGGTGTGGACCTACACATCAGACCGTCTTATTTTAATGATGTTCTTCAGGGCTTCCAACAAGAAATTCCAAGGATTCATCCTCTCTCCATCACCTGCAGCACCTACCACAGGGCCTGGGACAGGGTAGGGGTCTGAAAGAATGTACCCCAAGAGAACTAAATGTTGGTTCATACAACTCATGTTTATATTATATCCAGTAGCTTCCTGATGATAATGTAGCATTTTATAAGCTTAGTGTGTACAGAAGGGAAGTGCTATCAAAAGGTTAACTTATGTGTCACCCAATGAAAACACACCACTCAGATCACTGATTGCAGGAGTGTCATTGACTGACGGGCCCTGGCTGCTACACCCTGAAGTCTATTTCCTTGCCTTCTTTTATGCTAGGGCTTCCTCTTCCCTGTATGCTCCCAGCCACAGAGGAGATCAGTGGAAGTGGCAACGTGGACTTGTTCCTGGGAGATATGGTTCATTTAAAGGGTGGCTGGGATCAAGAACTCTCTGATTGTCTAGATGAATTCTGCTTAAGTCTAAGACATTCCACTGCCTGCTCACCTCCCCTTCCTTCCTTATGTTATGGTTGGAATATTAGTGTTTCCTGTGTTAATGAAGGAATGTTTAGGGGTGAAACAGACTATGCAAGCTGTAATCCAGTGAGTGGATGAGTTCATTTGATAGATTGATAATCTAAAAGGACTCGCTGGGTGGTAACTGAAGGCAGGGAGGGCATGACTCAAGGAGGTGGGTCACTGGGGACATGCCTTTGGGGGTTATATCTTGTCCCCCAGCTCCTCCTTCTCTCTCTCTCTGCTTACTGGACACCATGAGCTGAGCAGCTTTCCTCTGCTATATCCTTCTGCCATGATGCTCCCCATTACCCAAGGCCCAGAGCAATGGAGCTGACAAATCAAGGGGTGAACCTCTGAAACTGGGAGTTCAAAATAAATTTTTCCTCTTCTAAGTTGTTCTTCATCAGTGTTTTGGTCACAGTGATGAACACCTAAGCAACACACCTTCCTTTCCTTCCTTCCCCCCTCCCTTCCTTTCTTCCTTCCTTGTCTCTTTAACTTGGGGTCAGACCTGAGCCACAGTTTGATGGTTCTTCTAGTTCCTTTGGTTCCCTCCCATTTTCCTCTCAGGTGTTTTCTCTAAGTAAATTTCTTTTATCAACTATCAATTCCAACTTGGTGTTTAGACCCAGAATCTGGACTGAGTGTCACATCTGCCCTCACTGTAAACAAACACATATGCACATCCTTGGGAGCATCGCTTGGTCTCTGTCTTGTGGAACACAGCAGAATGGCAGGGACCTAAAGGCGTCATCATGCAATCTGGGCTTTATATGCATCCTTCTTTCACTTGCAAGCTGTATGTCTCGGGAAGTTATGCTTATTCTATGAGCATCAGCTTCTGGATCTGTAAACAGGATAAGAATTCCTGCCTCACAGGATTATTGGGACAGCTGCATTAGGCAGCATGCATGTTATAGAAACGTCAGAATGGGCTTTTAGAAGGGGTTCTTTCATAAATTAATTTCCTCCCGATGGTCTGCAGTTTCAACGTCCAGTATTACACCAGTAAGGCCACAGCTGAGCTGCAGAGCCATGGCACTCCCTGAGGAGAACCCACTTGGGGACCCAAGTGGGCATATCCAGAAGAGATATGCCCACTTGGGTATATCTCTTCTGGATCCTCACTTAGAGAATTTCTAGGGTCAGCTAGCAAATACGCCAACTGTGTTGTAGTTTCTTTGTCACCTTATGAAGTTCTGCAGGCCAAACCTTTCTTCACAGGCAGGAAACTGAGGCCAAGATAAAGCTGCCACATTTCCTTCAGGACACTGGACAAGATGCTGCAAAACTGGGGTGCAAATGCAGACCACCTAATTCTTAATCAAAGGTCATTTTATTTACTCTTTGATTCATCAATTAGAATTCATGATGAATATGTACAGAGATTCTCTGAAAGTCATATTTTATCACTAAATAAAACTATTGATTTCATCAGTTAACTATGCCAAAAAAAAAAAAGAAAAGCCCAATACTCATTAATCGGCCTTTATAGTCTTCTATATAAGGACTTTTCTGAAAGTCCCTCATACAGGAACTATTGTGACAGTGTTAGCTTATGTATGGAACATTTTCTATAGACTAATTTTATGATCACTTCCATCTGGAAATAGAGACTAATAACATTAGCTTTTTTAAAAATTAGAGAATAAGTATGATTTTTATTTATATTGCACATGAATCAAATATGCTTCATACTGGTCATTATGACCTTGCCATAAGAATGTTTCATTTATTAAAAATTATTTCCCAGAGTGAAAAGAAACAGGGAAACCCACTATGAGAGCTGCAGGCTGAATTTTATCTCCCTAAAATTCATACTTGAGGTCCTCACCTGAAGTGTTTCAAAATGTGACTATATTTGAAGACTGGGTCTTTAAAGAAGAAACAATTTATGAAGTCTTTAGCAATGGTCTTAATTCAACTTGACTGGAATCCTTATAAGAAGAGAAAATTTGGACCCATACTCAGAAAGAAAGCCATGGGAGGACACAGGGAGAAGACAGAAAGCTACAGGTAAGGACAAGGACCTCAGAGAACCAACCTTGATGATCATGACTCAGATTCCTGGCCTCTACATCCTTACAGACATCTCTGTTACTCAAGCCACCCTCTCCTCGGTACTCTGTCATGTCAACTGACCAACCTGATGCAAATAGAAACCAGCACCTCCTATTGGCTGGGCTTGGGGTCAGTGAGCTAGGCATGCTGGGGAGGTGGAAGCCCTGTCCCCAGTGGGGCTGCTCTGGTGGGTGCCAACCAGTTGGATGAGTTCTTAAGACCACTGCTCATGCCCCCAGTGAATTCCATTCCCTCCACAGTAGACGACCTTTACTGTTGAGCCTTGACTCAAGAAAACAAGGTATTCTGATCATATTAAACATGGAGAATGCCCAGTAAAGAACTTCTTCTGCTTTAAAGAGAGAGTGTGGGAGATGGGGAGGGATGGGGGAAGGGGTGAGTGTCTCCTCTGTTCTCGCACCACAGATACCAATTCCTGTCCCTTCCAGAGACCCTGGACAGAGAGTACTCCAGGCAGAGCTGCACACCCTTGGCCTGGTGGAGATTGGGGTAAGGCAGTCCACAATTCATCACACAAAACTTTAAAAACACTTTTAAGACTTTTTGAATAGATGAAAAATACTGGCAATAACCTGACCTTAACACAAAAATAGTACTATTTCCCCTTCTTAGTCATGGCTAATGCAAGAGTAAACCAGATAAAATAAATGTCCTTGGAGCATTCCAGCTAGAGCGTGATTATCATTAGCATTACTTTATGATGGGGTTTCTCAAGGTCACTCTAGAATTAGTAGCAATGTGGGAATGAGCACTCATCCAGTATATGGGTTAAAACGACTAATTGAGGGTCTGAGTTTAATTATACCCATAAGGACAGGCACAGTGCAGCTACTTTGATGGCTTAATAACATTCTTGTGTACACAAAGATAGATGGAAAAAATTAGGGTTGTATATTGTTGTCCTTTAGGACAAGATGCTGAAGTGGGAATAGAATAATAAAAATAAACAAACAACTCAGGGGCACCAGGAAATGAGCTGGGGAAGCTAGCAAACCCAGCCTTGTGCACATGCTCGGGCTGGAGACAAAGTCACAAGTACCCATGACTAAATACAGTGCAGCTATATAATAACATAGATCCAAATTTCTTATTGAGCTGCGTCTTAGATTAACAAGAAAAAGAGGATGTTAGCAAGGCTTTACCTGCAGCTCACTCTGAAATTATGATAATGGCCACAACAGGGATCTTTAGGGTATTGATTTGTGATATTTTCAGTGGGAAATGCAGCTATCTTTCACAGAAAGCATTCATTCTGTACACAGCTGCTGGAGTTACTTCCAGAAGTGACACTTATATCATGTCATGCTACCTGTGTATGGATGTAGAATAACTTCTGGCTGTTAGATAAATCCAAGCCACCTTGAGAAGCTGGCTCAAAGTGCAGAGAATAAGAGCAGGGCAGCTCTTCAGTGAGAGCAGAACATGCAGAAGTTAGATACAGTGTGGGGAGACCCTTATTGAATGGTCATTCAGTCAAGTGGTTGGATGGAACCTTCTTCAGCTGAGGTGAACATATCTGGGCTTGAAGAACTCAGTCCTGCTCACACATACTGCTTTGTTTTGTATCTGAGCCATGGAAGGTAATGGCCTGTGTACAGAAACACAGGACCCTGTCTGGGTTGTTTGTCCCCATGTGTGGGCACTATTTGGGGAAAGGCCGTGTCTCTTCTCTGAGTTATTTACTCATTTTTCTACCTGTGCTGTGTCCACAGGTGACTACCTTGTCTCTCCATTTCTTTCTGGGGTGATGTGTTCATTTCCTGGGGATGCCAGTATGAAGCATCACAAAATCCATGGCTGAAAGCAACAGAAATGTATTCCCTTAGAGTTCTGGAGTCTAGAACTCCAGAATCAAGATGTTGGTGGGGTCATCTTGCCTCTGAAGGCCCTATGGGAGGATCCCATCCCTTTTCCTAGTTTATGGAAGCCTTCAGCAATCTCTGGCCTCCTTGGCTTTCCACTCCATCCCACCAGCCTCTGCTTCTGTCTTCACTTCTCCCTTCCTCCTGTTCACCTCGCTGTGTGGCTCTTCTCTTCTTACAAGGACAAGTACAACCTGATATTAACTATGTCTCCAAAGGCCCTATTTCCAAATAAGGTCACAAGCTGAGATTAGGGGTGGACATGAATTTTGGTGGGACATTTTCAGCTCACCACGCAGACCTCAGCTGACATGAACTTGTCCAGAGGCAGAGCCCATCTGACCGCACTCATCAGTGTTCAGACTGGAGGCAATATGTGTTTTCAGTTGAAGGTGATGATGGTGCCGGCCAAAGGTTAACAGATATATCTGATTACACTGTGTGCAACAAGATAGTCATGGGTACAAAACTAGATCCATTTCAAGATCTGCACAGCCTGACAGGCTATCTGAAGTCCTTTCACCAGAAGAGTTCTTAATCATAAAATGAAGAAGAAAAGATCAGCAATATCCTTCATATACATGTCTTCAGTCTTTTTAACTATTTGGTACATTTATTTTGAACCATATTTTTATTTTTATTTTGGTGGGGTGGGTACCAGAGACAGTCAAACACTGAGACACATCTCCAGGACTATTTTGTATTTTATTTAGAGACAGGGTCTCATTGAGTTGCTTAGTGCCTCACTGTTACGGAGGCTGGCTTTGAACTTGCAACTCCCTTTTCAGATAATTTCAATGAGGAAAATTAGGAACAGTCCTCCCAAAGGGTCAGGTTGCACACTGGTTGGTGATCCTGTCTACATAGGTAATAACTGGTCACTATAACTAATACCACTTCAGACAGTTCATGTGGAAGAATACAACCTGGCCTCCTGGGAAGATGGCTCTGGTGTTTTGGCTTTGCTTTTTATTCTCCTGTCTTTAGCTTTTCCATAAAACAGGATGGAAGGAGGCAGATTTTCCAAAGTATTTCTCAAAAATCCCCCCAGAAGCATTCTTCCTCATCATTTCCTGCTTTGTCTTCAAGTCTCCTCACTGTTCTGGTAAGAAGTATAAGGCAGCACTAGGCTTTCACTGCAGAAGAGGACAAAGCATCAGAAAGGGCAGTGGGGCACGTGGGTACAGTCTTCCTGTTCATGAACTTACTGGACACCTCTGGCCTTTCAGCCCAATTTAAGTTTATGAGCAAATCCCTGCATTTAATCAGAGAGTCTCAAGGAAGGCCCTTTTCTATGTCAATGTTTCCTGATACTCTCCAAGTTCTACCAAGAGGTCCAGGCCTCCAATGTTCCCTAAGAATGCAAGCACTCTTTATCTGTGCCCAACAGCAAGCCACTGATCACCTTTTAAAAGGTAAACAGCTTATGGCGAAGCAAGGTAAGGTGATGACCTGCTCGAAACCTCAAGATTATCTCTCTGCTGCCTCTAGGGGCTTTTCCATGGATGCCAGTCTCTTTGGATATTTTTCACTGTTTAGTTGAAGGACTTTTGGGATCATAGACATCCAAGAATGTGTCCAAGAATTCTTACCCACTGTGGACCTTGAGACCTTCTTATTTGGGGGACCACCTTCAACAATCGTCCATTCTTCCCTCCCTCCCTCCCTTCTTTCCTCCCTCCCTCCCTTCTTTCCTCCCTCCCTTTCTCTCTTTCTTTTCTTTCATGATTTTTCTAGATTTTTCATAGGCCTCTCTAGACTCCATTTATAAAGTACATCATCTCTGAAATCCACCAAGTTTCTGTAATGAAGCATTCCACAAAAAGCTATGACTTAGGTGAAATACAACAGCTGCACCTAACTCCATGTAGCTAACCCTATACTATGTATAACCATGTAGCCCATGCCCAATAGTCCAGGTGACTCAAGACACTACTACCTGCTCCAAAAACGCTGGAGGCAAAAGGCTGGCACCTCAAAAACACACCTCAGGTAGCCCTGGATGATTCTACTGCAGCACTCACACCTCATTTTTGGAAAGCCCTATAACTCAAGTCTGAGGGCAGTGTCACAGAGTCAATAAATTCTAAACATAATCCTCATTAAAAAATACTCCCACACATATATTGAGTACCTAGTATTACAGGCATTTTCTAAATCATGGTATGGTCCTCATTTATATTTTTAAAAGTATAAAAAGATGTTTTGATACATTATGAGAACATCACCTGAAATAAATCAAACTAATATGTCAAGAACCAACAAAAAGGGACTAGGGTATAGCTTAATGGTAGATCACGTTCTTACCATGTGCAAGATCCCAGGTTCAACCTCCAGCACCAAAAATACTATAAACCAACAACAGTCAAGAAAAACCTCACAAAACAAAATGAAACCACAACTTAAAACATTCTCTGATATGTTAGTTCCAAATAAGAACAATTCCATAATGTCACCTTTTGTTTCATTATGCCAACCATCTGGAAAAACACATAAACATATCAGTTACATGCCTATTTATGCTCTTAACATTCACATTCATACCACACTCACCATTCACCACAAACACCAACTACGTGTCTAATAATAATGAAAGCAAACAAAATGCACTGAAACACATTCTACATGTTGTTCTAAAGGTTTAGCATGTGTTTTTACCCTTCAAAACAACCATATGAGGTAAAAACTACAATTATCTTATTTCCTAGCTACAGTTTGGTTCAATGACCCCTCCAAACACACTGTCTTTATCTTTTTTACTTTGGTTTATGTCTCTTATTTATTATCAATAATCAGGTTCACTATAGATTATTCTGTGACTGGGAAACAAGAGCGCCAAAGAACTGAAAATATACTATCCTTTTCACTCATAAGCTCTGGTTTGCAACATTAATTCACAAACAATAAAGGCAGCAGATAGCTCCCATGAAAGGAGAAGGAGATACAAATGCAAACACATTATAATCTGAGAAGCAATTAGGTCTCTAACTTGGAAAGTTAGGTATTTCCAGCTAAATACAGAATGGTGCATTTCCAGTGCCATTAACTTTAGGAAGACAGCAGCTAATCTCATTGAATCCATAAATAAAACCCACTCTCTGAACATTACATAATTCACTCCTCAGCCTCTCATTTCCTGGACAGCAATCAATTCTTGAAAGGCAATCAACTTCTTTCTCCCCATGGAACAGGAAAAAAAAAATATTAGTGATGCTGTGTACACACCAAGACATATTCACTAAAATCCTCTCATTGTGATTTTTGTCTCCCACCTAATTATAGATGAAACATGATTTACATTCCTTGTTCAAGTGTGACATATTTAATAGATTATTCCATATCAGTTTATCCAGTCAAGTCAGAATGACTAACACTGTTAATCAGGGTACGTATCAATTTTAAGCTTCATAAAGTTCAATGAAATTATCAAGAGTTGCGGGACACCGTCAATATGTTTTGCTCTCTGTGTCAAGAGATTCAGAGCATTTGTTGATTTCTTCTTCATGTTCTATTTCACTCACAGTGGGGAAAGAGAATATGTGCAACATGTGTGCTGAAACTCGGCCCCACACGCTCCATGGTGGGGATGCTGAGGGCCCAATTTAAGAAGAAGGATGCTATCTTGCTACCTGGGGCCTTGACATCAGATAAGCCATCAGGTCACATTTCCCTGTTCTGCTTGGAGACTGGAAAACCCAAGCCCCTCTGTGAAGGAACTTATCTTCTCCAGCCACCTCATCCTCTCATCTCATCCTCTGGAACTCATTTTCCCTCAATGCCCCTTCTTCCAAATCAGGGCAACTGTCTCTCTCAAACACTTTCAGATAGCACATAACCTTCTCCACTGTTCAACTTGCACTGATCACTCCCTCCATTTGTTTCTAATTAAAATGTGGTTCTTTTATACAGGGTCTCTGTACCCCACCCCAAGATCTTCCTATTCATTCTTCTAAACTTTACAGCTTGCTGGTGGTGTTGAAACTATCCTACCTCCTGGCTATAACTATAACATGAGTTTACTAGCCTCATGGAAAAGAAATATACATCCTGGGCCTAGTCTACCTCTTTGAGCTGAGCAGATTGTCTCCCGTCTCTATAGTTTCATTGCCTACAAAAGTGAAATGTATTCCACTGCACTACTATAAAGCCGAATGAGCTAATTTAAGTGCTTAGCAAAGTATCTAGCACAAGGTAAGTGCTAAATGTTCTTTAACCTATGCTCATTCTTTCTTTCAGCTTATAATCTGACATGACAAGAAGAGGGCTGGTAGCTTAGATGTGGTCAAACAGCCATCTGGGGCCATGATCAAGATTAAAGACACTAATTCTACCATATACCTTTCCATCAATCACCTGTCTAATTAACCAAACATTCACTAGAAAATTGCCAACAGAGTATTGTACCAAATTCTGCAGGTTTAGAGGAGATAGAACTAAAACGTGGTACCTACACAAAGGAATATAAAGTCTGATTTTTGTCTTGTATAATTACAATAGAACTGATGAGACAAAGTGATGACAGTAATCTCCAAGTGAGGCACTGAAAGATCTAGACAATTAAGAAATATTTAAGCTCAGGCTTGCTAAGATTCAACTTACTTCTCTAGAGGGCCAGTCATGGATCCTGAGAATCTGTTATTTGGGTCTGGGCCTCAGTGAGCAATGGACAGTGGTGGGAGTGTGTTCAAGTTCAAGGTATGCTACAGCAGGTGACTGAGAGTACTTACCCAGGGTCAATTCAAAACAATCTAGAGATCAAGGACCAACAAGATGACCTAAAACATATATCTTTAAAATCTAGTTATTTATGGAAAACAGTTCCTTGAAAATAAAAACAGACTTATCATATGATCTAGCAATTTTACTTCTGTGTGTATATATATACATATATAGACATCCATGTATGTACATACACACAGAAAACAGAAAAGAGGATTGCAAAGAGACTTGCACAGCCATGTTCATAGAAACATTATATATACAACAGCCAAGAGGAAGAAGCACCTCACATGTAAAATAAAGAATGAATGGGTAAACAAAACTTGGTATAGACACACAAGGAAAATGTTTTAAGCGGGGGGCCAGACAGACCCACAGACAGTGCCTAGCAAGGAGAGCCTGGCGGGGAGCCTGGCGCCGCCTACAGGGCCCCACATAAAGTCAGACGGGAGGGAGGGGGCGCTTACCTCCAGCACTTGAAAAGTGACAAAGCTGGTCATGGCAAACCCATGATGATGTCCTCTTCTGCCAAGGTGGACTCGCGCCGCTTCCTCCGCGGGGGTCTGGGCCGAACCGGGGGGAGGACAGGGGCTTCCCATTGTCTTCCTCGTCGGAGCCCAACGACGAAGGGAGCCAGGGCGCCTGGGACCGCCGGCCCCGCCGCCGCCCGCTGCGCCGGACCCAGACCGCCCCCCTGGAGCGCCTCTCCTGGTCTCGCTGCGACCGCGACCGCCGCTTTTTGCGGAGTCCATGGCCCCCAGCCGGGCCATCCATGGCTCTGCCACGCCGAGGTCCCCGCGCTCGCCGCCCCCACGCCACAGGCTCCGCCGCGGCCGCACAAAAAAAATGATAGGGAGCCCTCCCTACCAAGGCACGGCGTCCCTCCGCCCCGGGCAGACGCTCGCCGCCCACACCCGCCGGAGGGCCCACAAAGGTCGCGGCAAAGTGGGGGCGCGGAACTTCGCCCGCCCCGGGCGCGGGAGAACGCCCCAGCCGCTGCTCACGCAGGAAACTCACTGCAGGCCGCAAGAGGTCCAAGCCGCGCAGCCAGCAGCGGCTGGGGCTGGGCAGCGGCTAACAGGATCACGTGGGCGGCTGGGGGCCAGCAGCGCTCGCTAGCCCAGGACGTGGGCGCTGGGGCTGCCGGGCCTGCGCACTGGGGGTAGCGGGGCGCCGCGCTGGGGGCAGGGGGCGAGAGGGACAAGCAGCTGAGGCCGCGGGCGCGGGGACGGCCAGCCGGAGCGCCCCGCCGGCCGCCCCGACCCTCCGCGCGCGCCGCTCGCCTTCCTGGGACACTTGCTCCTTGATCCACCTGAGGAGCCCCGGGCATTTCCCCTGGGCGACCCTTGGGGTCGGAGGAGGAGGCTCGGGGCGGGGACGCCACGGGGCGCTGGGGGCCGGGGCGTGACCAGGCGCCGCAGAGAGAGCGGGCGTGCAGCCCAGCGAGGCCCCGCAGCGCTCCTGCAAACATATTCTTCAGTCTCTGCCATATGAAGCCAATGAAAGATGTCTGCTGGTGACCAAATGATGCTCATGCAAAAAAGTGGTTCTGAAAATTTTAATAATCCTTATGTTTTTAAAAATTGTGTCTTTATTTCTTCTCAGGAAATGTTTTCAATTCAAAATTTCATGTGACTTGATCCAGTGTGAAAATTGATGGAAGGTAATATGAAAAAATTCAAATGACTCTTTAAAGCAACCAATGAGAGATCAAGGTGTTTTCTTTTTTTGTTTGTTTGTTTGTTTTTACTGATTGTAAACCAAAGTGTCAATTTTTAATGGATTTGATAGATGACTCCTGATGAATTATGATTTTTATATTTATTTTTAAAGAGCAATATAGAAGTTCCCAGTACACACACACACACACACACACACACACACATACACACACACAAATAACAATAATAATAAGTAAAAATAATAAATTCTAGTCCAGATCCAGTTACAAACCTCCTATTCACAAAACTTAGTAATTAGTTTGTGTTTCTGCCGTGTTTCAAGGCCTTTCATGGTCTGATTCCTGTTGCCTCTCAAACTCCTTTATTTCAGAATGTATTTTTCAGTGCATCCTAAGCTAGCTCTTTCCAGAACACCTCCATACCCTTGCCCATGCTGATCCATCAGTCCAGAATCTCCTTTACTGCAATCCAGACTTAATGAATTTCCATTCAGCTATCAAAGCCAACTCATCCAGAAAGCTTATTCTTACTATTTCCATTTAGAATTATCACCCTTTTTCTACTTATGTGGCACTTTAATTTATGGGCTTATGTATATTTCAATGTATTGTTAAATATTTTGAAGTAATGTAATGACAAATCATGTACTTTCCCATTTCTAAAAGGGCTTATATTATTTACAAAATAATTAAGTTGAAGGATAATTGATTAAAAAAACTACCTACCAGAAGAATACTGTCTATTTCCAAAGTACCTGACCCCTCTTATGTACCTGTCTAGAGTCCTGTCCAATCTCTGCAATCCCAGGCCCCTTAAATCTTCTTTTCCCATCCCCCAGGGGATATCATTACTCTGAATCCAACACTTACCATTCCATGCATTTCTCTATATTGTTAATACACATGGAAGTATCCCTAAGCAATATATAGGATTCTTTTGCATGTTTTTTAATCTACATACATGATCAGTCTATATGTATTCTTTTAAAATTTGCTGTTACAGTCAGTGTTTTATTTGTTAGAACTGTTGATACATACAGTTTCTGGGCATTATTTTCACTGTTGCCTACTAATTCCATCACATGCACATTCCACAACATATTATTTGATTTCTATCTCATCAATAGAAATTTAGATTGCTGACATTTTTTGTTAGAAATAGCACAGTGCAGAAGGAGACAGGGTCCCCCTCTGTTTTTACTGCTGTTATGGGACTTGCCACACTATTCTCTTATTTTGTAATTACACATACATTCTGTGACTCAACTGTCACAGGACTGTGTGGGCAATGCCCAATGCTCCATGAATGTAAACTGATTTTCAAGACTTATCCTTTCTGTATTTGAGTTTAGATTTTGTAGAATTAGGCTGCTGTGTTTTATAGTACAGATGAAGACTTGAATCTTTAGATTTTCACACTTCTCCTTCAGAAACTCTAAAAATAAGTTGGAAGGAAACTCAAGACTTAGTATTAAAAGGGGCTCCTTAGCCAGAGAGTTGTGGCGGCACACATCTGTAATCCTAGTGACTCTGGAGGCTGAGGCAGTGTAATTTGGTAAGACCCTATCTCAAAATAAAAAAAAGGGTTGGGCATGTATCTCTGTGGTAGAGCAGCCATAGGTTCAATCTCCAGTGTGAAAAGTGGGGGCAAGGTGGTCCTTAAAAATGAGTTTGTGGTATTTCTGAGTCCCCTAATGCCTCTGTCAATTTTGGAACACAATAGATGTTTCTTTATGAAATTATGACTACCCAGTGATCACATTTCTCTCTTCAAATGCTATTAATTGTTTTGCAAGATCAAAAAAAGGAAATATTTTTATCTGTGATGAAATCATCCTGGCTTTCAGAACAAACAAGCAAATACTTTGTTGTTTGAAACATCCAGATAAATATATTGCCCCACTCCTAACATGGATTTATATTACCAGGAAGTTTCATGAAATGGTTACATAGAAGGATAATTGATAAGCTATCAGAAAAACATATAGATATATATAAAACATATATACTAAGAAAAGTAAACATTTGTTATGTGTTGAACAGAACAAACACATTATACTGTTTTCTATCTTTGCAGATAAGACCCAGAGCTTGAAAACAATGGGTTTATGCAATGCAAACAAATGTATTAAAGTCTTTCTTTTTTAAATGAAAAGAAAAATGATTATATGTTGTCAGCACAATTCTATCCTATGTTGTGTTTTTCCTGAAAGTTCAAATTTGAAGGAGGAATTTTATGTATACAAAAATGAATATTTATGCACACAAAAAACATTTGTAACATTATATTTGGGGGAAAAACTTGAAAAAAACAACATAAATGCCCTAAAATGAAGGATAAGTAACTTATAACATGAAAATATGTTATAATTTAATGAATTTATTAAAGCTATGATTTTGTGAAACTATGTATTTGTTAACTAATAAATAGAATTGTAAATACCTCTGATTACAGTTGTACTGTTTTTTTGTTTGTCTGTTTGTTTTGGAGTTTTTTTTTGGTACTGGGGATTGAACCCAGGGTGATTTACCACTGAATTACATCCCCAGCCCTATTTTTAAATTTTTGTTTTGAGACCGAGTCTCACTATTTATATTTAAACCTCATGTTGCTGAGGCTGCTCTCAAAATTCTAATCCTACTTTTTCAGAGTCACTGGGATTTCAGGTTACAATTATTTTTACAGTTGTTAAATTGTATATTATTTGTCATAACAAAGTGTAGAAGAAACAAAACTGCATGTTTAAATTTGGTTTGTTTTAGTGGTAATATAAATGGAAATTTATCTATTTTTTAAGTATTATTTTTAGTTGTAGTTGGACAAAATACCTTTCTTTATTTATTTTTATGTTGTGCTGAGGATTGAACACAGTGCCTCACACATGCTAGACAAGTGCTCTACCGCTGAGCCACAACTCCAGCCCAGAAATTTATTTTTAAATTGCTCCTTCTTATACTAAATTTAATATGATAATAAATAAAGCATCATGTTTTATTTTAAAGAGTAAAGTGTGTATATTGTAGTAACCAAGTGTCCCTATTTGCTTATAACTGATGGTTTTCCCAGAATGCTGAACATTTCATAACTAAAATAAAAATCATCCTGGGTGAGTGGGAATGATGAGTCACCCTATAATGTATCTTTAATTGGTAGGAGAAATGATAAAAAAATATTTCTTTTTCCTTGAGACCATGGGGATTGAACTCAGAGTTACATTGGCACCCTTTTACTCTGATATTGAGAAAAGCTTTTGCTAAATTGCCAAGGCTGGCCTCCAACTTGTGATCCTACTGTCTCAGCCTCCCAAATAGCTAGAATAATAGATGTATGCCACCATGCCCAGCAAGAAATTATAATTTAATTTCAATTGTTAAGAAATAAACTAGATACAAGTTTGGTCACCAATCAGAAATTATTTATATTTTAACCTCTTCCATGTTACAGCTACTCTTAGAAAATTGCACACAAGGTCTTAAAGAGACATCCTTCTAATTACATATTCACCTGGTATCCATTTCAACAAATGAAATTAGTCTCAGCACACATTAATTGACACAATTACCGAAACACCAAAATCAGATTAGCCACTGTAGCTCAAAGAAAAATAGAAAAGAATCCATTGCTCCAGCAAATTGCAAAAGTGTTTTCTAAAAAGGGCTCAAAAAGGTTGTTCAACTTGTAGATAATTAAATAAAGCTAATAAAACATGGCTATAATAATATTCATTCATGAGACAATTCTGGTTTCTTCATGTGTTTTGGCTATATTGCATTTAAAATTCAGTCTTTATAAAATCCTGCACTTTGTTGATTTTGTAATCCCCATTATACATGTTTTAGTGGCATAGCACTCCTGTTCTAAGAAAAAATTGTATCTACCATTTGTGTTTTCATAATTAACAATCATACAGTTATCCTCAAAGCACAACAGCAGCAACAATGACACCATTGTATTTGTAAAAAGCTTACTTCTCAAATTCCTGGCTCTTTTTCCTAAAATACTGACATTATAGTAAAACACTGTTCTCCCTGATTTGGGTCCAAGTCATCTGATAAATCAGAGAAACATGAAGATAGCAAAAAGAAGAAATATATTAGTGTGATTCTGCAAGGCAAAAATGCCTTTGCAAAGACTTCTTTATTGATTACATGCCATCTATCATTTCGTATCTCTTCCTTGTTTCCTATGCCAGGTTATTCTCACCACTTAAAATGTAATTTGCACAATCCACCTTCCATGCACTCCGTTCTGGTTACTGTGCTATTATTAGACTACCTCAGCTTTACAAGATATTTTATCAAAGCTCATTAGCATTCTTTATCTTCATCATGATTATTGCTATTATTATTTACTTTTGCTCTTCTCTGCAGAATGTTTTCTCTTTATTGCAACACTTGGTATGTTCTCCCTATTATTTAAAAACTGGTTCACACATTGGTGTATAATTTGCTTTTGTTGTAAATTAACTCTGATAAATCAGAGAAACACAAAGAAAACAAATTATTCAAGATAAAAATAGACATATACTTGGATTATTTGTTACTGTTCCTTATCACTTAAAATCTTCACTATTGGTAATGTCTCTTGAAAACTTTTCTTTCTGACACAGTATTGGTTACTAATTGTGTTTACTATCAATAATATTTGAATTTTGTGAAATTACAACCAGAATTAGAGTGAAATTACAAAATGAAATTACAACCAAAAATATAATGGAGGAGGGGAACTGAAATAAAGAAAGGAAATTATAACTCACCATTTAAAAAAGATAGAGTTTAATACATTATTTGCATTGCATAAACCCATTGTTTTCAAGCTCTGGGTCTTATCTGCAAAGACAGAAAAGAGTATAATGTATTTGTTCTGTTCAACACATAACAAATGTTTACTTTTCTTAGATTCTTCCTATTAGGTACCCCAAGCCCTCCACTTAACACTGTTCAAAATACAAAGAGCATGTCAGTTTATCTTCTCACTTTGCCTTAGCACCTCCATTACACAAACACACTCGAGGGTCTGTCTGTGGTCCAGCCCATGCTTGCAAGAGATCTAATGATTATCCCAATTACTTTTATAGAAAGCAATCAAACTATAGCTCTCTTACAATCACCATTGATAATGGATGTCAGAACCTTTGAAAAATAAAGTCTCAAAGTGTCACTCTTCACATCTCTTATTAATTAGTACTTTAACATTGCAGACATTTGGTGAGTTCTGCCCTAATCAAATGACCCAATATATTTTACCAATTACAACAGCGCATAAATTTGGATATAATGCATTGAATACACATTAATATCTATATGATATTCCTTCAAAAAATTTTATGATGCTGGAGATGGTACCCAGGGCTTTGTGCATGTTAAGCAGGTGTTCTGCCCCTGAGCCCTTCCTTCCAAAAATATTTAACCTGAATCTAATCATTAAGAGACAGCCAGGCAAATTCAACTTGAGGGACATACTGAAAACTGGCACAAATTCTAAAACTAACTAACTAAATAAATAAATAATTTAAAAAACATGTTAATATTATAAAAGTGAACAAATAAAAAAGACTAGAAAATTGTAACTCAAGGGAGGGTAAAAAGATAGGAAAATTGAATGTAACAGATAATTTTGGTTATATCATGGAATGCAAACAAATAAATAAAACTACAAGAACTGTATTGGAACCATTGTGAAAATTTTAATATAGAGTTTATTTTCAGATAATAATATTGGATAAATGTTAAATTTCCCAAGTAGTCATATTGTGGCTATGTAGAAGAATGTCATTTTTCTTAAGAAATATATGCTACAGTATTTAGGAATGAAGTGTCAGGATGCCTGCAATAAATTATCCAATGGTTCAACAATACCTATACACCAAGGGAAGGAGTACAGAAACAGAGAGCAAATGTGGCAAAACATTAGCAATTGGTAGATACAAGCTCCTCAATATACTTTGCCTGCAACTTTTCTGAAGATTTGAAATGTTGCAAAACAAAAAAGCCTGGGAGAACCTATTAAACCAAAATCCAGCATTTCTTAGGGAAAGAAGTCCTGGGTTTAATTACTTATATTAAACCAACATGCTTTGCTTTAAGAAAACACAGAGGTCTCCAAGTTTGTGGCGCAAAGGGAGCAGGGTCAGCACCAGGTATACAACAAACATTGCTATGTAGAATATGTAGACTAGAAATTTCAGGACAGGTTCTATCTCTCCAGCCACAATGAACCTCAGATCAAAAATAGTAAACCCCCCCAAAAAAAAGAATTGTGTTTACTGAACATGTACAGATTTCTTCTTGCCATTATTCCCTTAAAAAATCCAGTATAAAATTATTTAGGAGACATTTACATTTTATTAGATATAAGTGGTCCAGAAAGAATTTAAAGCATACAGGAGGATGTGTGAAGATTCCATGCAAACACTGTGCTGTTTTACATAAGGAACCTGAGCATCCTCAGATTCTGGTATCCATAGGAGGTCCTGGAACCAATTCCCTGAAGACATAGGAAGAATTGCATATATTTATGTAGTTAAATATGACATCAGAGATGTTGTAGTACAAACAGAGGCTCGGAGAGATTTGCTGCACCCCATGTCACACAACATGACAATAGATCTGGATTTTGAACCCAGGAGTCCTGTGTTCTATTAACATTTGAGGCTTCCTCATGTACAATTATTTCTACAAAACAACAACAATCTAAAATTTCCTGAGCTATTTCAGTTTAATAAAAAGTTTGGACTTTTTGCATGAACGAGTGCTACCAATTCCTCTCTCTTTTTCTACAAATCCTCTATGAAACTTAGACTACAAAGCAAAACCTGAAACATGTAAGATTTTTGGAAGTTAATAAAGTCAAGCCTATAATAGGAAATTGCATAAATAGAGAGAAAAGTATGAGGTTATGTATATCCTTTTTATAAAAAACAACAAGACAGAAATTCAGATTAGTCTATATCCACTACAGAAAAATGAGACCTCATTTAAAATGCGAGTGAATGTTTTTGACTATAATGTTCAAGATGTGGTTTTCTATTTAATGGAACTTCAAATAATTAGAAATTTAGTTAAATTCTGACCTAAAAGCCTTTTCCTTCTACCACTCTGCTTAGTATACGATTTTATTTATTTATTCTGCTGTTGATCTAATCAAGGGTCTTGCACATACTAGGAAATATCTACCACTGAGCTATACTTCCAGCCTCAAATATATGATTTGTTTATTTTAAGCACCACAAGAGATGCAAACTGTTAAATATTTTCATCCTACTTTCTAACTTGAAGACAAATAATATTTAAGAATGATTCTATTGTTGCATTGTTGAATCCATAGTGAAACTCAAGTTTCTTATGCCACTACTAACCCTTTTGTATGCAAGGAAATTCAGGACTGCAGGCAAAGAAGTCTGACAGTGGCATTATGTCTGTGAAGAGTGCTGCCCAATACCTCTTCTACCAGTCCTCCATGAAAATGAGACTACAGCACAGCAGGAAAGACAATAACAACATTATAGCCCAAGTGACCTTAAAACCAAGCAAACCCTATTATTTGAATGGAATAATGGATAGGCCTGAGCATTATGAGTCACTCTGGATGTGATAGAAGTACACTTCTTGTTAGATCATCAGAAAAAAACCAACAACTTTTCAGCATTGCATTTGTCTTGAGCAAGCCAAAGAGAGATGTACAACAAAAATGCTACATTCAATACAACTATTTTTTTTAGAAATATTGCATATTAGAAAATAGAGTCTTAAAACTAAAATTAACTTGCTTTATTAAACAGACTCATTCTTTCTATGCACCCAGGTTGCTTTGGTTTTGCATGCAATATGTAAACTTCCTTAGAAACGTTTTTTTTTGTTTTGTTTTGTTTTTCTCCCTTACTAATAAATGTCCTTCCCTTTTCTGGATCAGGTATTATAGCCATCTTCCCTGGAAAATGTGGACACATTTTTGAAATGTGAACAGTGTATATATTCTTCATTTCCTTCCTTCTGTATTATCCTGGCATAACTTAATTGTTCCTAGCTGAAATGTTAAAACTTCATATTCAGGAATATAGTGCCACAAATGGAAATATCTTACACCTCATGCCAACCTACAGCTTCTTACTCTTTTTTTAATATTTATTTTTTTTTTTAGTTTTTTTAAGGTGGACACAATATCATATATATATATCTGAGAATCAAACCCAGTGCCTCATGCATGCCAGGTGAACACACTACCACATGAGCCACATCCACAGGCCCCAAATACTTACTCTTTGCAAAAGAAAACTAATAATAATATTGGGCTGGGATTGTAGCGTGGTGGTAGAGCACTTGCCTACCATGTGTGAGGCATTGGGTTCAATTCTCAGCACTGCATATGAACAAAGGTCCATTGATAACTAATATATATATATAATGAAAATAATAATAATAATAATAATAATAATAATAATAATAATAATAATATATGGTTCCACAGTCCCAAGGCAAAGAAAAAAGACCTTCATGACTATACTAAAAATTATTTCGGGTGGTGAGTGTGGCTCAGTGGCAGAGTGCTTGCCTCACACATTTGAGGCACTGGGTTTGATCCTTAGCACCACATAATAATAAATAAAATAGAGGTAATGTGCCCATCTACAACTAAAAAACAATTAATAAATAATAATTTCATTCACCCTCAGCTAGGCAAACTTAGAGGAAGATTAGGAGGTAAGTTGGCCACATTTATCAGCATACATTTATATCATACAGTGAATCAATACATTCACTGTACACTGTATTAAACCAACCCCTTCTAGTAGGAAGATAGAACTCTTCAAATAGAAAATAAGTAGACAGTGATGGACAGCAATATTATCCCTGCCTTCAATTTAAGTTCCCAGGACTTTGGTAAACTTTTGAATCCTCTATTCTCTGGACATAAAATCGCATTTACCAGCTCTCGAGGGAAGATAAATTGAATGACCTGTGAGAGCGCTCTCTCACTCTCCCGCCCCCTCACCTCATTTCATATTATATGGAGAAGAATGACTCTTTACAGTATGGGTAGCAAAAGCTTAGGATTGTGAATATGAACAACATGACCCGACTGTAAGGGAATCAGTTTGCAACTGAGATCCAGCTTCCTGATTCCACGGCACTGAATTGGATACCCAGGAGTCATTCTGAGGATGCTTACCTCAAGGGTTAGCATATTAGTGCCACAATCTTCTGTCTGTAAACTGGAGACTCAGGTCCAAATACAAGAGCCTTAGAGCCAAGAGCATATATGGTATGAGTTTTAGTCTGAGGGCAGGAGAAGGCCATTTCCCATCTCAAGCAGGCAGGTCAAGAAAGAGAATTACTCCTTTTTCTGCCTTTCCATTCATGCCCTCAGTGGAATGAAGCAGGCCCACCACACTGAGGAAGGCATTTTGCTTTACTGAACCCACAGCTTCAAATGCTAATCTCATCCAGCAGCACCCTCACAGATATTTCTAGAAATAATGTTTAGCCAAATGCCTGGGTATTCCATAGCCCAGTCAAGTTGACACATACAATTAAACATCACAGGTAGAAAGCTAATGTTTACTGGCATTTACAAACATGCCAGGCACCATCGTAGGTGCCTCACATACATTGTCTATGCCTCTTAACTGGAGTCTATAGGAAGGTGTGGAACCTGTCTACTTTGATGGACATTACATTCCGATCCTCCAGCATAAGTGATAAGCACACCATGAATATGTACTGAATGAATAAAATGAATGGAAAGACCTTGATGAATCCTCAAAAGAATCCTGTCAAGTAGACAAGGTAGATTTTACCCTCATGTGACAGATGAAGAAACAGAAGCTCAATGAATTTGAGAAGATTGTCATCCTACTAGAACTTCAAAGAAGGATTCTCTACATAATCAAGCAGCTTCTCGAATAATAAGGTTGAAATAGGATTACTACTGACTGATGAAAAACACTTTGAATAGTAGAATAAACCGGTGGAAGTCAACATCCTGACTCCTGCTCAGTAGAAACCCTGCCACTCAAACAATCCTCCATTTCTCTCTGTAGAGGATGAAAGAAACATTTTCTTTATGAATGTTCCCAACATAGTGACATCAGATGTGAGGTCACAGACCATATATTTCAAGGTGAGTATGCTATGTGATCAGTGTGTCTTTTTTTTAAAGAGAGAGAGAGATAATTTTTTTAATATTTATTTTTTAGTTTTCAGTGGACACAACATCTCTGTTTGTATGTGGTGCCCCGGGCTGCATGCATGCCAGGCGAGCGCACTACTGCTTGAGCCACATCCCCCGCTCCAATCAGTGCGTCTTTACATAAACATTTCTGAGAGATTGACGCAGCAGCTATTACTTGTCTCATTTTACAGACTAGGAAAATATAAGCAATGAACTAGAAAGCATTTCAAAATGATTAGAATCGCAGCTGGGAACAGGGATGCAGGCCTATAATCCCAGCAGCTCAGGAGGCTGAGATAGGAGGACCAGGGATTCAAAGTCAGCCTCAGCAAAATGAGGCACTAATCAAATCAGTGAGACTGTTTCTAATCAAAATACAAAATATGACTGGGGATGTGGCTCGGAGGTTGAGTGCCCCTGAGTTCAATTCCCAAAACCAAAAAAAAAAAGTTTCAAATCAGGGTTTCTCTGACCAACCATAGTGTTTCTCCCCACCCCATAATAAACTGCTAGGGTATCTCCCTAGAAGTCTCAATTGACAGCTCGTATGCCTACAAAATTATTTTGCCTGACTCAATGTCATTATTAAATTTTGCAAGTTAAAACAGGAGCTAGTCCATGCTAATCATAACTTCTGGCTACTCTTAAAAACCCCAGAGTAGTGGTAACACCAAATAGAATACTACATTGTTGTCCTTTTACAAGCCTTACTTCTTCCTTTACCATGGTAAAATACATGTTATATAAATGTGCCATTTTATCCATTTCTAAGTGTAAAATTCAGTGTCATTAAGGACATCAATGATGCTATGCAACCATTACCATTACTTTCAAAACCTTTTCATCATCACAAATAGAACCTACACCTGTTAAACAAGAATTCCTCACAGCCCTCTTATGCCAAGCCCTTGTCCTGGAGCTGTGGAGCAGTGGTTGGCAGGTAGGAGCACAGGCGGGATCGGAGCCTGCAATGCCTGCATGGGCCTGGGACTGGCCAGCCAGGGCTGTTCAGTTTCTACCAGAATCCTCTCCTGCCAGGCTGATTGTGGGAAGCAGAGGAATACAAACTTGACCACTGACACCGAAGTGCTTGTCTAGGGGAGGATTGTAAGGATCCAGGCCAATGTTGTTGGCTTCAGAGCACCTGCAATCACTAAGCTAAGCAGGTTGATATGATTCTTCTCTCTTTTGCCTCTTTCTCAATATAAATGCTTGTTCCGAATGGAAAACTTCGGAAGCTAAAATAACTCCATTGCATATTTTGAACAGGGGAATAGGTTGGCCTTTTGTCACAATGAGGCAAAATATGCTTGGAAAAAAAAATGTCTGCTCTTCTGAAGTTTGCCAGTTTGGATGTTTTTCATGTCCTAGAAACTGCTGCTGACAGCCCAGCATGGTAGGGTGAATAAAAAAATCTGGATCTGTCTGTGGATGTTGAAACTGTGAAGCTCCACCACGACATGAAGTCATTTTAGGGTCCAAGAGATGGAAGGGAAAGCTTAGAACATCACTAAACTGTAACAGATGAACTGGATTCCAACCAAAAATACAGATATCCTATAACACTGTGTTCACAAACAAATGTCTCACTATTGCACTAAGAGGTTAGAGAAAGAAAGTTGGGGCTGAAGTTTTACTTGCTGCTGCCAACCAAAATAGATGTTCTAGAAAACAAAAGGAATGAACGCTTGATGGGAAGAAAGAAAGCAGTTCTACCTGAAGTTAAAGTAAAGGCACCTGTATCCAAGTAATTTTCAGCAGCATAAAGAACATTGGCAAGGGCTGGAGATGTTGCTCAGTGATAGATTACTTACCTAGAGAACCTGGCTTCCCTCCCCAGCAAAGCAGGGGACGGGGCAACATTGCCTATACAACATACTACAAATTGAAACAACCTTGGATCCCCATTCATGTATAATAACAGAGCTGATAACAACACATGACTATTTATCAGAAGTTAGGTTAATGTTTTCTAAATTATCCAAGATTTTGGAAAAGTTCCCAAATCTTGGGCTTTATCCTTCAATATTTAAAAACTAAGACTCTATTTCTAGAGAGGAAAATTTGACCTGGGTGTGTTTAGGAAAATCCAACTATCTGGGTGTTCACTCTTCTCTTTGGGGCTACTTCAAATGCCAGTATTTTTAAAGATGAGCTAATGCAACATTCTGAGCCTTTTATTCTAACTTGGTTCAAGTGATCTAAACACAGTTTGATTAAAGTCTTATTCTTTTGAGACACATTGTTCTCCACTTGACTGCTAGATAAATGTTGGCACCGAGTTTGAATGTCATCTCCTCTTCAGATCATTGGATGGCAGCTTCCTGAGCATCTATCTTCAGTAAATAATCAAAGATACATTTTAAAAAATATAAGGAGTGATTATAGCAAAACATTGGAGGTTACCTAAATGTCCAGCTGCTAGGGATTGGTTAAAATGGGCCAGGTACAGTGGTGCATGCCTGTATGCCTGTGATTCCAGAGGCTAAGATAGGAGGATTGCAAGTTCTAGACCTCCCTCAGCAACTTAGTGAGACCCTGTCTCAAAAAGGGCTGGGGATGTACTTCAGTGGTAAAGTGTCCCTGGGTCCAATCTCCAGTCCTGGAAAAAAGTGCAATTCAATCAAGCAAATATTTAGGAAAAGAAAAGGAAAAATAAGTCTACCAGCTTACCAGAGTTTTATTTATCATTTTTATTACTCAAATGCATAATGTTTCAATGATGGTAAAAGGACATAAAAATGAAAATCCAGTCCACACTGGATATCTAAACCTAGGGTGCTCAACCACTGAGCTACATCCCCAGCTCTTTTTAATTTATTTATTTACCTATTTTCGTTTAGAGGAGGGATCTCACTAAGTTGCCAGGCTGGCCTCAAACTTGCAATCCTCCTACCTCAGCCTCCCAAGCTACTGGCATTACAGAGGTGTCCTCTCACCTGACTAGGACCTGGATAAATTCCTACACACATAATCACTTAGGCCTAATGTTCAGTACTTCTAGCTCCCAAGAAGTTCCTCCTGCCATTCGTCTCCTCAGCTAAAGCCCAACTCAAGTCCTTCCCCAAGTGAACTATTCTAACCTTTCAGGTTTTGTAAGTGTGTGGGCAGAAAGATTCTTCAGACACAGAAATGCTGGACTTGCCACAGAAAAGGGAGAGGCTGACCGTGGGTGACTAAGGGCACTGGGGAGTGGATGTGCTGGGCTGTGGGTGCCACTCGCCATCCCCAGGTACATCCACCCAGATGCCTCATTGTGCACCTCAATTCAAGGCCCCTCCACCCACCCCCACCCCCCCCCCATGCTAAGAAGGGTGATGCACCCAAACCCTTGGCTCAGTGCATGGTTTTCCTTTTGGAAGGCCCAGTCCCGGGGCGACACCCGAGGAGGGAATGAATTTCTCTCCTGGCACTTCCTCTGTCAGTTTTCTTAATTTTCCAGAAAGAACAGGAAAATAAAAATTTTCTCCACCTATCCTTTCATCTGCTGGGAACTATTGAAATATCTCTTTGCCTCCTTGAATTTCTCTTTCAAGTGGCAGGCTAAGCACCAGCAAAAGGAACTACTAATGACAAACAACAAAAGAGTTTAGTTAGCAATCTTGGGAAGGGTTGCCCATTACATTTAAAAGAATTAAATAGTGGGTGTAGTGGTACTGGCCTGTAATCCCAGCTATAGGGAGTCTGAAGCAGGAGGACCGCAAGTTCAAGTTGGAGGCCAGTGTGGGCAATTTAGGGAGATCCTGTCTTAGAATAATAAAATAAAAGAGCTGGGGGTGTGGTTCAGTGGCAGAGCACCCCTGGGTTCCATCCCCAGTGCTGCAAAAGGAAAAGAAAGAATATTTATAGTTGGTGCTATGTAAAGTCTTAAAAACACTAGTGGCTTGTGACTCAACAATCATATATCTAAAAATTTTATTTTGAGGAAATATCTAAAAATGTAAATCTTTCCATTTTAAATTTACAAAAATTTGTGTACAAAGAGTAAAAAAAAATGGCTAACAACATACATGCTTCTAAATGGGGGAATGTTTAAATAAATCATAGTACATGCATACATGTAGGAATATCATGTAGTTTTTGTTGTAAACTATATTAATATAGGAATTTTTGTACTAAGTAATATAAATGAGGTAACTAAAATCTGATGTCTGCCAGGTATTGAAAAATACCTGTCATATAAGACCATGTAGTTTTTACAAACCAAGCTGTTGAAGTGAATGTACAAATAATCACAGTTAGGACATGTGAAATGTAAAAAACAAATCACAAAGTAGGATGTGCAATGATACCCCATGTTGGGCAGAGAACAGCCATGGGCTCTACTGTTTATAATGTTGGATAGATTAGTTAAAATTTCCACATGGCAAAAGTTTCATCTCTAAAATAAGGATAATTGTAGTATAAATCTCATGGTGTCATTGTGAAGATTACCTCACATCTGACATACATGCACTTAATTAGCTGTGATTAATACTAAGTGGCTATTTAAAACACGACTTAGCTACATATATTAATAGGCTATATTAATGGTTAACATGCTTGCGTATTTAATACAATAACTGCATGCTAGTTACAGATTCAAAATTTTTAATGATACCCAAATATTTTCTCTACATAATGACAAAAATATTGCCTTTGAAGACATAATCTACTTATTCTTTCTCCTCTTACCTATTATATATCTGTAAGTTTTTGGTTATTTCAGGCTATCAATAAATTTTATAAAGCCATCCTGAAGAAAAACTTACAATAATAACTACCATAGATTATCTTTTGGACTAATACTATGACTACAAGGGGACTACAAGATCCAGTAAGTTCTTTTCATCCAAGGCTTTCATAACAAGATGAGGGAAGGGAAGTTTGATGACTTCGCTTGGTTATTCGTAAGGGACAGTCTGGTGCTTGAACTAGGTTGCCCTGATTCTGTATTCTCAGCTCTGTTTTCCCGATGCCAACATCTAACAATAACATGCAGAGTGTTCAATGGAGTATTGTTGATGATAAGTCACAAAATTTTTCAGTTTCTTAGGAAATGAGGTGAATAAAAATAACTTCTGCATGGGCAAAAATGAAGGGACAATACAAAGCCAAAGCTGTCGTGTATAGATATTTTATTTTCTTTCTTTCTTTCTTTTTTATGTAGCATTCTTTTTTAAATATTTTATTTATTGATCCTTATGTGGTGCTGAGGATTAAGCCCAGTCCCTCACACATGCTAGGCAAGTGCTCTGCCACTGAGCTACAACCCCAGCCCCTCGATATTTTCTTTCTTTCTTTTTGATATTTTCTTTAGTTGTGCAATTTAGAGGTATATTGGCCTGGTGGAGGCAGTACACTAAAAAACAAACAATAACAACGACAACAAAAACCCAACCCACAATCAAAATGTGCCCTTCATTATCCTTGAGAGAGCCTCTCCCCAAATATTAACTGTAAGAAGACACTTTCTTGGAAATACACATTTAAAAAAAATCTCCTCCCCTAATAATAATCCTTTCACAGATGTATTTACACACCCTGCCAGTGTGGAACATAGCTCTACAGTTCAAGCATTTTCCTGTCCTACTGAAGATTTCCTCCTGTCCCAGTCCTCTTTGAAAACTGTTCTTCCAAACATCTCATCAGTGGGAACTCTGTAAACCCTTTGTGCTTTCTTTCTGTTCTGAGGGTGACTTGCCTTTCACCTTTGACTACTGGTGTTTGGTTACTTGTGTCCTTGCTGATGCGAACCTCATGACTCCTTGCCGTACCCTTTTTCTATCTTTCCAATTGCTTGACTACTTTCTTTTTCCAACCTTGTTTTTCCAAGTTGACTTTCCATGTTTTCCTGAATTATCTGTCATCCATTTATTTCTCTCAATTGTTGCTTTCCCTTATGGGTCTCTGAGTAATCACACAGTCTTCACCCGCTGATTCAGAGTTTTGACATGCTTTACGTGATGGCATACTTCCCCGTGTTAAAAGATTTAAACAGTCTCTATACTTCACCTACAATCTGTAATATCATTTCTCTAGGTGCAGTTAAAAAATTGCCTTCTGCATAGACACTTTGTATCTGACAAACACAACTACACAACCGTCTATATCTATAACCTTCAGAGCCCCAAGTCAAAACCCTGGATGCTTCAGAGGAACAAAGGAAAGATGAGGCTGGGAGATGTAGGAATGTTTGGGAGACTTGTCCTGGAACAATCTTGATAAATTCTAAATCAACAGCTGGGTGTGGTGGTGCACGCGTGTTCCCAGCTACTGGGGATGTTGAGGCAAGAGGACATCTTGATCCCGATAGTTCAAGACCAGACATGGTAACAAATGAGACCCTGTCTTAAAAAATAAAAATAAATCAGCAAGGACCCTTGGTAGGAAGTCTAAGGGACAATCATCACGGATGCTTAGAGCTTGCTGTGAATTACGCGATTTCTAACCTTGAGCAGAACTGTGGAGACTGGAGCCAGGGCTCTGAAACCCAGTGTTTGAGAAGGAAGAAACCTTCCTTCACCTTTCTCTTGTTTCTCATCCTTTCCTTTCCTTTTCTCCCCTTGTCCTCTCAGGCATTTTGTTACTCCTTTCTATAGTTTAGATCTGGAATGTTCCCCAAAGCCCTGTGTGTTAAAGACTTGGTCTCCAGGGCTGGGGTTGTGGCTCTGTGGTAGAGAGCTTGCCTAGCATGTGTGGGCACAGGTATCAATTCTCAGCACCACATATAAATAAATAAAGATTTATTGACAACTAAAAAAAAAAAATAAGACTTGGTCTCAAGCTTTGGAAGGTGGTGGAACTCTTAAGAGGTGGCACCTGGGGGAAGGTCTCCAGTCACTGGGGGAGTGGCCTTGAAGGGCTCAGTGGGACCCCAGCCCCTCCTCTCTCTCCTCTTTCCACATCTCTCCTAAGAGGTTAGTGGCTCTGTGCTGCCTCGGGTTCCTGCCACTATGAGCTGCCCACGACTGGAGCCCAAAGAGCAGCATGTCCTAGTCATGGACGGGAGCCTCTTATAAGTTGATCATCTCAGATCCTTGTCAGTAACGCAAAGCTGACAACACACTCCTCATGCCCAGGACCCTGAACTCAGGCTGAGACTAGTGGAGCAATGTTAAGGTAGGATTTTAATAACTCAAGAGATTTTTGTGGGTCTCTTTTGGAACTTATCCACCAGTTATCATGGTGTTGCTGTGGGAAAGTATTTCTCAGTTACAAAGCAGCCCAAAGAAAACAATTAGTGAATGAAAAGGAGGAACACAACTAAATTGTCAATTGTGAACTCGCTTTTGTGTTTTGCTTTCCAGGCTTAGAATTTGCATTCTATTTTAAAGCTCTTGCTCTCCTCAACTGAATATTTATGCTTTACATTTCTTCAGACTCATGTGATCCCTTCGGTAAATGCTCTGGAATTTCATTTAAATCTGCTTCTATTTGGGGATGTATCATGGCCGCTTCTCTTCATCTCACTCTGTCATTGAGGCTGATTTTACTTTCTCAGAGTCACTGTACAAGTCAGTTTTGGCCTCAGCTGTTAATACATTGTTCCCTTCTACCCTCCCCTGTTCCCGCAGCTGCACATCCATCCTTGTCCTGGCCCACCAGTCCAATCCCCTTTTCATATCAATATGAATAATTTTATGTCCACTCATTATCTCTTTAGTGCTCTGACATGCCATCTTTGTCCTCTGCTAAGCACCTTATTTTTTTCCTGCTTAACATATATTAATCTTTAATATATTTTATCGTCTTCTGCCACTATTTCATTGTAGAAATGCATCCACCAAAGAGGGGTCTTTTTGTTCTTTGGTGCTTAAAGTTAACATTTCTCTTTTTGACAGATTTTTTAAAAAATATTTTTAATTGTAGATGGACACGCTGCCTTTATTTTACTTACTTATATGTGGTGCTAAGGATGGGACCCAGTGCCTCACCAGTGCTAGGCAAGCCCTCTACCACTGCCCCACAACCCCAGCCATCTGGCAGATTTTAAATGCATGGACAGAATCTGTCATAGTCTTTCTTTATCCTCTGTTCCCTCTGTCTCTCCCTTCCTTGCTTATCTCTAACCTTAACTCTATATGTTGCTGTTGCTTCTCCACACAGTGACTTCTCTTTTCCTTCTCTTTTTAGAAATGAATTGATTACTTTTTTTATGCTGAGGAAGGAACACAGGACCTTGCATATTCTAAGCAAATGCTCTGCCCTCCCATTTATTTTTTTAAATATTTTTTAAAGAGAGAGAGAGAGAGAGAGAGAGAGAGAGAGAGAGAGAGAGAGAGAGAGAGAGAGTTTTAATATTTATTTTTTAGTTATCGGTGGACATTACATCTTTGTTTGTATGTGGTGCTGAGGATCGAACCCAGACCGCGCGCATGCCAGGTGAGCGCGCTACCGCTTGAGCCACATCCCCAGCCCCCCTCCCATTTATTTTTGATAAACTCTTCACATGCCCACATGCCTTCCATCCAGAGCTATGGTGCTCAAGGGAGTCAGAGCACAACCTCCAGTTCTTTCCCCCAGAGCCGCAGACACCTTATGTCTGAATGCCACTGGACACATTCCAGAGCTCTGCCTTTGCTGGTGTCACTGTACTCCCCAACATTCAGGACCATCCGTGATGTCACATCGAGACAAGAATGGTAAGATTCTGGCCAGTGAAAGCAGGGGTAGTGTTAGAGTCTGTAAACAAGTCAAAATAACACCTGGCATTTTGCCAGGGGAATGTTAGAGTTCGTAAACAAGTCTGGATGGTGCCTGGCAAAATGCCAGAGGGAGTGGTTTGAGAAGTAACAAAAAAAAGCCATTAAGTGTGGAGATTCCTTATTGGTTGACTGATGTATCTAGTTTATGCTAATTAGATAAGCTGTGTGGAATGTATAAATACTGCTCCTGTCCTGCAATAAACGGCTCCTACTCCTGCTGTATCAACGTACACAAGTTATTCGTCACCCCCCCCCCCCCCGGTTATTCTGCTGCAGCCAGACTGCGGCAGATGGTGGCCCGTTACGGGGATCCCCGGGACACTCGGGGGTAAGTGACAAAAAAAAAGCTGCCCGTCCATAGATAGGACTGGAGCAAATCTGCTCGTCCCTAGGCAGATAGGGTGAGAGGAAAAATGACCATTTCGAGAAAATGGAGAAGATTGATACAGTATGTTTGTGTGTTGTTTTGTCTAAGTGTATTGTATTGTCTTTGTGATGAAAATATGGAAGGGGTGAGAAGTAAATTACTAAGGGAAGGAGGCACCCCAGTGGAACCAAGAATAGTTAGGGCATGTGTTGATAAGAGCCCAGGAACTCTAGTCAGAAAGAAAAAGAAAGTTCAGAAGAAGAAGGATTATCAGAAAAAAAGTTGCAGCAAAAGGCTATTACTAAATACTTTTCGTTACCGGAGGGTGCGTGAAGCAGAGAGGCAGCTGCTGAGTGTGCAAGCCGGTCACAGCGCAGCAAGGATTTTCCAAGAGGCGGTGGCGACTGGCCCTTCCCCACCTCCTGGCCGGGGAGCTGGCTCTTCCACTGCCGAGAGCCCAAATCTAGACCTGACCTGGAGGCACAGTCTCGCAGGCTCTTGCTCCCTGTGCCCAGTAGCAGTTTGAGTTGGGGACACTCCCCAGGGCCATCTGGGGCTGCCCAGGCACTACAGCCAGCAGAAGACGCTACTGGTGTCCCTGATGTTTGGTCATTTTCAATGCCAATAACTAAGCTACAATGGTTCTCCCACACCTGGAAGCTGATGAGTAATGAGCACTATTAAGGCTTATTTCAAATGTAAAAAAAAAACCTTGAGATAATGTACTAAATTGTTCAGAAGGTTGTTTTCTTAGTGAAATGCTACAGGATTTTCTTTAGCCATCCGGAGTTCCTGCCTTCGTCCCAGTGCCAGTAAAGACCAAGGTGAAAGAATTTCCAGTGTTGCTGAAAACTGGACGAGACTTCGGCTGAGAAAAGGACGAGACTTCGGAGCTGTTGCTGTTTCTGCTACTGCAGCTTAGGCTAGCTGCCTGCAGAACTTACTTGGACTGTGAAATCAAGCTAGCTGCCTGCAGAACTTACCTGGACTGTGATTTACCTGGACTGTGAGTTAATCTATTGAGACACTGTTTTATCTGGACTGAGACAAACTGTAATCTACAACAAATTGTAACTCGGTATCTTTGCTAACGGTGTCATTGCTGGTATAATTTTTCCAAGGGCTTCTTGCATGGAGCCATCAATTGGCTTGGTATTGTGGCATTTTGTATCCTCCCTTTCTGTTTGTAGCAGGTTATTTATGGTATTTGTGTAAAAACCACTATGGTCATTATTTAAATTAAACAAAAGGGGGAAATGTTAGAGTCTGTAAATAAGTCAAAATAACACCTGGCATTTTGCCAGGGGAATGTTAGAGTTCGTAAACAAGTCTGGATGGTGCCTGGCAAAATGCCAGAGGGAGTGGTTTGAGAAGTAACAAAAACAAGCCATTAAGTGTGGAGATTCCTGATTGGTTGACTGATGTATCTAGTTTATGCTAATTAGATAAGCTGTGTGGAATGTATAAATACTGCTCCTGTCCTGCAATAAACGGCTCCCTCTCCTGCTGTATCAATCTACACAAGTTGTTCATCACCCCCTGGTTAGTTTGCCCAGCCAGCCGGGCTGCGGCAGGGTAGTTGTCAGCATCTGTCCTCAGACCATTCACACCCCACCAGAGTAGGGCAACTTCTTCCATGGGACCCACATCCATCTGGAACTCTGCAGGAGGGTTGTGTCTGCTCTGACATGCTGTGAATTGATAGCCTCCTGGGGCTAACAGGGGAGTGGGAGAGGCCAAGACTAAAGAAGTATACCGTGGTCTATTTTTCTTCTTTTGGTTATTTAATTCTAGGGTAGGGAGAAACAGGGCTTCTCTTTTCTTGTACTGAATGTGTGTGCAGGACATGAAAAGAGTGGGAACCTGAGCACTCAGAATGTGACAGCCCAGATATTAAGAGAGATATAGTTCCCTCTCTGCATTCTCTCCTCTTGCAACAAACTGTCATTTTATCTCTTTGTCTTTGATTCTCAGCTCTAGTTTATAAGAGCCTTTGCTTTCCATTTAAATAACACTATGACTCAATAGCATGTTACTAAAGATTATTGCCACCAAAGGCTTTACCTTACTGTACACTCAAGTACAGTTTAATGATATCCCAGAACAATACTACATGCTGATATGCCTTAGTGATGGTTATTTTATTCCTAATTAGCACATTAATTTAGGCTTCCATATTCCACATGTACTTGTATTCCTTTTAGAAGGTATTTTCCCCTTATTCAAAGTAAATGAGGCATTATGTGTTTGCATTGTATTTATTAAGCACATGACATGTGCATTTCACATTCATTATGCATTGAGTGTCTAGCAAATTGCCTGGGACACTTAAAAAAAGCTTTATTGAGATACAATTCATATGCCATACAATTTACTCATTTAAGTTGTATGATTCAGGGGCTTTGAGTATATTTGGAGTTGTGTTGTGAAAGCATTACTACAATCAATTTTAGGACATTTTCATCACCCCAGAAAAATACTCTGCATTCCCCAGCCGTCACCATTCCAAACCTGCCCAAATCATTCCTCCTTCAGTTTCAAAGCACTTGTGTGCTTTCTGTCTCTGGAGTTCCCTGTACACCACACACTTACACCACACACTTCATATCAATGGAACCATGCAGTAGGTGGTCTTTCATAATTGGATTCTTTCATTGAGCATAATGCTTTCAAGGTTCTTCCATGTTGTGGCAAGAATTGGTATTTCATTTCTTTTTATTGCCAAATAATGTTTCATTGTAGAGATATAACAAATTTCACTTGCTTTTTCATCAAATGATGGATGTTCAATCATTTCCACCTTCCAGCAATTATGAGGAATGGTATTAGAAATATTCATGTTCGCTCTTTTGAGGAAGGGTCAGACTTCTCCCAAGTGGCTGCATTTATATTCCCCCCAGTAGTTTATGAGGATTCTGATTTCTCCACATCCTTACTGACACCTTTCATTGTATTTTTCTTTATAGCCATTCCAGGATATGTGGAATGGTGTTTGATTGTGGATTGTCTTGTCCGTTCATCCGCCCTTCCTTCCTTCCTTCCTTCCTCCCTCCCTTCCTTCCTTCCTTCCTTCCTCCTTCCTTCTTTCCTTCCTCCTTCCTTCCTTCCTTCCTTCATTCTTTCCTTCCTTCCTTTCTTTCTTTGTTCTTTCTTTCACTCCTGGAAATCCAACTCAGGGCCTCACATATGCTAAGCAGGTGCTCCACCACTGAGCTACCTCCCAGCAGGACTGTGGTTTTGATTTGCATTTCACTGAAGGCTAATGATGTTGAACATCTTTTCCTGGGCTTATTGGCCATTTGTAGGTCTTTGGAGAGATGTCTATTTAGACTTTTTGTGCCTGGCATGTTTTAAGTGTGCATTAAAATTTTCAGATAACCAGATTAATTATAAAATTTAATCACTGTAGTAACTATGTTAAGTAGATTTTATTATCTTGATTTTGTAGATAAGGATTAGAAGGTGAAATAAGGACTGGGGATGCAGCTCTGGGGTAGTATGGTTGCTGAGCTTGTGTGAAGCTCTGGATTCGACCCCAGCACTGGAAAAAGAAAAGGTGAAATGATTTACCCAAGATATTTAAGATATAAGGTTAAATGTTAATTTAGGTCTTTGGACCCCCTATCTCTAATATTATGGCCAAGATGCTTTGGGTGATGGCCCATGATTTATCTATAAAGAACACAGCCATGACTGGGCATGGTGGCACACACCTATGTTCCTAGTGACTCAGGAGGCTGAGGGAGGAGGATCGAAAGTTCAAGGCCAGTTTGGGCAACTTAGTGAGGCCCTGCCTCAAAATAAAATATAAAAAGGGCTAGGGATGTAACTCAATGGTTCAGTGATTAAGTCCCCCCCCCCCCGGGTTCAAATCTATAGCACCAAAGCAAGCAAGCAAGCAAGCAAGCAAGCACATAGCCTTGGTAATGAAGTGCCTCTGATAATGGATAGTTCTTTATTAATTTTTTTTTTTATAGTTATATATGGACAGTGTGCCATTTGTTTAGTTTTTTATGCAGTACTAAGGATAGAACCCAGTGCCTCACATATGCTCGGCAAGTGCTCTGCTCCTGAGCTACAGCCCCAGCCCAATGGATATTTTCATATCTTGCCAACTGAGTCCCACAAAAGCCTACAAATCAGAATACTTGTCTTCAACATTGAGTTTATCTGTTCAGGACGTTCGGGATGTTCAGGACATTTTACTTATTGCAATATGACTTATTTACAAGATTCCAGCTCTGCTAAAATCCTTGTGGCCTGTTCCTTCACCCACATACAAGGGCTTCCCTCTCCCTGCTTAGTTTCACTGTGAAACATAACTCCAAAGTGTTGAGTCATGGAATTTGCTGCATGCTGTGCCCTGTCAATCATTGCCTCAGAAGGGGTACCAGAGACTGATGAAGCACAGGGCACATTTTCTGCTAGCCTGCCTGACAGAGGCAGGACATACAGGTGTGGGCTGCCTTAGACACCCACCCCTGTAAGTGAATAGAAACGCTCATGCTTGCCCACATCACTTTGATGACCTGAGTGTTGAAATGAACCTAGGTCTGATTTCATTTCCTCTAGTCTTTCACTAAATAGTAAACGACTGAGAGAGACTTTTGGAGGTGGGATACTGGGAATAGGTAAGAGCTCTACATTGAGCTGCATCCCCAGCCCTTTATATTTGTATTTTGAGAAAGGAATTCACTAAGTTGTCCAGGCTGACCTCCAACTTATGATCCTCCAGCCTTATCTCTGGAGTAGCTGGGTTTATAGGCCTGCATCCTGCAACCTGGCTTGAGTGAGAATTTTTATTGCATGGGTCACTGTGTTGCTCTTTTGCCATGGGCTGGTAATGAAGCAGTGTGTTCTCTTAGAAAAGCTGAGGTGTGCTATTAGAGCTTTTTGATTCTCCTAGATGCATTAAAATTGCTTTAGTCGAAATAAAACTCAGCTTCCTTCTCAACCAAGCAGCAGGAAAGCAATTTAACACCAGCACACCCGTGATGGGGTGGTGGTGCAAGTGTGAACAGGCCCTGCTCTAAAGGACTGTGGTGGGTGATGCTTTAACTATGGATTCACCTACAATCCTATGCACCCTGGGATCACAAAACTCATAAGTCTTACAACTGGCCAGTAACTTGAGGCCAACCATCCAGCCTTACATCCGATGAAAACTTATCTCCTCTGTGACCCTAAGGGATACTGAAATACTTGTGGTGATGGAGAGCTCCCTGCCTTATAATGGAAACTTCTGTTTCTTATAGTGTTCTTTCTTACTCTGAGCCTTTCAGAGTGTTTTTGGATTATTTTTTCCAAAGAAGGACTTTTATTTCAACAACAATAGTGTCAGGAAAACAATTTGTACAGAAGATAAATCATTACATTTTCTACTTCCAAATCTTCACTGAAGGTAAAACTGCAAAATCCCCCAAACTAACTCCCAAACCAGCCATAAACCAACAATTTTACCATAGTAGATCTATGGAAAGATGATACTGCAAGGTATGTCAGAATTAATAGTATTAAAATTTGTATTAGGCACTAAAAATAGGACATCTTGCTGGAAAATGGGTTTAAAATGTCTAAGTGAAATATGCCTGTAATGCCAGCTATGGGGGAGACTGTGGCAGGAGGATTGCAAGTTTGAGGCCAGGTTGGGGAACTTAGTGAGACCCTGTCTCAAAGATAAAAACTAAAAAGGGATGGGGATGGAGCGCAGTGGTAGAGAGCCCCTGGGTTCAGTCTCCAGTGCCACAAAAATAAATACAGTGTCTAATTCACTGTGATTTGGCTAGTCTTGCTTTATTCTTTGATAACATTTTAGTTTATTATAGTAATTTGACTTTGTTTTGAAATATATTTAAGTACGAAGCAGTTTAACAGAATTATATATTGATATATTTTGTTTTCCTCTTTGTGTATGTGTGTGTGTATATTTAAAATCTCAAAAGATTTAAAAATCTCAAGACACTTCAATACCTCTTCCTACATAAACTATTTTGAGTGCTTATTAATTTCTGATGTCAGATTGCTTTCCCCTCCTACTTCTAAGAAATTTTGTGAAATTGCATGTAAGATATCTTTTCCAAAGTAGCTACTTTTTCTTACGTTATCATGTTTTGTGTTTTTTTTTTTTTTTTCAAGTTAAGTTTGAGAGCATTTTTGATGGCTTGGGTGTTATTTTTGGGAGACGAGCCTGTGAACTAGGAATGTCCTCTGATGTGGGAAAGGCTTCTTGAGGTGATGGCCATGTCCCCTGACTGGCCCTGCAGGCCTCTCTCCAGCTCAACATGTGTCCTGGCCTACATGGCCTAGCTCCTACAGGAACCTGTGTGGTCTCCCTTCTTAATACTCTTTTAGTTCAATACTCCTGACTAAGAGCAGGGAGAATTGAGGACTCTGGAAAATAAATGACTTTTCTAAGATCTCCCACAGCAAGTTGAGAACTAAACAGGGCTGTAACCCACCATTCCTGCCTGTAGTGGTGGGAGAATGAAAGTGGTCCTCCCATTTTAAATGAGCATTTTATTTCTTAAGGGCTTCTTGAGATTCCCAACAAGCCAGGCAAATGGATGGTTCTCAGCAGCCCTGGGAACCATCACAGTGAAGTACTCTGGGACCCACCCAGGCTCTGGGTGCTCCCTAGCCCAGAAAGACAGGGTAGATCACACCTCTGTAGATTTCTTCCCTCCAGTGTTCCTCGGCCAGTTTCTTGCACACAAGAGAAATTTCCATTTTACAAACTTTTACCCCTCTGTGACTCCCATTTTTTAATTACTTTATTTTATTTATTTTTTTACGTGGTGCTGAGGATCCAACCTAGTGCCTCACATGTGCTAGGCAAGCGCTCTACCACTGAGCCACAACCCAGCCCTCCTGACTCCCATTTGAATCACTTTCAAATTCCCCCTTCACTCATATAGCTCACTCAAAATATACGAGCTGCCAGGCATGGTAGCACATGCCTGTAATCCCAGCAGCTCAAGAGGCTGAGGCAGGAGGATTGGGGGTTCAGAGTCAGCCTCAGCAATAGTGAGACACCAAGCTACTCAGTGAGACCCTGTGTATAAATAAAATACAAAATAGGGCTTGGGATGTGGCAGTTTGAGTGCCCCTGAGTTCAATCCCAGCACCCTGCCTATATATATATATATTGGTAAGGCTCATTGTAGGGAGGTCCTGGTGTGACATGACAGTGTCCTGCAATCCCTCATAGAGCACAAGGTCTCATATCAGTAAACAGTTTTTTGTCTTTGGCGTCTAAAAATCAATTATTTCTTTTTGCTTCCATTTAGTTTTTTTTTTTTTTTTTTGCTTTCTTGGCATTGGGGGTTGAATCTGGCATCACTCTATCACTAGGCTACCTGACCAGCTTTTTAACTTTTTTTTTCTTTTGAGTCAGGATATCTGTAAATTGCCCAGACTGGCCTTAAGCTTATGATCCTCCTGCCTCAGCCTCCTAGAGAGCTGGGATTGATTACAGGCCTATGCATACCCGGCTTAGTTTTTCTCTTCTTGTCCTGAATTGTATTATTAACCAAAGCTTGATCTGCGCTGTAACATCTATATCCATATCAATATTGACACACAGGCACATGCATGTGCATATCCACAGTGCCCAACAAATGTTGTCAATTCTTGCAACCAACAGAAAAAGCAGGAAACGTCTTCAACACATCCTCACTTCGTATTTAACCAGCACTTTGAGGTTGTTTCCCAAGGCCACAGGGAGGATGTGGTAAGTGGAAAGGAAACCAACCAAGGAATGAGGAGGCTTTCCCTAGTCCCAAGAATGTGGCTGTGACTGTGTGTCCTACAGTGTCACAAGCATGGCTTAGAGAAGGAAAGGAGAGAAAGTTGTGTACATTTCACAGGCCGCACTGTTTTTCAAATACTTTTACAGACGAGATTTGTGTACATTTAGGGGTCTCATTTGCTTGGATGATCTCTGAGGATTCAGAGTTCTGAAGCCCCCAGGCCCCTGCCTTGTCTCTGGCTGCCTGTTGAAAGAGCAGATTTTATTCAGCTGCCCAATAGCCTCCATTGCCAATGGAAATAAGCAGAGTTGGCTTTCATTTATGGAAGGTAATTAGGTTAAACCTCAAACCGGTGGCAGAATAAGTGATAAGCTATGTGTGCCTTTGTGCACACCATTACTCTGCTTGCATTCTTTGACCACCAGCACTCCTCACCAGTAACGATCAAACTCCACACCGCAGCAACACCACAGAGCTTGGGTTCCAGCAGCAGGCTGGCTCTCCTGGTCTTCAGACTCTGACAGCACATGGTCTCACACTCAATGTTTACAGCCATATGCATGTCTTATTTCTCTGATCAAAAAGAAAACCCTGTAGGAGAAAATCTAACTTTGGTACATCTTCATAACTTTAGAAAAACCTAATTCTATACTTGGCATGCAGTAGGTGCTTAGTTAATACTTATTAAATAAGAGAATGAGAAGTAGCAAGTGTGTAGTAAGAGGGATAAATACTTTTGTGTGTGTGTGTGTGGGGGGGGATACTGGGGATTGAACCCAGGGGAATTTACCTCTGAGAGATATCCTCAACATTTTTAATTCTGAGACCCATGTAGAGTGATGTCACCATGGGACGTTATCCATCTTGCTCTTCCAGGAATGTGAGTAGTCCCTAGCCCTGTTCATAACCCTTCAATAATGATTCCTCACTCACCCTCTCCTCCACCAGCCACTCCTTCACTGCACCATGGTCCACCTTGGTAATAGGTAGCACTTCTTGAATCCATGTACTGGGCCAATGTTATGTTTGGCAGTTTCCTTCTGCTGTCTTCTCCCAGGCAGAAGCTTCCAGAGTGAACAATAATCATTATCATCTCTGACAATCTGTGAAGATTAGCTCTAAGGGGAAAAATAGAAAAATTGCATGTGCAAGTTATATTATGTGTCTTAATTTTAAAGCCATGATGAACCCCTCGAGCATCATAGCACAAGGCTGTTTACCAAAGACCATTATTAGGAATACCAGTTTGCACGGTGCGTATTTGTGTCTATAAGATCATAGTACATTCTGACCTGTCTGGTCTCTGAACTCCAGAGTGCTCTTTGTCCTGAATATCTTAATTTCTTCTGGTCTCTAGATCAAGCAAGACAATGACAGAGGGCTACTGGCTTCTTCTGCAGGAGCCACAAGGTGTCCCAGAAGAGTTTTGCTTGTGGATGGCCCTCTGTGGAGACTGTTGGGGCTCTGCCTTGCAGGGAAGGCTGAGCACTCAGTTTGGAGGAGGGCTCAGGTAGTGCACCAGGCTCCCTTGCAGGGTGCTCTGGAAGACTTTCTGATCCCTCCAGGGAATCACAGTGGGTAGAGGATTACTGTGGGGTCAGGAGTCTGATGGCTACACAGGGGGGATTTGGCAGTAGATCACTGGATACACAGGGTAGTACCTGCTGATGAAGCACCCTTTTTATCCCAAATTGGCAAGCACCAGAAGGCACTTTGGATTACAATAAGAATTTCAAACCCTTTTTGGGTGGTTCCTAGTAATTATTAAGTTCTGGGGAAGGGGTGGATGCTATACCTGTTAAAGCTGTTCTGTTCTCTTTGCCCATCCAGGAGTGGGGTTCCTCCTCACTCAGAAGTGGGGTTCCCATACACAAGCTCTCCTAGACACCTATATTCTTCCTTCTTTCACCTTAGCCATCGATCAGAAATTTGGCTCCAGTTTATTTCAGGAAATGGTGCCTGGCCCTTCTGTGGCCTGGCTAGGTTTCTCTTCCAAGTGACATCGTCCCCTCTGACTTCCCATTTCCTCTCTTTAGATCCAGGCCAACTCCTCTCTTGCCCACTCCTTAGCCTCTAGCTCAGGATGGTGAGGAAGATTCCCTGGGGGGCTCAGGCTCAGCCTCCTGTGTGTTCTGCCTGCCCCAGGTCAACCATCATCCCTCCTCTCAAGGGACTGTTTTGAGGGAGAAGGTAGAGCTTTTGAACTCTAAGGAAGCTCCCAGGTGTTAGGGTTAGGCTTGGTCCCTTACACTTTGAAGCATATTTCATGCAAATGAAAACCAGGAAAGTGCAGGAGGAACACACTTACATCAGATAAAATAGACTTTAACTCACCAGCTATAAAAAGATACAAAGACGATCATTGTCTAGTCATAAAGGAGCCAGTACAGCCACAGGATATGACAATTTTAAGTACTCATGCACCCATCATCGGAGCACCTAAACATATAAAGCAAACACTCACAGATCTAAAGGGAAAGGGAGGGCAACATGAGAACAGTGGATTCCAGCACTCTACCTTCCAAAATGGACAGGCCATCCAGACGGAAGGTAACAGAGACATGGAGTTACACTGCACTCCAGGCACTTATAAGAGGGCCTGCAAGCTAAGCTGTTACTCTTGTAGTCTTATCACTGCTGGGGGGTGGGTGGAGGAAGGCACCATCTCAAAGATGTGTAACCACAGTTCCCTGCTGCCACTGTGTCACCCACTGTTGGCTGTGGCCAGTGGCTACTCTGGTCTCTCCCGTTTAAGACATGAAAGGCAGGGACTTTCCAGCATGCCCATCTCTACTTCATGGGGGTTGTTCCTGGCAGGAGATGAAGAGGCAGTACCAAGGCCTTGCTCTCAGATCCCAGTTCAAAGAGTACATTGAGCTTGCCTGCTCTGTGCTCTGAGCCCTAGCAACCTCCCTGCAGTCAGAAGCAGATGGACCTGAATACCAAAAAGAGGCTTCATAACATTAATGATGTATTACATCCTTTTCTTATATCAGATCACTCCCAAATGATTATCATGAAGTGAATTTCACATCCTTTCTTCATTCTTTATCTTATCCATTGGGAAAAGGTAAAAGGTTGGCATCAGACACACACAAGCTCTGGGGCTACATGTGACTCCTAAGCATGTCAGGCTTTATGGTTTGAGGTTTGACCTCCACACCTGCACGTTATTATCAGTCCTTGCTCTCTGACATTCTGACCTCCTGAGGCCAGAAATTCTGCTGGTCGGAGAATCACACTGGAGACTCATTGGTGTAGATGAACATTCTACCACAGAGAGCTAAACTGGCATAAAAATTGTTTGATGTTCTACCTGTGGTTGAACTGGAAAATGCCCTTTAATATATTTAGTCTGAATTGCTGCATCGCTGAGGGTGACTGGCATGATTAGGCGTGAACAGGTTGGCCTGTGCTGTCAAGATCATCTCAGAACAAGGACCATCAGTCCTTTTGCTAGAAGCCATGCTGAAGAGGTACACCTTTTACCTGATCAAATCTAGAAATCACAGCTTTGTTTTTGTTTTTCAAGTACTGGGGATTGAGCCCAGGGGCACACTACCAATGAACTACATTTACAGCCCTTTAAAAATCTTTTTATTATGAAGCATGATCTTGCTAAATTGTCCGGGCTGGCCTCTAACCCATATTCCTCCAGCCTCAGCCTCCTGAGAAACTGGGACCACACATAGGTGTGCGTACTGCACCCAGCTAGAAATTATAACTTAAATGACCACTCAGACACTAAGCAGAATTTGACAATATACCTATGTTAAGAGACTTTGAAGTTATAGTCAAATATATTCTAAAGTGCTTTGACTGGCTGATTTTATTTCTGAAAAACATCTAGTCCAAGAGCCAACAATACAAAGAGCCATGTACGTAGCAAGATGAACACAGCATCACCCAACAAAGCAAAAAAGTAAAAGCAAACCATGGATTAATGTAAGATGTTAATAATAGGTAATACTGGGTGCAGAATACACTGAAAATCTGCACTGTCACCCCAACTTTGCTGTAAATCTGAAAATCTTCTAAACTGCAGTTTGTGAAAGGATGGCCCATCCCACATTGGTAGCCTGTTGTGCAATAATCAGAAATGACATTTGTAGAGGTTGTAATAATGTGGAAAAGCATTAAGCCAAGTGAAAAAAGAAGGATGTAAGATTATGCAACTCTGAAAAAAATGTGTACCCGAGATAGCCTCCAGGATGGCTGTGGACCCTCTCCCTAGTGAAGCTACCACAACTGTGCCAAATTATTTAAAGCAACCACTTGAAGTATCTGGAAATTATCCTCAGGCATACAATGAATGAAAAAACCCATTGAATCAAGAAAATCTACTAACGCGTAATAAAAACAGTGAGCCTCTGGCCTTCAGCCACAGCCTGCTTCTTTCCTTGCCCTCCTTGCTGACCCCTGCTGCATTGTGACAGGGGCTCCATTCTGGGTGTGTGCAGCCAAGACAGAGATCCCCTTCCTGGACTCCCAGCTGAGGACTGCTGCATTCCCCCAGCCCAGGCAGTAGTGGTGCTGAATTCTGGCCAGGGGGAGAGTGGCCAGAACAAGGTCTCTGAAGCTCTGCCCAAGGGAATTGACTTCATCAGGACAGAGTGTGGCGAGAGTCAAGTCTGCAGGCACTGAGAAGGAATGGAGATTTGGGTGGCCAGCAATTAAGAGGACACTTGTCACTTCACAAGAACAGGCTAGACCACAGTCCAGCTAGGTATTCACCAGGAGAGCCAGAGCAAAATGGTCATCTTAGTGTCACACCTCAAAAATTTGTCTCAAAACCACCCTGCAAAGGCACATGAATTTAATTGCTCCAGGGCATTGCCAGAAACAGATGAGCAGTCATCTGGCCATTAGTAGGAATTAACAGTTGGAAGTGAGACCTGCAGAGAGACTCAGCAAGGAGAGTCAAGAGGAAGCTCAGCCCAGGGGATCGCTTGAGCCAGGGTGTGGAGATCTGCCCTGCTGTCTTCCCTAGGTGCGGTTTGTGTGCCCCAGGCTGTAATTGCTGAGCATCAACATCAGAGGCCACACACTAAGAGAAACTATTTCCACTACCATGGTCCAGCTAAGTCATAAAATAAATAAACAGGAAATCAAGGCCCAGGGAAGGATGAATGAGGGGGCTCAGCATCTAGAGTTACTGTGATACATAAATGAACATGATCAATTTTTAACAAGAAACTACCATAGAAGAGGGTCAAAGAAGCAGGAGAGTTTCATCCATCCATAGCAGTATTAAAAGCAGGTGACAGAAACTGCTCATGAGAGGGCCCAGATTTCAAATTAGCAAAGACTGAAGCAGTGTTATACATGTGTAACTAAAGCAAACTCCACTTGAGGAAGGAAGGGAAGGTATGGGGAAAATGTCTCATTGAAGAGAGAATACCAACAGAGACAGGAAGGGGAAAAATGAATCCAATGAAAATTCAGAAGAAGTACAAAAACTAAAATAAAAAAAAAATCATGGTAGGGACACAATGGTAGATTTGAAGTGGCACAAGAAAAAATCTGTGAATCTGAACACAAATTGACAGTTTACATAATCCCCCAGAGAGAGAAGAAATAGTGTCAGAGAATGGGGACACCATTAAGTGCACCACGTGATGAGAGGGCCTGAAAGGAGAATGGAAAGAAGCTGGAAAAATATTGGAAGAAATAATGGCAGAAAACTTCCCAGATTTGAGGAAAACCATTCATCTCAATGACACCCAGTAGGACCTGTGCAAAGAGAGCCCCAGCAGACCCATCAGAATTAAACCACTGCAAAACAAAGAAGAGAGCAGAAACCAGCAAGAGAAAAGCTGCTCATATTCGCCAGAACTAGAAGCTCTCGCTCCCAGAAGGCAGTGAATGATGCGCTCAAAGAGAAACACCGTCAGCTGCGCATCTGAGACACAGCAAAATGAAGGTGGGCCATCCCCAGATATCCTAGACCCAGAGGTTGTGTGGCTGGCAGATATGCCTGACAAGAGCTGCTAAAGAAATTTCCTCCAGCTGAAAGCAAGTGACCCCACACAGTACTTCAAGTCCACAGAAGAAAAGAAAGAACTCAGACAAAGGCAATTATGTAATTAGAAAAGACACTCTAAAAGTGTATTTTCCTTTCTTCTCTTAATTGATTTTAAAAAGCAATTGCATAGAACAATATATAATTGTATTGTTGAACCTACAACATACAAAAATGTAATTAGCGGGGTAAGGTGCTGCACGCCTGTCATCACAACAATTTGGGAGACTGAGGTGGGATGGCAAGTTCCAGGCCAGGCCTGGCAGCATAGTGGAGACCCTGTCTCAAAATAAAAAAATAGAAAGGGCTGAGATGGTGCTCAGTGGTAGAGCACCCCTGGGTTCAATTCCCAGGATGCCAAAAAGAAAAAAAAAGAAAGAAAAAATTATTTGACAGCACAAAGGGAGCACGCAGTAGCGAAGCTGTTGTAGGAGTAAGAAACCCCATCAGATCGAATCTCACATCCATAGGAACAGATGAGGAGAACCTCAAATGGTCAATAAGGAGTTCAATATAATGACTCTAAGAATATTTGTTCTTATTTATTCTATCATCCTCATTGACAGACAAAATTGTGTGACAGTCATGGAAATTGTTAACTTTGTAACATTGACAAATATAATATGTGATGTTTACTGTCTTGGCTGGGGGACTTTGTACAGTGAGCAACTTGAATAACCCTGCCTTCTGGCCTTGTACTCCCAGACCCCATTGGCACCCTGACAGGTGTTGGCTGAGTAGGACCCTGGAGCGTTCTCTCTGGGAATAGAATTATATGTTTATAATTCTAACATGAAGTATCATCCAGCGGGGTGGACTACCTGGAAGGAATTAGGCAAAGAGGGAATGAAGTGAAGTGGGAAGGAGGGACCGAGTTCGGTGTGCTTGGATGCTGGATTGACTCATGAGGTGGAAGGCCCAGGGCTGGTCCTCCCTGCCTTTCATAGGAATCCCACGGCTTGAAGTGGGCAGGGAGGGGAGTCTCCGTGCTGCAGCCCACCTTGCCCACAGCAGGGTCGCCATGGGACAGTGACAAGAGCTCAGTGCCTTCGCCAAGAGCAGAACCAACAAGGGCACAGCAAGCAAAGCCTCTGCGCCTGCCCACCAGCCATGGTACGTGCCCTCCTGGGGAGGGAGGCCCACAGGGAGCAGCCCTGGTGCAGCAGGTGCCATAGTAGCAGCAGCAGCAGCAGCACAGAGGCCCTACATGTGTGGCAGTGGCTTCCTTGAGGTGTCACCTCCATCTTCGTGAAACTGCCCCAGAGCCTCTGGTGTCCGTTCCTGAGAGTGATTTTGTAACCTCCCCCGTGGCTTGCCCTCTAGAATACCTGCTGATAAAACAGAGGGAGCTTGAGGTGCAGTCACGGAGTAGAGCCCGCTGCTTCCTCCTATTTATATGTGTGCATTCACAAACAGTGCTTCTAATCATTTTCAATCATCATATGCTCCCACAGACCTGATTTTCAAGGGACTTCATTATTTTAGGCTGAGATATCTATGACAGTGTATTTGGCAGAATAACTCTGTCCAGTCAGTCATTGTGCATTACACTACAGAAACCACCCCTGAATGCTGGAACCAAATTCCAGTTGCTACAGAGCTTGGTTGCTTGCTGTGTAAGTGCCTGTGCCCCATGGTACATGGAAGAAGGCAGTGCTGATTTTGTCATTCTTTTCAGTGACATTTCTGTTGTTGGGGATATGTAATTTTACTTTCAAACCACAACTAACTAGAAGTTGAAAAGAAGTACTTAGGTTTTGGATCTCAAATGATTACTAGATCCAATACAGACTGAAAATTGAGTTTTCACAAAAATAACATTATTCCATTTTTCTTCTGGAGTGTTCTGTTGTGCTCGACTTTTCCTTGTTATAGATCTAAACTACCATTGACTTTGCTCAAAATTTGTTTTATAGCTATCAACTATAATGCTCCTAATCTTCAGTTTTATTTCCAACCTCAACAGTAGTAAATAGTTTTATTTTAGGAAGTTGGTTTTTCTCAATTATCATTTGAATGTACACTGATATATTTGTAATCATGATGGAATTCTTCAGATCACTATCGAGCTGCAAGTTCATGATTCACATTCATTATTCAAAAAATATATGTGTGGATCTCTGTCATAGGCTTAATGTGTAATCAAAATGGAGAGCATTCTATCCGTGAATGTCAAAAGCCCAGTATGCATTATTATCTGCCATAGATATTTTGTGAAATTTGCAAAAGACCAGCTTAATGGGACTTCCACTCTTTCTTCATTTACAGAATTTTAATTAGAGAAAACATCTGCCCTCCCAAAAAGGAAGGAAGGAAGGAGGCTGGGATGAAGGGAGAAAATAGAAAATAGCAAATAACTAAATGCTGTTTTCAATAAGTTGCTTAAAATGAGATGGACTAGCCCTGAGTTCTGCTTTATAGTTGTTGTCATAAGATCACATGAAGGAATAGCTGTTAGGTTTATTGGGGAATTTTTTAAATTAAATGATCTTGAACTGATCTAATTTGGGCCCCTCGATGGTCAGGTTTTCTTTTCATTCTTGCAAAATGGAGTCATGTCCCTGATCTGACTTTTTCTGCTCACACATAGAGCCTGTACCTTTTGTTAAACTTAGAAATAACTATTTTCTCTCATCCATAGAAAAAAGGATGGAATGGTTTAGACAGCAGAAAAGGAATGGTGAAAAAGTATCTCAGTCAGTAATAATGAAATCCCAAGTGATTTGTACTTTTCCTTTTCTGACTTCTGGGTTCTGTTTTCTACCAATGAATTCAGCAACTGCACTGTCTATCATGGGTACACAGAGATCTTCCAGGTTTCAATTCTGTATTATGTCAAGCTTCCCCTAGAAAGTAGGATTACATTTTACAGATATCATGAGGCTTCTGCTTAGGCTGGACTACATCTAACACACTTCTGCTTTCACAGGTATTATCTGAAAAACAACATGGAGACAGAAATGCTTTGTTCAGATGAGGATGCTCAGGAGTTGTTGCGAGAGGGTCAAGTTTCCCTCCTTCAGCTCAGTACTGTGGAAGTTGCCACCCAGCTCTCCATGCAGAGTTTTGAACTCTTCTGCAACATTGAGCCTACTGAATATATAGATGATTTATTTAAACTTAAGTCACAATCCAGCTGTCACAACCTGAAGAAGTCATTAACCAGGAGACATTTTTGGTGGCATCTGAAATTCTTCGAGAGACAACCCAGCTGAAGAGGATGAAGCTCATTAAGCATTTTATCAAGATAGCATTGCACCTTAGGGAATGCAAGAATTTTAACTCAATGTTTGCAATCATCAGGTAAGAGCACATATCAGTCTTAAGATTCAGTGTATGTTACAGATTAGAAATCATCTCCTTCTAGGGACATCATATAATTTTTAAAAATATGGTAGTTTATAAATGACTGAGGTTTTAAACACCATGTTGGTAATCAAACTCTTGCTAGATTGTCATTGACACTCAGTGAACAGTTATTTTATCTGATTCTTAATCCTTACCTTCAAGAACCTCTCATATGTTGATTTGGAGATTGGACATTTGAAATCCATCACATTTTATTTTTTTTAACTTTAACTTAGAATTAAATTAATAAATATAAAATCATTCTCAAATTTAAGGTTTATATTGGCCCTGTGTATAAAAGATACTCTTTATGTGAAAATTCCTTATAACTAATTTTGATCAAAAAACATTAATACAGAAAAAGAGTTCTTTGGAAACAAAAAAAATACTGATGTTCCTGATTTATATTTCCACTGTGTTAATATGGGTCTTGTGTTTTAGGCAATCTAAATATTCTCCTTATATGGATACTTTCTTATGTTAAAATAGATGATAATTCTCTTCTCCATAGCTCTCCATGTTCCTTCCTCCTCCTGCCCTTTAATTGAAAGGGTGGGTGTCAATCATTAGTAAAAGAGCTAAGAATTAGTTTTCTTTTGAGGGAGATCTAAAAGGTTAATCAATTATTAGATTTCACTCACTCAACAAATGACTGGTTTTCTTTGTATACATTTCAGGCATCAGTGCATTTTGTGTGGGTGTCAGTTCTAGGCCCTTGTTAAATGGTGGATATGTCTCAATTCATTTCTCATCTGGTTGTTTGGTGGTAGTGGAAGTCAGCTAAGATGTTCTGGCTCTGAGTATTAACCAGTACCTCCTCTTCTCTTGAGAGTGAAAACAGTAATTAGAAAACCAAGGCACCACTGACCCATGGGATGATTCCTCTCTTTCCCACCCCAGTTTTGCTTCATCTCAATAGATGAAGGAAATGGGAGAATTCCTCCGATGTCAGGTGCTCCATCTGAGTGATGATTTTTCTAAGCAGTGTTTTCTTTCTTATTGTTTTTTGTTTTGCTTTTGGTTTGAGTTTAGGTTTGGGTTTTTTTTAGCAAAATTTCAGGGAGGGATTTAAATCTTGCTTATTAGAATTTGCAGTTTTTGTTTATAAAAAGATATTTCATATAAGAATATGTTAAATATTTTAAACCCAGGTGTAAACTCTAAATGAGTAAATACCTGTTTATTATATAGTTGGAAATATACTTCAGTTAGGAGCACATAATATATATATATATATATATATATATATATATATATATATATATATATATATATATATATATACATTCTAAATATTTATACATAAAATATTATATTTAGGATATATATCTACTGTGGTGTCTTTAATACATTATAGAAAAGAAAAAAAGTAAATCCTGAGAAAGTTTGCTTTTCTTTTCTATTAAACATATCAAAACAAGCCTCTTCCTTGAGATTTTCAGAAATATTTTAGTAACAAAGGAGATTTAAGGACATGGTGAACCTGGAGAATTATGTGGAAGAAAATTAACTATTTTTAATATAAGAATGAATCCATAGAAGGAAAATATTTTGATTGCCTAAAATGTAGTCTCTTTAAAAATAACAACAAAAAGATAATCAAAACTCATATTAATATAATGAAAAAATAAATCTGGAGTATCAGCATGTTTTATGTTTCCAAAGAGCTCTTCTGCATTAATGTTATATAATCTGTTTAGGACAGGAAATGGAGATGTGTTGAGGCATTTTACAATGATGGTCTTGGGGAAAGTACACATTGTATCCTAAACAATTAGCTTTTCATGTGATTCAGCTAACACATTCTTCACTTATTTATGTATTTCTTTATTTAGTTGTGATTGGAAAAAATACATTTCTTTTATTTATTTATTTTTATTTGTGCTGAGGATGGAACCCAGGGACTCACACGTGCTAGGTGAGCACTCTACCACTGAGCCACAACACCCTACTGCTAATACATTCTTAATGTTGAAAAATGAGTAGCAAAATTCCAAAGAGACACTCTTCAGGTGTTATTTCTTATTGTTTTGAAGATAATCTTCAGTTGAATTTTTCTCTGCTGCACTTATCACTCTAAAAATTAAAAACAAGATTAATGACTTTGAAGTTTGGAAAAAATTTCACTTTCAATTCTACTCAGTTGTTTTTATTTTTTCCCAATATTGGAATTCAAACCCAGGCCATGGGTATATGCTAGGCAAGCACTACTGAGTTTTGTCTCCAGCCCAATTTCTACTTTTCATAGGGAGGGTGATGTGGATTGAACCCAGGGGCTTTCAACCACTGAGTCACATCTACAGTACTATATGGTATTTTATTTAGAGATTCACTGAGTGGCTTAGCACATCACTTTTGCAGAGGCTGGCTTTGAACTCATGATCCTCAAGTCTCAGCCTTCAGAGCTGCTGGGATTGCAGGCGTGTGTCACTGCTCTCAGACCCAGGGTCCCTTTATGGGTAATAGTAGTGTAATTCAATGCCAAGGGAACTAAAAATACTCAAGTTATGCCATGGTTTTTGCATCATTTCTAGCTTTTATGTCAGTATACATACACTTATGACAGTATACATACATACACACACACACACACACACAAACACAGATGTATGTGTCCCTTTTTAACATTTAATTACATGATTTAGCTCCATCAGATTAAACACTTACTTTAATGTTGTATTCACTTTGTTAATGAAACCCTACTTCAATGATGATAATCCATGGCTACTTTCTTTGTTGCTTGTATTTGGTGGACTTCATTCTGATGTTGTGAACCTAGAATGTCTAACTTATGTCATTTTATTTCTCATGCAGGTAATTCTTTGGCTCCCAATGGTAATGTATATAATTTTTCAGATTCGGGTCACAGTGAAATTTCTTCATGATCCAGTCTTCTCAGCAATTCTTCTTTTGACTCTGTGCCAGTCTTGCTCTAGAGGCATCCTGTCAGCATTGTGGAAACAAACTTTGGTGTGGCAGGACAGAATGGTGGACCATGACTAAACCCCATCTACCCCTGAGGGTAGATGGCTTTCCTTAGCATTCTTTCACATCCCCTCTTCCAAGTCTCTGTTAAGAAGGAGTTCCATGTGGACTATTAAGTATGGGTGACAGTATGCTATAGACCTCTTCCTTGATGTAAGCTTGTATTTACATTTGATAAACAAAAGTTTAGACATTCGAGTTTTATGACATCTGCGGTCTTACCTGCAAATACCAAGACTGATTTAAATGGAAAAGTGTTTCTTTTTTTCCCTGCAAATTGTTTTGCTTCAAGTTGTGATAACAATTTAAGGTTTTCAAAGTGTGCACTTTTTATGTGAAAGATAAATGAATAATAAAACTGATTTTGGAATTGTTTTCAAAACTTCAAATTAGTGACATATGACTACACTATTTCCCTAGAGTCTTGAAACTTTTACAAACACCCCTTCCCAAACACGCCAGAATGTGCACATATTCACACATAAACATTCACAGAATTTTTATCACTCTCAGTAAATACCTTTAATTTCTATTTGGGTAAATGTGAAAGAATTAAATTAAAATATTGATTGCAAATGTATTCACACTTGTACTGGAATAGAAATCTCTATTTGGGGTAATCTGAGAGGACTATGGAAGAGTGGAGAGTTGGGAATTCGAAGCAAAGTCCTCTCAGAAAACTTATGAATCTCCATTTTCCTCCTAACTGGACCCTTCCCATGCACATTTAAATGTGTCCCAGAAGCTCCCATTAAGACACACCACCATGGATCCCATGTCTCCTCCTTGCATCTTTCCTATCTCATCTTCCTTCCAGAGCTACGTATGCTGGCCCTCTCCTTTTATTCTCTCTCCCTCCCTTTCAGGTATCTCTGAACTGGCTTCCACACCATCATTACATCTGTAGTATTAATGTCTCCAGGCCTCACTCCACTATGTCCTTTGACTATTTTGGAATTCTTCCTTAATTCATTGAGCTGCATGTACAATGTTGAGTATTTCCTCCTTTGGAAAACATTGTCTTCCACCACTGGTTTTTCTCCTGCTACTCTGGCCCCTCCTTCTCAGCCATATCTTCTGGCACAATCTCTAACACTTAGGCCTTGGTTTCTGGAGTTTTTGTCTTGACTTTGCTCCTTTTCACTATATACTCTTTTCCTAGGAAATCACACCCAAGCCTTATTATCATCATCATATAAAACTCAAAAATCATATCTCCACACCAGATACTATAAAGTATCAGTCAAGATATCCAACTACCTATTTAGCACTGATCTTAGCTTTTACCCCTGGTCCTTGTCCAACAGTCCCCACCTCAGTGAATGGTATCACAAACCTTCCACACCCAGAAGCCTTGAAATGATTCATGTCATTTCTTACATGACACCCCATATTCACTTATAACCCATTCCTGTCCATTTTGCCTACAAAATATTCCAAATAACCTTTATCTTTAACTCACCATTGCTCTCCAAACATGTGATACATTCCCAGATACACACTAATCTTTTCAAGGCAAAGATGACCAAGCTTGCTTAAACATTTCTGGCTTACAAGTCATGCAAATCTATCCTGTGCCTGCTTCTTATGTGTTCCATTACTTCCCCCGTCAGCTAGAAAGATCCTGATCTTTACATCCTTGGACTTTCTGTTCCCCTTCCCATAGGCTCTTTAGGTAATTCCTGACCCATAGTATATAAGCTTCATAGGGCAGGGGCCTTATGCTTTTTACTGGTCGCTATAATGCCTAGCACAGTGTCTGCTATTAAGTGCCTTAAAAATCTTTCAATATATGAATATCTATGTTTGCTCTACTGGCTGAACACTTACTTGGAAATATATGCTAGGCAGTTGGAAATGCAAGACATAAAAGTTAGACATAGAAATGAGATTTGGGAACCATCCTCATATAACTCATAATCTGAGGAATGGGAAAATGAACATGAACCACCAGGGAAATTATGTAATACGAAAAGGAGAAATTAAAAAAATGGACTCTGAGGAAGATTCTCTTTGAAAACATAGCTAGAAAGGCCAGAAAAGTAACTGTTATGTACTTAAAAGGCAAACTAACAGTTGAGAATGAAATTTCTCATAAAGGAAAGTTTGACACTGGGTTACACACTATAATGAGACATAGAATATGAGCAATGCAGTATTGAACTTGGGAAGGAGATTATCATTTATTAAGGGGACTGTGGACTAAGTAAAGAATATCAATGAAAAGTACCCCATGGAAATTCTGGTTAAAGGATATTAGAAGAATAAATAACTGATGAATGTGTCACACAAACATGCACATATTCTGTTTAAAGTTATATGCCATCCTAGTTCTTTATTATACAGTTAAACTTCATTATTGCTCTCATTTTTTTTCAGAAGAACTCTAATAAACACAACTTCCTTTTATGAATAGCATATGTAGTGCATCTTTTAGGGTAAGAACCAAGCTCTTATAGCAATGAATCCAATAGTACAATGACTTAAAGAACAAATATATTCTTTGTATTATTGAATAACAGTGTGATCAGGCCAGTTTGGGGTGATTTGTGGACATTCTTGGTTTTCTTTGTATTTTTTGTTCCCTAATCTCTTTGACCACTGTTGATATCTGCTCAGACAAAGCTGCATTAAGCTTCAGACTAGGTTCCAGAAAACATGAAAGGAACCAGAAGATAGATGAGGTGCTGACCCAAAATGGTCCATTTTTCCTTGCAAGAATATTTACATGGTAAGGAAGGCAGGGGACGTGGTTCAACAGGCCAGCCATGAGCAACATCATACCTGTATTACCATCAGACAAATACATAGAGCTAATCCTTGTCTCTGTGTTATGATCAAGCCTTTTGCACTTTCACCATTCCCTGCCTCTGGCTGATCCCTTCACTCATCAAGTCTCTGTACATCCCTACGTCTAGAACAGTCACCCTCCATGGCACCTGATACTGGATCAGACTCTTACCTCACACCCAATTTTGGGTGGAAATATATAAACTGTTGACAGCATTGTGATGGAAAAGCAGCCCTCTGAAGTCTATACCCTAAGGGACTAGAGAGGGAAAGGCATAAGTTACAGGGAAAGAAGTCATTACCCAGTACAAAAGAAGATCAATATCTGAGGTAACACCAGGGAAGCAAAGACAGTATATGTCAGGTATAATAGGCACAAGGAGGAAGGCTTCAAAAAACGGTGTGCATTCCAATACAAGAAATGAATAGGAAGGAAAGTAAAGGAGAATGGAGCTCATTGGTAAAGGTATATGTGTGATTTCTTTGTGTGTGTGTTTGTGTGTGTGTGTGTCATAAAAAATGATGTGCAGTGTTCCTTGGAAAATTACTATTACAACATGACATAGTAAACTGTATGAAGTTCCTTGGTTCCGTTGTAATTTTAATACTTCCTTCAGCAGAAAAATTTCTATATGCATTGACCATGATAACTTCTAGTGTCTCTTAAGTATTGGTTCATTCCAATTACTCCCTAAATGACTAAATATGCCCTGGCTGAAGAGGGCCACATCTGTATTTGCAGATCTTTGGGATGCTGAGGCAGGCTGATGTCATTTTCCCATGTAGCCAGGGAATATATAGACATCCTGTCTCCAAACATGAAAAGGCTTGGGATGTGATGTAATTGCTGTTGTTATTGCCAAGAACACACATGTCCCTGTGTACAACTACCAGAACCACAAAACAATCAGAAAGTTTCAAACAACATAAATATTCACCTGCAATTAAACATAATTTACAGGTTAATTTTGAAAATAAAATTCTATCCATAAACTCACACACACACACACACACACACACACACGTACACCTCAATAACTTTAATTGTGTATACATCTCTATATGCATTTATACATTCCAGATACAAATCCTATGTCAGGTATGACCTTTCTAAATATTTTTCCAATTCAGTTGCTCATCTTTTTTCCTCTTAGCAGAGTCTTTTTTCCCAAAAAATCTAATTAAATATAATATAGAACTAAATAATGCAATCAATAATTTAGAATTGACAGATATTACACACACACACACACACACACACACACACACACACATATATATATATATATATATATATATATATATATATATATAATATTTCATCCATAAATGAGCAAATATACTTTTTTCTCCACAACAAGGCTCATTTTCTAAAATAGATCATATCTTACACAACAAAGGAAGTACTAATAAATACAAAATAACAGATAATACTCTGCATTCTGTCAGATCACAATGGAATGAAATTAGAAATCAATGAAAATATCTAACAAATTGAGACTAAATAATACACTATTGATTGATGAATGGACAGTTGAAGAAATCAAGGGTGAAATAAAAAAAAAATTCTTAGAGGTAAATGGGAACACTTATACAACATATCAAAATCTCTGACACTACATCTCAAAGCCCTAGAAAAAGAACAAATCAACACCAAAAGCAGTAAAGACAGGAAATAAATAAAATCAGAGCTGAAACCAATGAAATTCAAACAAAAGAAACAAGTGAAATGAATGACAAGACAAAAAGATGTTCTTTGAAAAATAAAATAGATAAACCTCTGCCCATGCTAATGAAGGGAAAATGAGAAAAAAGTCAGGTTACTAAAACACAAGATGAAGAAGGAAATATCACTACCACAGTCCCAGGTGCCTCTCCTCGTGTTCCAGTGATGAGTCTGCAGTGTCTGGTAAGCTCATGGTCCTAAGCACATGATGAGGTTCTCATGTGCCCAGGAGTCCATGTGTATCTGATTTAATTTAGTGAATGCAGGGGGAGTAATTTTTTACTAACTTGATTCACTTATGTATCTATTTGTGCCTTATTCTGCTGCTGCACAGCTGGGTCATTCCCTTTTTTCTTATTTCTTTGTATGTGGTTCTGGGGATTGAACCTCGAAGCATGGCATGTTTCCACTGAGCTACATGTCAGAGTTTTATTTTCTATTTTGAGACAGGAACTCACTAAGTTGCCTAGGCTGGCCTGAAACCAATGATCCTCCTGCCTCAGCTTCCTGTGAGGCCAGGATTACAGACATGCACCATTGTGCCCAGTTGGGTTAATTCTTTCCAGTAAGTTCTGTAAACCCAGCATCTGGTGGTTATCTACTTGGTCTGTCAAGGCATGAGTCATTCTACCTCATCACTTGCACTCAGAAGTGTGTAGCCCATGGAAATCTGCTGCTTTATAAAAGATGGTAGCTCAGGTCTGGGCAGTGCTCTTCTGCATAGTGTGGAATGGCTTGGAGCCAGCACAGCCTGCTCTCCACAAACCTCCTAACTGCTCTGCACCTCAGAGTGGGTGTAAGCTACTGAGTGGTCACCCGGCTCTACAGAGTGGTAAGAAAGTAGTCCATGGTCCCACTCAGCAAGGGCAATAGGAGTCAGTAAGTTGGGTGGCACTGGAGACGTCTGTGAATGGATAAGGGACCCCACCTGAAACCAGCACTATGCATCTATATGCCTGAACTCCTGGGCTAGGAGGGGTCCACAATGAGTGGGAGGGGCCTGAACACTCAACTTAGGTTCAGCTTTTCTGTTCTCCATTCTCCTCCTCAATTCACTGGTTGGGAGTTTTGTTTGAACTTGACCTCTAGAAACCTCAGGGCAAACATGGCCCCATTTTCATGGTAATAAGTGTTTATCATGTCATGATTTTCCCCAAGTTTGTGTGCTCCTTGTGTTATTTTTCCTTTCTCTTGCATTTTAACTTATTGATCTGCTATTATTACAGCATTCATGACAGTGTGCATGCACCTGTGGACATGTGTCAAGCGTATTGGAGTCAGCATGCCACACTGCCTGGCCTCGGAACTCAGTCTGTGCAGCCTTTGCAAGTGGTGCTATCTGTAGCCCCCAGGGACCCCTGGGCTGTGAGTCTGGGTGAGCCCATATGTTCAGGGACTTTCCAAAGGGCAGTAGCCCCTGGATCTCAAGAAGACCCACCTGTGGATGGCCTCACCTGGGCTAATGTGGGAAGGACACTTCCCTGAGCTTCCACCTAAGAGTCAGGTCTGTAGAAGTCTGTGGCTCCTGTGGCTCTGAGAGTGTTCCTCCAAGGAGTCTTCCCAGTGAAGGTTCATGTGGAAATGCAGAAGCCAGAGTTTGGTTACTGCCTCAAGCACAGTCAGTAGCCTTCCCTTAGTTACAGGCTCACTTTCTGCAGTTCAGTTACTTGCAGCCCCAAAAAATGCTAAATGGGATACTCTAGAAGTACATAATTCCTAAGTTTTAAATAACTTTTATTACAGAAAATTATATAGTCATTCTAATTTTCATAATTGTTGATCTCTGTGTCTACTTTATAAATTAAACTGTACGGTAGATGTGTATGTCTAGGAGAATGCGTAGTAAATACACAAAATACACATAATGAGTCAGGTACTTTCCAGGTTTCAGGGGATCTTGAGACATATCTGGTGCAGATGACAGGGGACAAATGTAATTAATTGGTCTATGGTAAGTAGAAAATATGCATTTCCTGTGCAGCTTTTTCTTAGGTCTGCTAAGAATGTGAAAGCAGCACTGCCTTCAACCCTCAGCAGGGATTGCGTGAGGGGATGTCACACTGGTGCTGGGAGCAGAGGAGCCCTGGCCGATCCAGGCTCACATTTCCTGCATTTGCACCTCCAGACATCTCACTGCCCACCACCTCCCTCCCCAACACCACCTGAAGAGCTTCTAAAACACACTCAGCACTTTGAATGCTGTGCCTTCCTTGCCACTCACCCACACTAACCCTCCAGTTTGCTCTGTGGCAGTTCTCTTTATTCTTGCTCAGCTTGACTGTGTGTGCCAGGTGTGTCCACATAGCTACATCATGAATGCTACCTCAATGCTGGGCACACTTTCACACTTTTAGGAATGAACTTTTAGGAAACAAAGTTCTTTATTAAAGAAATAACTTACAGATGAAGAGAACTCTGTTCATTGTATGCACAGGTTTGTAGCCTGTAACAGTCTTCTTTTGTTTTAAATGTAACTCTGCAAAACTATTAATGTCCCAAAGAGCATTATGAAGCCATTTTTGTTCCATACCCAGTGCAAATACAACCCACCACAGAGATATAAAACTTTTATAAAGAACACATTTCAGTGAAGAATGGTATACATTTATATATATGTATATACATGTATATAAATACATAACTTTAAATTAGTTAAAAATGACACCCTTAGTAAAATTAAAGTCAAACTAATCTTAAAACTACAGCAATCTGAGTATGTCAGGATTATACTTCCCATGCAATATTTAAAATACATTTAACTTTCCAATACTTTTTATGCAGTATGCCAATAGTGAGAAAATGAAGACTTAAATACAATTCAACATATAAAAATTTCAGGAAGAGCAGAAGGTTCTATTGTATAGATGTCCAGTCAAGCGTTTCCTGAAGCTGACTTTGACACACAGCACTGGACAGAGAGTAAGATGCACAATATCACGCCTTCTCCTCTTCATGTCACTTGGGCATCAAGACCCAAAGCTCCCTTGCTCTCTTATGAAGACCATAAGCCATGTTCACAAGCTCCATGACGTGGCCTCTGCACAGCAGGTCATTTGGAGTTTTGCTCCAGCACCAACTACTCTGTCTCTGACACTCTGGAGGTGTTGGTGAGCTGGGTGAGGCCTGTTTGGGCAGAATACTGGAAGGTGAAGGCCTTCATCAGCTTGTACCTGTACTTGTGGTTGATGAAGCTCTAGAGCACAGTATTGATGCAGCAGTGCACCAGGGACAGGCACTGTGTGACATGTAGTGCTGTGAAGAGCGTGTTCTCCAGCTGGCAGGTGAAGGGGAGGTAGTGCAGGATGGAGAAGATGTCCAGCAGCACTGCCACGTGGTAGGGGAGCCAGCACACAAGGAAGACCACCACAGAGGAAAAGATGATCTTCCGGATACTCTGATTCTCCTGATCACCAGAGGCTGAGATGGCCCTGGAGAGCAGGAAGTAGAAGACAGTGATGATGGAGAAGGGGACAATGAAGCCCAAGACAACAGAGACAAGCTCCATGCCGATCAGCCACTCCTTGATGCTGTGCTCAGGGTAGAATGACCAGCAGTAGGTCTCATTGTTGGAAGCAGACACCAAGGTCTTCAGGTAGTAGGTGTCGGGCAGAGACATGCACAAGGCCAGCAGCCACACCAGAATGCACATGATGTGGCGCACCATCTTCTTCCTGTGGCTGGAGGTGCTGGTGAAGTAGGTGATGGAGAGGTAGTGGTCGATGCTCATGCACGTGAGGAAGAAGATGCTGCCAAAGAGGTTGACAGAGAAGATGAGGTGCGTGACCTTGCAGTTAAGCTCGCCCATGTGCCACTGGTTGTCCTGCACCAGGCTCATCACCCAGATGGGGATGGTGATGACCACCCACAGGTCCGTGATGGCAAGGTTCAAGATGTAGCAGTGGGTGTCATAGCCTGTGGTCTTGGCCTGGATGTTCACCCAGACCACCGCAGAGTTGGCAATCATGCCAATCATGAAGATGAAAATGTAAATGAAGGAAAGTGTGTAGAGCGGGATGCTTTTGTGGGGCATGGTGGGGCACTGCACTGTGTTGATCAGGATGCAGTTGCTGCTGTTGCATGGCCAGCTGATGTCAGAGAAGTTTCCTGGCTCTGTGTAGTCAAAGAGATGCAGATCCATGGTAGGGGGAGTGGGAAGGACCTACAGCAACCCAGAGAGATAGGAGAGAGAAATCACTCATCAGGGAACCTCGACTTCCAGTCAAAACACTTTTCTGGGGTCCTAATAAGGCCCAGCAGTTTTGCCCAAGTTCTGAGGTGTCTCACAAAGAAAGGAGAAAAGAAATCAATCACATGAGAACTGTGTCACATAAACAAACAGCCAGAGACTCGTTGACACAGTGTCCAAAGACAGACACAATGTTGGTTTTCTATCTGTCATTGGCTGTCTTCTCCAGACACCATCAGTCTGGCTGTGCCCAGAATGTGAAATCAACATGGTACAGGGCCAAAGAAACATCAGGCTGCTGAGCCTGGCCACAGCAGTGCTGGAGGCCTGCTCCTTCTCAACAGGGAATCGTGATTCCCCCAAGAATGGCAGGTTGGTCTACCCCTGGAATGCTGAATTATAAGCATGCCACTTCAGTGTCTGCATGAGAGTATTTAAAATCCTCAACACAATTTGCATTTAAAACATGACTTAGCACTTATAACCTTTCTGGAAACCTCATGTGCAAACCTAGATAGTTAGCAACTTCACTTAACCCATGAGGCCACTTGGAGCTTGGCCAGCATGTGTGTGATGCCCCATAGCCCAAATGCACTCCAAAACCACAGGCTGGGGGCTGGCTGTGCCACATCAGATTTGGGCAACCAACAAGCTGCCTCAGGCCCTGGCCTTTGCATAGTTTTCCGTTTCTTTCTTTATTCAACTGCTTCAGGAACAATGTGTGTCTAGACCCAAAGCACAGAGGTCACTGCCTACTGCCTTTCTGGAGGGATGATGATCTGCCAGCTTCTACCTGCTACCCCAACCTTAGGCCAGCAAGCCCCATGGTCAGCTCCTCACAGCCAGCAAGGTCCATGGTCAGCTTCTCATAGCCAGCAAGGGTTCGGCCAAAGGTAGCCTCGGTTCTAGAGTGACTTTCCTCAGATTCTGTGAGAGCTGCCAGGAGCTATCCTTGAGTGTCCTTGTGTACCTTGATAGCCCTGAAGTCCTTCCAGGATGTGGTACCCCCTCAAAACTCACTGCATGCTGTGGGGAGTGATAGACAGGGACACCAGAGCTGACTTGTCCCCTCTATGTAGGTGGCAGTTCTGTCACTTGCCACAGGTGGTGACTAGCTAAAATTCAGGCTACCATGGGTTACTCAAAGTGACTCCGTGTTACACATAGCAACTTCTGCAGGATACAGGACAAGATTCAGTGTGTGCCAGGTGGCCTTGCCAACTGTTTCAGAAACCAAAGCAGGAACATTCCAATGTTGGAATTATGGCTCCTCCACCCAATAGTGTCCAACATAAGATGTATTGGTTATCCTGACTGTGTCTGCTGCTCTAGGACAGCTTCACCCACCTCAGCAATTACCTTAGGGACAAAGGGCCTATCCCCAAATATGTAGGGGGATACATATTACTCAATGACCTGTCACCTGCAACTGTCCAGGAGAAGCAATCAGCTTCTCCTCTTTAGCAGAAATGCAAAACCTCATCTTGGCTCTTCTCCACTTGGGAAACTGGCTTTTACTGTTGCATAACATCCACCCATAAAGAGGGCCCAGGAGCCCACAGAGGACATGCAGCTGAATCAGGCCCTCCCTAGGAAAGCATGGAACAGTCCTTAACTATGGAGGACACCTGCTCCCTACCTCCACAGCCTCAAAATTCAACAGGTGGCCCACTCATGAATCCCAACCAGGGAGACTATGGGAGGCCTGGCAGCTCCCTCTGTGGGAGGTAGGGGATGGAGGTGGTTGTAGGATCCCCTCCTGGTGGTCCAACCCAGGCTCCATGTGCAGATAGAAGGCCTGAGCATCCCAGGGTAGTGATATACCCTCTGCTCTACAACCGGCCCAGCAGCCAGGAAGTCCCCACAGCCCAGTGACCCCCAGTGTTTGGAAGCTGACATTCAGGCACAGGAGGCCACTCACAGGGGGCAACACGGAATCAGGACAAACAAACCCTCATCAGCAGATGTCCTGTCCTAAGACAGCTTCAAGGATTCCAAAAGGATATCTGCCTAACAAGGCTGTGGATGGTGATGCCAGAAGATGGGCTTCTGGCCTCCCAGACTGGCCTTGGTTTATCCAGCCAGCCCCAAGCTGCCTTGAAGATACTCCTGCCACCTCCCCTAGGACACAAAGTGTCTGCACAGACCGTCACCCTGCACCTGTGAACCCAGATGGATGCTGCCCCTGCTCTTTCACAGGGCTCCAGTGCAGAGGCCCCTGGCAGCAGCCCTGCTTCTTCCTTCCCATTTCCTTGAAATGAAACACATTTGCAGTTTGACTTAGTTTAAGGCACTATTTCTCCCCCAAATCTCATCTGCTCTCATAGTCACTGCAAGTAGAGGAGCCCCACAGGCATGGAAACACAATAATGCTCTGTTGGAGGTGGCTGTGGCAATTCTCCGCCCTACTGGCACAGCCTGAGTACTTGGCAGGGACAGCATTAAATCCTAGAGCCCAAACAAACGAAGGACCCTGAGCCTTCGATAGCCTGCACTAGGATTTTAACCCATGTGCCACTCTCTCACACCTGGGATGCTTTTCTGGCCAGCCCTCCCTTTCTCTCCAGGGCATGCACACTGTGGTCCTGGTGCAGTCCAATGAGAATGGTCCCAGACAAGGGCAAGGGCACAGAATAAGAGAAACCTCCTCCTGGGGCTGAGCAGTGTCCTGCTAGGCCCCTCCAGTCTCCCCCAAATCAATTCTGACACATCCCTTGCACCTGGCAGCTGCCAACCTTCAGTATCCTCCAGGCCAGAGTGGACTTGGACAATGGGAAGGCTCAGGGACTCTGATCCAGCCCTGTTGCTTCTGCCTCTGCCCTCTGGGTCTGGAGTCTCACAGTATTTCTGGGACAGGCGTGCCACCCTGCAGTCGCACCCTTTTCTCCCCTTAGGGGTTGGGAGTGGCACCACCATGGGAGGTGTGGAGCAGAGACACAGCTGTTACTGCCCAAATTTGAAGCAAGCAATGTGTGAGTGTGTGTGTGCACAGGGAGAGAGAGAGTGGAGGAGAGAGCACGAGAGAGAGCAAGCACACATGCTATGTATGTCCTCATCAAATCTGAATGTAAAAGACTCTTGTTTAATTTTTTTAAAGAGAGAGAGAGAAAGAGAAAGAGAAATTTTTAATATTTATCTTTTAGTTTTTGGTGTACACAACATCTTTGTTTTATTTGTATGTGGTGCTGAGGATCGAACCCAGTGCCCCGTGCATGCCAGGCCAGTGTGCTACCGCTTGAGCCACATCCCCAGCCCTAAAAGACTCTTTATTCATGCTATATTGTAGCTGAAACCCCAGAATGTCAAAAATATTATTACAGAGGAAAAATGGGGAATTAAAAATTTATTTGATTAGCTTTTCTATTCCTTTACCTTCACCCCTCTCCTAGTTCTGAAGTGACTCTTTAGAATCTATGTTTTTTTTTTTTCCCCGAGATGGTTAGGCAGGAAGAGTTTCCTCTTTTTTTATTTTATTTTATTTATTTTTTATTTTTTTATTGGTTGTTCAAAACATGACATAGCTCTTGACATATCATATTTCATACTTTAGATTCAAGTGCGTTATGAACTCCCATTTTTACCCCGTATACACATTGCAGAATCACATCGGTTACACATCCACATTTATACATAATGCCATATTAGTAACTGTTGTATTCTGCTACCTTTCCTATCCTCTACTATCCCCCCTCCCCTCCCCTCCCATCTTCTCTCTCTACCCCATCTGCTGTAATTTAATTCTCTCCCTTGTTTTTTTTTCCCTTTCCCCTCACAACCTCTTACATGTAATTTTGTATAACAATGAGGCTTTCCTTCCATTTCCATGCAATTTCCCTTTTCTCTCCCTTTCCCTCCCACCTCATGTCTCTGTTCAATGTTAATCTTTTCCTCCTGCTCTTCCTCCCTGCTCTGTTCTTAGTTGCTCTCATTTTATCAAAGAAGACATTTGGCATTAATCAGATTTTCTGAGAAAATCACCTTAAAAGGAGGAAAGATTTGTTTCAGCTTGGTTTCAGCCCATGGTGGCTTGGATCTGTTGTTTGGGGCTTGTGGCAAGACAGAATATCATGGCAAAGAGAATGTAGTAGAACAAAACTGCTCACTTCATGGCTGTCAGGAAAGAGAGAGAAAGGGAAGGGTTGGAGTTGGGTCCAAGTATAACCTTCAAGGGCACAAACCCAATGACTTCACTTCCTTCAACTAGGCCCTACCTCCTACAGGGTCCACCTCCTGGAAGTAGTGCCATCAGCTGGGACCAAGCCTTCAGTATATGACACCTTTTAAGGACAATGGAGATCAAACCATAATAAAATCCTGTAAGGATTACAGCCTAAAAATCATTTGAAAACTCAATTCCACAATATTTTTATAGCATCCTACAATATGTTCATATTCTGCTTTAAATTATTATAGAGCAAGAAGGGGCTGGGCATATAGCTCTGTAATAGATTACTTGCCTAGCATGCTCAAGGTCCTGAGTTCCATCCCTAGTGCTACAAAAAGAAACAAGGAAAGGTCAGTGCTTCATGAGGTAGTTGTCTAAATCTGAACAACTCTAGCCATTAATGATCCTAATACTACCTAATGAAGTAAAGAGAACAAGTGTCTTTCATGTGGAAACCCTTCAAATGCTTGAAGTCAACTATGTTATCTCATTTCAGCCTTCTTGAAGTTGATATTTTAACTCATTCAAAAATCATTTTGGGACACCTACCATACACACTATGTAATATTAGTGTCTGATCTGATTTTTATAATGCAATCCTGGCAGGATTTATAATCACTGTAATATCTGTTTTGAAAAAAAAAATGGATGTTTTCCTTCTTTTTAAATACTCTTTAAAAACTTAAAAATTACTGGAATTATCTGTTTCTTAAATACTTGTTAGGTTTCTCCATGAAACTATCTTTTTTAAAATGCTATTAGACATTTTTCTACTCTTATTTTATGGAAAGTTGTACATTTAGATTATACACACATACTCACACATCATATAAGTCATAGAACCAACTGTATTGATGAAGAGGGTTCATTCATAATCCTGCCAGTTTGTCTTTAATTTTCCTCTTCTGGCAATACCAGGAATCTCCTAAAGGCCAAAAAGTTATGTTAATTCTTTGTGCATAATTCTCAGTACCTTCCAGTTTCATCTTTTAACACTGCCTATCTTAATCTCTGTACTGCAACAATCAACTGCCTATAATTCCTGTCACTCTTTGTCTCGTTTTATGCTTTTGTGCCTTTTATTCACATTGTTTTATTTGCCAGAATTGCCTTGTATCTATATATCATCACATTGTGCTATGTTGTCCTTTTTCAATATTAGGAGCATCTTTTCCAGAACACCTTATTTGATTTGGATTAGTTATCCCTCCTCTTCTCTTAGAAGAATAATTTATAGCAAGTGACTTCTAATGCAGGGTCCTCAAAATCATGCCTTCCTGCTGACAAAAAAATCATTCTCTCCAATTTCCTACTATCATGAAAGCTACAAACTGTTTTGGTTGATCTGAACTTTTATCCCTTTCAGTGCCTAGGGGACTGGATGAGGTATTCCTCATGTCTAGCGCATTGTATTATTTATTTTCTTGGTTTTTGTTTCTTTGAACCACATCCCCATTTATTTTATGTTAGACTGGGTTACACTAAGTTGCTGGGGTTGGTCTTGAACTTGTCTCAGTCTCCAGAGAGTCTGGGATTGCAGGCATTCAGTACTTCACCCACTTTTTATTATTTATTTGATGCTGAAACTTGGTTACCAAATCTGGCTAAGTTAAGGAGGTAACCTTGATGAATTTTCCCTTCTTCATGCTCATTCAGAGGCATTGAATGTCACCTATTCCCAGGGGACAGAATCCCATCTTCCTCATGCTTCCCAAGTTGTTGCCTGTCCCCTAGCATGATGGAATGTCATATAACTAGTTACTTAATTTTGATTATTTTTATTATGTTTATCTTCATCACCAAAAATATATAAGCCACCAGTGTTTTCTATATGAACACAGCAGCAGTAGATCTATTTTATTAATATATTAGAACAGAATGGCAACCTTCCTTGCTGCAAACATAGCTGACAATCTATCACAAACATCTGAATGCCTCTATTTGAATTCATGGCATAGATCACAAAATAGGAACTAGTAAGGAAAATATTTTTCAGTTTGAGATTTCCGTGGATAAGAGCTTCACCGAGCATCCTTCCCCCGATGGCCAAGTTCTGATTCATCCTGCACAGCCTGGCTTCAAATGAACCATAAATATCTGCGTGTACTTACACACGAGATTAATCGGCGTCCACATTGTATGCCAGTGATATTATGCAACATCCAACAATAACAATCCACATAGGAATTCCAACATTCTATTCAAGCAAAATATTTGGCATTAAATTTAGAGCACTTTTACAATTTCTAGATAACGATATGGCTCATATGTGTTTTACTCTGAGACTATAACATCCATGGCTTACAGTTTTCATTTCTCTTCACCTTTAATAGAAGAGTTTATCAATTTCACATTGAAAAGCAGTACTTTTTATTTATTTTGTGAAATTCTCCATACTTACCAAAGTGCTGCTTTGACAATTACCAAAAGCCTACAGTGGTTTGGGACAAAGTCAGTGACCCAGAAATTCATGCTCATAAAGTTCAAGATGCCAGTTCTCTGCCCACAAGCGTGAGCTCAGAGTCCGCCCAGGCTGCACCCACCCTAGGCCACCTGGTGGGGACCCTGGTCTGTGCACACCTAAGCCCACCAAGGAGGCACTCCAGACCTGCGCCCACCCGGCCCCCGCAGTACCTGTGTCCATGCCCATGCCCATTCCCACATACCTTGCCTTGGAACAGGTACAGCTGGAACACCAGGAGCAGGGGTCCTGGGTGCCCACGTGGGCAGGGACCCAGCAGCTGCCCCTTGGTGGGAAAGATCTCAGCCAGGCAGTGACGCGGGTTGAGGTTCAGCGGCCTGGGCCTCAGAAAAGGCCTAGAGAAGTCGGGGAAAATGCCTAGCTCAGCCCATGCCACCTGCACTGGTAGCCGCTCTCACCCTAGGCTGAAAAGAAAGATCCTGCTCACAAGCCTGCCTTCAGTGGGGCCTCCTCGCCCGCCTGAGGAGGATTAGCAGACAGAGGCGGCTTAGCGCTGGACCCGCCCCCTCGTGCAAGGCTATTTTCAAACTCACCAGGCCCGCCCGCCTGCAATTTCGCGGTCTCCCGCGCTGGCTGCGACCCCTGTGGACCTGCGACGGATACTGCAGCCCGCTTGGTCTGGGTACTCGCTCTGTGGATAGGCTCCAGCGTGTTGAATCCCTGGTACAAAAACAAAACAAAACAAAAGGCTACCATGTGAAAGAGATAGCAGATGAGTCCCCCTTGTGACTTATTGTTACATTATAATTTTTTATTTTGTGATATGGCCTCACTATGCTGTTCACGTTGACTCTGCACCTAGCTCAGCCTTCTCAGTCACTGGGATTACAGATGTACGGCACCACGAAAAGGATGTAGGTTCAGTTCAGGATATGTTGGTTAATGTTAGACTCTGTAAAGTCAATTATGTGTGCTAAATATTTGAGAGTGACCACTCCGAGAACAGAAATATTTGCATACATTTAAACGTAGCCAAATGACATTCCATTGTGTAGAATCTCAGGAATGAGAATATGCACTAGAATATACAAAACATGGAAGAGAAGGAGCAGCTCCAATGTCGGATAAGCTCTGAAACAGAGAAAGAAAAATGGGCTGGAAGAACATCAGGCTGTGGGAAAAACTATAATTCTTTAAAATGTTCATAATTGTTTAACTTGGTGTCATGTCATGCATGCCTACATGTATGAAATATCTGGTGCTTAGAAGTTTTTTAAAAATAATTAATTTGAATAGTTTAAAATGTATGTGGTTATCAGAATGTGAACAAAGGAGCCACAACCCAAGAAAGGACTAAAATTTACTAGGACAATTCCTGCAGCACTGACCCACAGGAAGCCTGGGGATTAAGGGCAAGGAGGACCTCATTATGCCTGGGGTGGTAAGGACAGAGAATATACCATGGAGGAATATGACCTGCACCAAGACTGGAAGATGTTTGATAGAAGGGCAAGGAGCAAGCACCATGCCACACCCACCTAGATGCCTGGGTGGGCATTTCACAATGGCATATGGCTGGGTGTGGCTGGAAAGTGCTGCAGAGTAGATTAGGAACCTGGCTGACAAGCCCTGGGATACAGGAAGAGCCCCAGTGCTGTGCTCAGTAATCTTGAACAGGGCACATTTCTGGAGTGCTCACCCTGTGCCAGGAGACAGGCAGTGGCCTGCACATGCATTCTCTCTCTTATTTTCCCAGCAGTCCTTTGACACGGCCACTGTCACTCCAATCTCACAAGCAAGAACACTAAAGCTGCGAGAAAATGAGTGTTATAAGTCCCACAGCACCCAACAAACAATAACAGGCTCAGTTCTTATGTAGGAGTCTCAGAGAACACTACTTTCACAGACTGTAACCTGCAGGTGATGTGCAGAAATGAAACAGGAGAGCCACAGGCAGAGTTGTCACACACAAAGCCCTGTGCAAGCCTTATTGCTGAGTATTTCTGCAAGGAAAGGAAGGAGATACACTTCAAAATCAAGAGTAGCACAGAGGTTGCTGGACACCAGACCAAAAATGGTGGATGTCTTTACTTTTTTCAAAGGCAATACTTGAGTTCTATATCATGTAAAGCTTAGGGGTAAGACTGGCAGAATTATAGGAAATATATGTAAATAAAATTGTCCTGATTAAAATTTCAACAGAAGAAACCTAGACTACTGACATAGCATTAAATGAGGTCCGTTATGGACTGTTTTACTTAACTATATAGCCCTCATAGCAATTAAAAAAGTTAGTCTCAAAGTTCCTAGTTTATGTTCTCAAGTGATAATCCAACCAGGTGACAATTTTTTTTTTTTAAATATGAAGAGATGTGATATAAAGTATGCAATAAAAATGAGAAGAATCAGTATGAACAAGAGAATGCACTGCATTAAAAGACAGCTTTTCCAGGTGAGCATTAGCACATTTTTCACTTCATGGCAACATGTCTATTGCATTTAAGTTCCACTGAGAAGAATCACAGATACATAACACATCCGAGGTTTGCAACAGGATCTCTGAACAGACAAATGTCACATATTACTCAATATTAGAATTTTCAATTAGCAAAACATATGAATTGTAAATGGGAAGAAAAGTCAAAGGGTAAGTCCAGGCTCCAAATTTTATTACTAATTCAATTAAACGTATTATGAGAAGTAAAGTATTTTAAGAAAGTTTCCAATTCCTTATAATTAAACTTAAACTGATTGCTTTTCACTCCAAAGGTAAATAAATTTCATCTTCTAAGACTAAAAAGTGATTTTGACTGCCTTCTAGGCCTCACACTCCTTGACCTCCATGCAGTACTTAACAGTGTGAACCAACATTTTGTTTTTGCAGTACTGGGGATTTAATTCAGGATTTTGCACATGCGAGGTAGGCACTTTATCACTCACACACATAACTAGACACAACAGATACTTTTAAAATCTCCTTTTTCCCTAAATTCAGAAATGACATAATTATTTATCTTGCCTTCTAGTTCAGACTTTATTTTGCCCTGTACTGATGCTGTACCTCTTCCTCTGTATCCTAAATGTTAAACCTCATTCTTATCTTCTGTAAAGATTCACTCTTATACTGATTGTCATTTGAAAGTTCTCCTTACATATTTGGAAAGGGCATTGTCAATTTAATACTCAAAACACCCCTCTGCATGTCAGGTGTTTTGCCCTGTGTCTCCCCTCTCTAGTAGACAGTCTTCCCTCTATAGGACACATCCTCTGCTGAAGAGATTATTTTCACAAAGGGAGATTTTTTTCCACATTGAAACAATGGGGCCAGCAATGGATCAGACAAGTCTTTCAAAAGGGTCTGAGTAACATCACCTTAAAAGTAAGATAAAAATATAGATGAAAAACTCTTCAAACATTTATATACTTACTCCAAAACCAAAAACTACTAGTCCCAGGCTAGGCACAGTGGCACACACCTGTAATTCCAGTAGCCTAGGAAGCTGAGTCAGGCAGATTGCAAGCTCAAAACGAGCCTCAGCAACTTAGTGAGACCCTGTCTCTGAAAAAAAAAATGTAAAAAGGGCTGGTGAGGTGGTTCAGTGTATAATCAACTCTGGGTTCAATCCCTAGCACCAAAAAAACAGTCACAAAAGCATTTCCCTAGGTCAGATGCAGATCTAGATAATGTAATGATAACTTTAGTTGTGGAGTATTGCATTTGAGTTATGGTAGGTTGAATCAGACCCAAAGTTAAATATGGGAATACTGGTGAATCCATTTGTTTAGTAATGATAGCGCCAAAGAACTGATGAAATTACAAGGTAGAAAAAAGGTCACAGGTGGAACCTGGAGAACATCTACACATATGTGGCAGAAAAGAAAAGGAAAAATCAAACTTGGCTAGATAATGTCATCTTACACATTAATTCACTCGAAAAGCTCAGCTCTAACTGGTTGAGCATGCAATGTCCTGAAGTCTCTAAGAAAGACAATCTGTGGTATGAAGGAGTTTATTTATGTTTAACACTAGTCAGAAGCTTCCAAGTACGACAACAAAGATTTTGAAAAATGCTATAAGACATTAGAGGTTATTCTAGCTGGATGAAAGAGTGAAAACTTGTGAAGGAGAAAACATCTTCTTGATCCTTCAAAGGGAGAAAAGTTGTAAACAAAGGAAAGATGATAACAGAATAAGAGTAAACAATAACCAGTAACAGTGTGATGGGGTTTTTAAATTATTTAAGCCAATCCTTGCAACTATACTCATTTAAAACAATGGAAGGAAAGGGATAATTTAGAAGGCCATGTGCAGGCGTGCAGACCAGCAAGTGGTTGTGGAAGGCAGGAAGGCACTCTTCCTTAACCAGCTGCGGACCTCTTTTCCCTTATGTGAAAATCTAAACACATTGACTACTCACATAAATGTTAAGATTTTCAATTGAAGATAAAAGATCATTTGGAATGGGCACATACCTCTTGTATTTAGAGTTTCCCATTATGGAATTTAATTGTTAAATACTGTGTTAAACACTGTAAAATATTCAATTGCCAGTTATCAGGGACAGTAAATGTTCTGGGTGAGCATGAAGTCTGCACTCTATAGCAATTCTTACAAGAAGAATAAAGGTAAATTGTATTGGAAGTGGTAAAAGAAAAACCAAGGATAAATGATTTTGTCTCAGGGATTTCATATTGAAAAGACTGCAGACCTTTGCTGCAACAATTGTACTTCCAGAAAGGTGGACAAAAATGAAACTATCCCTATGTACAACTGTTCAAAGACAAGTGGAACAGCACAATACTGTGAACAACTGATCACTCAGGGATATCCACAGAATGAGGCACTGCAGAAAGGGCAAGAGAACTCTACCTGCTAATGCCTGGGGCCCAGAATCTCACGCAATTAAAGCTCACCATGTGGGCCCTCCCTGCTCCGCAGAGTATCTGAGCCTGCACCCACCATAGGCCACCCCGGCAGCACCTGGACCTGCGACCACCCTAGGCCAGGCCAGCAGAACTCCAACCTGTGCCCACCGTAGGCCACCCAGGCAGCACCCCGACCAGTGCCCACCCTAGCCCACCCTGGCAGCACCCCTTCTGTGCCCATCCAAGCACAATGAGGAGGCGCCCCATGCCTGTTCCCAGCTGAGATCGCCCTATCTGGGCCCAGAGCAGGCCTGCACCCCCCCAGCGGTGCCATCTCCAAGGCCACCTACCTTGCCCTGGAAGAGGTGGTGCTGGAGCGCCAGCCTTGCCCAACATCTGCAGCCACCAACGAGGGTCTTGGCTGCCACACAGGGCCCCATGGGTCGGCACCAGGGTCACAGCCAGCCCACCAGCTCAGGGGTCACCACTCTGCCACTGACCATGGAGAGAAGAGCTCATCCCTAGTGGTCCTTTCATCCTGTCCACTGCATGTGAACATGATCCTTGCCACCAATCCTGTGGAACATCCCAGCCACATGGCTGCCCAAGCACAGTTTCTTCACCCTAAGCAATGATTTTTTGTTTACCTGTCAGGCCACAAGCTGCTCAGTCCTCAACCATTTGCAGGAATGTCACGGGAGGCATCTAAGTGGAAACACCACAGGTCTTAGGCAGATGTCCCTGTCCCACCTGGCTAGGAGCATGGCAGCACAGTTCCCACGCCCCATCACATGTGAGGAAATGATTGCCTGCCCACAGCCACAGTGACCCAACAAGTTTGAGACCATGCAAAGCTGTTCCTGGTGCTTTCTACTCTCTGTAGTTCAGGTGTATGTAGTATGCCAACCTAGGATAGCCAAGGACAGGTGGGAAGCCTCAATCTGGGTGACCTCTCTGCAGCCCTGTTTGTACTTTTTTATCCCTTGACAGTCATCCTGAATCCTGCCACCATGGTGATTGTTGTTTGCATTTACTTCCTGGTGTTTATGATCATCCTGGGGGGTGTTTCAGATCTGGGCTGCACATCAGTGAATCATGTGGGACCAGGACACGGGGAAGGAGAATGAGATGGATGGCTATGACTCTGCCTTGACCATCACCATGAACTCCAAAAGGAGGTAGGAGCAGACATGGCCCCAGGCTGCAGAGCACTGTAGGCCAGGCTCCTCCATGTCCATGTGCCTGCACCTTATAACCACACAACTTGGTGAGCTAGGAACTTCAAATCCAGGGTGGTGATTTGAGGCTCAGTGAGGCCTTACTGAAGTTCATACAACCTAGTAAGTGTAAGTGCAGAGATGAGCTGGCTTCAGGCTGGTGCTCCTCCCACTCTATGCAGAGACAATTCTCCAAGGAGGGAACTGATCATCCCCATCCAGGAGCTCTCTGCATGCCTGGAGTCCATGGAGAGGCCACTCCCAGTGAGGCCTAGGCCCCTATCCTGGGCAGTCTCCCTCACTGGGGAGCATCTCCCTTCTGCTGCTGCTCCTAGGAGGTGGACACTGGATGACTTGGCCATGAGCTGGACTGGCACATCCCTCTCTTTGCAGACCTACCAGGACCAGCACAGTGGTAAGGAGGAGGAAGAGGAAGAGCAGCGTGAGTTTCAAGAGGAGGAGGAGGAAGACATCACTACTGACCAGTGGGAGAGCTTCAAGGAGAAGGAGGTTGGCCCTGGGGACAGTCAGAACTCCAACCAGCATCAGCAGCTGAAGTGGGAAAACTCCACACTCAGCTACTGAGTGCAATCTGGACTCTTGCATCTCCACCTCAGAATGTCTGCTACCCATCTCCCAGCCAGTATGTCCTCCATGTAGAAAATATCTTCAGCCAGCAGGTCTGTGGACTCCCATTGCTAATTATCCTCCCATGCCCAGTGTGTGGGACTGTAGGCTCCCACCATCTGCCCACCCCTGCTGGATCTCTTTTCCCCAAAGCCAGGAGCTGGCTCATCCTCCCTGCCACCTCCTGCCAGCTCAGGGTCTGCATCACTCCAGGCTCCTGCCATCCAGTGAGTTGCCCACCTCTTGCACCTCCAGAAAAGTTGCAGTGACTAGACTAGCTGACAAAGAGTAAAAATTGATAATCATTTTTTCTTTCTTGAAGGTCTTCATTTTTTTCCCAAACTAGTGCTTTTACAAGTGGTTAGAAGGGGGTTAATATGTATATAATCAACTGACTTTTTACTACTTGTTAAATACATTGGAATTGTCTGTGTCCTTTGTGCTAGTGTACTCAGGACTAGGATGTGAAGTTCAGGGACAATGCTCCTGTTCCCTCCCCCTTGGGAAACCAGGAGGGGAGGACTTCCCACTCTGGTCCAGGCATGAGGCCATGTCGCAATTGGTGTTCTTTTTGGGACCAGAACAGTGTTTTGTGTTTGAAGTCTGGAAATGGGTCTTGTCTTTGGGATTCTTCCCACTTCTAGCGTTGTGTTTGGGATGGGAGCTGTGGGGTCCCTGGCCTCTCAGGACCAGCAGCTTCCTTTGATATCACCCAGGTCTTGTGTTCCTATACTGAGGCTTCATAAATGTACATGTTCCTGCTGGGGACGTTCTCTGTGGATCATGGAAACAGACAGCTGTGGTGCAGATCACTTGACCACTTTGTTTTGGAGATAACAGTGGTTTCCTAAAGGATATGCACTCATAATGGAGAAAGACAGAGTGCTAGAATGTTCCAAAACAGTCTGCATCTACTCCACCCCAGAACCTGTGGGATGTCTTGCAGGATGCTCCTGCATTGAGGTCAAATCCTCACTCCAGTAGCCAGGAGTCCTGCTGCTCTGATCCATGGGAAGGTGAAAGAGAGAAAGAAGTTGGGGCTAGAGCCACACAGAACTTTGCTCTTAATGTACTTGTCAGATGCTAGACTGTAAACCTGGGGGTCATCCTGCACACTGCCCCTGTGACCTCACTGCTAGTATTAAGGATGGCTGTATGTTGTGTGGCTGCCCATCCACATGCAGTCTGTGTAGATGCTGTCTAGACAGTGGTAGAAGGTAACGGTAACACAGAGAGGGTTACACTATTTACTGAATCCTTTATTATGCAAAATCCATTAAAAAGTAATAGAGCAGGCCTTCCCATCAAGAAATTTGTAATCTAATAGAGTGTTTGTAAATTAATATGCATATTAATTTTATATGGATATATATATATATATATAAACAGCACTATGATATATATATATATATATGCACTTTATATATATATATATATATATATATATATATATATATATATATATATATATATATATATCTAAAACAGTGCTATGACAATGAAGCATAGAAGTATTTTTAGATAACTAGTTTTTTATCTTGTAAAAGAAAAAAAATTAAAATGAACAGCATATATCCACAGATGTCCTCATATGGTCTGTAGTGCCTTGGTGTTCCTTCCCAGACCTCATATGGTCTGTAGTCTCTTAGTGTTCCCCTTCATGATGTACCACCCACCTCTCCTTGTTTGAACTCTACCCCATGAATAAAGCACCAGTTAGCCTAAGATCTTCTCAGCTGTTTTCACTGATAGTGATTGTCTCAATAGTTCTGTAGCTTGTTTCACCCTAAGAGGAATTAATATACTATGTTACCTAGTTAGTTGTCATGATTGTTCTGACAGTCTAACCTGCAGTCTTGTGTGGGAGAGGGGCCATAGCCTACAATATCTTTTCCCCATTCCTGTGATCAAACAGGAATGATGCATGCCAACCAAGCAGTTTTATCAGTTAGAGTTAACAAGAGTTAAAAATAAGAATAATTAATTTTAAATTTAAAAATGCTTAGGGAGGACTGATGCCCTTCACAAAGGTTTTACTTACCTTTTCTTCACCAGTGAACTTTTTGTAATTTTCATGTTATTGATCTTTCTCCTGTTTCCTAGAATACAGACATCCTTGGAGATTGCTCTGTCATGGTTGGTCAGGAGTGAGCCCTCCAATATACCTGTATGAGAATCAATTAGAGTGCTTATTAAAGTGCATACTTTAATACTCTTTTACCTGAACTATTTACATTTTCCATTCATATCTTTTTGTTCCTTTTGTTCTTTTGTCACACTGCTGGTCCATTCTTTTACCAACTTTGAAACCCTTCCTATTTTCTCTTAATTTTTGCATACAATTCTTAATTCATCTTTATACCACCATTTATCATATCTCTGTTTGTATATAAGGTATATTAACACCAAATTCACATCTTCATACAAGTATTGTGTATTATAATGACCCTCTCCTTCCTGTTTTCTAAAGCTATACTTAGTTGCAGATAGAGCAATTTTAGGGTGCTGGTTAGGAATATAGGCTGTGGATATATGCTGTTCATTTTAAAATTTTTTAAATGTTTTTTTTTTCTTTTACAAGATAAAAAACTAGTTACCTAAAAATACATCTGGGCTTCATTGTCATAGTACATATATATGTGAGTGTGTGTGTGTGTGTGTGTGTATATATATATATATATATATATATATATATATATATATATATAGATAGATATATCTCATAGTGCTGTTTTTATATATATCCATATAAAATTAATACACATATTAATTTACAAATCCTCTATTAGATTACAAACTTCTTGAAGGGAGGGCCTGATCTACTAATTTTTAATGGATTTTATAATAAAGGATTCCATAAATAGTGTATCAAGTAATAGGATGGTGGCAAAATTCCCTGACCATTCTGTCCAAAGTAGCAGGTTTCGGCAAGGGGAAAAGGAGGATAAGAAAAATAAAAACCTCACACACAGACAAATATTTTTGAAGAAAAAGCTGGGGTCAGGTGGAATGCTGCTCTCTGGTGGAGAAGCAGGTCTAAAAAAATCTTCCAGCAATCTTTATTTATATATGCCTCATCAGCATCTTTCTTTGTACACATATATATTTATATGGCTATCAACATCATGCAACTATTCACAGTTGCATTCCACAATTGCAGTGTGCAATGTTAGGAGCTTTATGTAGCTCTCAAGAAAGTCCATTGTCTGATGGTACTGTTAGGTGCACAGGTTCAGGTACAGCAGACTGGTGGACAATTGTGGTTTTCTAGCAAGAGAGTTCCTCTGTTCCCAGTAGGTGTGTGTCTGAGATCAAGATTGAGGCTGGTAAGTCTCTAGGACAGAGTCTCCTCATGCAGTGTATAGCCACTGGGACTCTTGCACCTTTTCACAGAAACATTCCCAGGTAACAGGTATGCTACAGCCATGAGGTCATCAGAGACCCCAGTCTCAGACACAGCTCTCCCATTCTCTGTCACTGCTGTCCACAGCAACCTACACTTTAAGATTGATTTTCTGAGGCTATTTACTTAATGTAACTTTTAACAGAAGGTAATTTAAGAGCCCTAATATCCAGAATATACAAAGAACTCAAAAAATTAAACAATAAGAAAACAAATAACCCAATCAACAAATGGGTCAAGGACCTGAACAGACACTTCTCGGAGGAGGACATAAAATCAATCAACAAGTACATGAAAAAATGCTCACCATCTCTAGCAGTCAGAGAAATGCAAATCAAAACCACCCTAAGATACCATCTCACTCCAGTAAGATTGGCAGCCATTATGAAGTCAAACAACAACAAGTGCTGGCGAGGATGTGGGGAAAAGTGTACACTTGTACACTGCTGGTGGGACTGCAAATTGGTGAGGACAATTTGGAAAGCCATATGGAGATTCCTGGGAAAGCTGGGAATGGAACCACCATTTGACCCAGCTATTGCCCTTCTCCGGACTATTCCCTGAAGACCTTAAAAGAGCATACTACAGGGATACTGCCACATCGATGTTCATAGCAGCACAATTCACAATAGCTAGACTGTGGAATCAACCCAGATGCCCTTCAATAGATGAATGGATAAAAAAAATGTGGCATCTATACACAATGGAGTATTACACAGCACTAAAAAATGACAAAATCATAGAATTTGCAGGGAAATGGATGGCATTAGAACAGATTATGCTAAGCGAAGCTAGCCAAACTTTAAAAAACAAATCCCAAATGTCTCCTTTGATTTAAAGAGAGCAACTAAGAACAGAACAGGGAGGAAGAGCATGAGGAAAAGATTAACATTAAACAGAGATGAGTGGGGGGAGAGAAAGGTAGAGAGAAGGGAAAACATATGGAAATGGTAGGAGACCCTCAATGTAACACAAAATTACATATAAGATGTTGTGAGGGGAAAGGGGGGGAACAAGGGAGAGAATTGAACAACAGCAGATGAGGTAGAGAGGGAAGATGGGAGGGGAGGGGGGATAGTAGGGGATAGGAAAGGCAGCAGAATACAACAGTCACTAATATGGCATTATGTAAAAATTGTGAATGTGTAACTGATGTGATTCTGCAATTTGTATTTGGGGTAAAAATGGGAGTTCATAACTCACTTGAATCAAATGTATGAAAGATGATATGTCATGAGCTTTGTAATGTTTTGAACAACCAATAAAAAATATTCTCTATTATATTTCAGAAATTCTAATAAATCATTGATCAACCAGCACCATTTTACCAGTTGGAATGAGTTGTCAGAAATGGTAATAGTGCTTTTAGATCCAACATGTGACAGGCAGGTGTTGTGTAAGGTGTCTGTTCATCTTTGAATTTGACTGCTAACAAATAATGTAAAAGTTTGTGGGTTTTTTTTTCCCAAGTTTAAGTCACCATGAGTTAGTAGTTTAGGGAAATAAAACACTCTAAAAAGAAAGAGCCCAAAGTACTATCAATCAAGGAAAGAAAAAAGGTGGCAAAGGCCTTTGGAGATCTGGGGACAGAAAGCCATGAAAAAGAATCTAAAACCAAAGGGAAAGATGACAAAGACAGACAAAAAGTCTCCAGTGTTGCCCAACCAGGGATGGCTTTTTCAATTGACAATACGATCAAGTGGCCAAGTCCTGCACATGGGACTAGGAAAAAAATCCAGTAATGCAGAAGTGACTAAAGAGCAATATATGCCTGGAAGAGAATTCAGTGCGTTTGGACTTATCCAAGAGGTCTATGCACATATTGCCAGCATCAGTCAAACACTTGACTCAATTAACAGAACTTTACATATACAGTAACAAACTGCAGTCCCTCCCAGCAGCAGTGGGCTGTCTAGTAAATCTCATGATACTGTCTCTAAGTGAAAATTAACTTACCAGTCTGCCTGACTCTCTTGATAACATGAAGAAGCTGCAGTTGCTTGATTTACAGCATAATAAACTGAGAGAAATTCCTTCAGTGGTGTATAGGTTAGATTCTCTCACCACTCTCTACCTTTGTTTTAATCGTGTAACTAATGTAGAAAAGGACATAAGAAACCTGTCAAGACTCAGAAAACTTAGCATTTGAGGGAACAAAATCAGACCTCTGAAATTGCTAAGAGTATTTGAATTATTGCTTTTGATTTTAGTATGTGTTATGATTAATAATTTTTGAGTGCTTTTCCATATCAGAAAATTCCTAATACAGGTTGGAGTTATGGCTCAGTGATAGAATGCTTGCCTAGTATACATGAGGCCCTGGGTTAAATACTCAGTGCCATATATAAATAAATAAATTAATTAAAGTTATGGTGTAAAAAATCTTAAACAAAAATTCTTTATACTTTTTTATAAGTTCTATTTTCCCTGTGATTTACTTAATGCTACATTACTTGAGATTATTTTATAGGCTTAAAAATAAGATAGAAAGTAGATGTAATTAGACATTTATCACAAACTGAATCTGCTCTGATTTTCATTGGAGAAAATGAATTTGAAAATGTTTGACTAATTTTTAAGTTGTCATTTGTTTTTAAAGCATCTAACTATTTATACTAGATATGTTAAGGCTGTACTTGCTCATTTTCTGACTTTCTTTTTTTATCTGAAGACTTTAAATTCATATCACTTTCTACTTAGTGTATCACTAAAGGTTGTCATATTAGAGCTTTGTCAAACAGCAATGCCATAGGAAAATATATATATATATATATATATATATATATATATATATATATATATATATATATATATATAGAAAGTTCTTACATTTTCATTCAAAAATCTAATATTAATATAGTACAGTGTATATCCACAGTAATACAGTGTATATCCATATGTGTATCCACAAGACACTAATTAAGAAAAATAAATGTAAGTAACTAGCAGAAAGATCATTAAAGGAAAAGGAGCAGGAGGAGGAGAGGATGAGGGTAAGAATTTAGTACAGAACTGGAGAAAATCATACCCCATGGATTTGAATCATGTCAAAAGGAATTCTAATGTATCACTAATATCTTTAATTTATTTTTCATTTTGAGTGAATTTTAGATTTACAGCAAAACTGTAAAACCAGTAGAAGGGTCTCATATATCCTGCACTGAACTTGCCCTAATATTAACAAATAATGGTGAAAATCAAGAAATTAATATTGTTACAATCATTTTAACTTAATGATTTGTTTTATTGCACTTGTTTTTTTTATCTAATGTCCAATTTATGTTTCAAAATTCCACATGACATTTAATAGTCATGTGTCTGTAGCCTCCTCCAATCTGTGAAAATTTGAAACAATGAAAGTCTTTTAGTTGAAGGACTAAAAGTCTTTCCTTTTTTTTAAAGATTTTTTAGTTGAAGATGGACACAATATTCTTATTTTGTTTGTTTATATTTTTTTATGTGGTGCCAGGGATCAAACCCAGTGCCTCATGCATACTAGTCAAGCATTCTACAACTGAGCCACAACCACGGCTCCTTTCCTTTTCTTTTATGACCTCGCTATGTTAAAAAGTCCTGCTCAGATATTTTGGTTTCTATGGAATTTTTTTGTGACTACATTGAGTATATTTTTTTCCTGCTGAAAATAACACAATAGTGATTATGGTGCCCTTCTCAATGAATTATATCAGAGGATATATAATGTTGATAAGTCATATCCTGGTGATTTCTTTCTTTTGGGTACTGAAATTGAAATCAGGAGCACTTTACCACTGAGCTACATCCTCAGTCCTGTTTATTATTTGAGGCTGGGTCTTGCTTACTTGCTGAGATTCTCACTAATTTACTGAAGCTGGTCTCATACTTGTGATCCTCCTGCTTCAAACTCTCAAGTTATAGGTGTGCACCACCATGCCTGGTTAATTGGTTATTCCTCTGATTCTCCACTTTAAAGTTAATAATTTTCTTTTTCAATTAATAATTGTCTTGGTTGATGTTCATTTTAGTCCATGCAAATATATTTGTTTTCCTTAATCTTTTTTTTTGTATTTTTATTGTTGGTTGTTCAAAACATTACATAGTTCTTGATATATCATATTTCACATTTTGATTCAAGTGGGTTATGAACTCCCATTTTGACCCTGTATAAAGATTGCAGAATCACATCGGTTACACATCCACTTATTTACATATTGCCATACTAGTGTCTGTTGTATTCTGCTGCCTTTCCTAATCTCTACTATCCCCCTCCCCTCCCCTCTTCTCTCTCTACCCCATCTACTGTAATTCATTCTCCCCCATGTTTTTTTTTCCCTTTCCCCCCACTTCCTCTTGTATGTAATTTTGTATAACCCTGAGGGTCTCCTTCCATTTCCATGCAATTTCCCTTCTCTCTCCCTTTCCCTCCCACCTCTCATCCCTGTTTAATGTTAATCTTCTTCTCATGCTCTTCGTCCCTACTCTGTTCTTAGTTTCTCTCCTTATATCAAAGAAGATATTTGGCATTTGTTTTGTAGGGATTGGCTAGCTTCACTTAGCATAATCTGCTCTAATGCCACCATTTCCCAGCAAATTCTATGATTTTGTCTTTTTTAATGCAGAGTAATACTCCATTGTGTATAAATGCCACATTTTTTTTATCCATTCATCTATTGAAGGGCATCTAGGTTGGTTCCACAGTCTTGCTATTGTGCTGCTATGAATTGTGCTGCTATGAACATCGATGTAGCAGTGTCCCTGTAATATGCTCTTTTTAGGTCTTTAGGGAATAGACCTAGAAGGGGAATAGCTGGGTCAAATGGTGGTTCCATTCCAAGCTTTCCAAGAAATCTCCATACTGCTTTCCAAATTGGCCGCACCAATTTGCAGTCCCACCAGAAATGTACAAGTGTACCCTTTTCCCCACATCCTCACCAGCACTTGTTGTTGTTTGACTTCATAATGGCTGCCAATCTTACTGGAGTGAGATGGTATCTTAGGGTGGTTTTGATTTGCATTTCTCTGACTGCTAGAGATGGTGAGCATTTTTTCATGTACTTGTTGATTGATTTTATGTCCTCCTCTGTGAAGTGTCTGTTCAGGTCCTTGGCCCATTTGTTGATTGGGTTATTTGTTATCTTATTGTCTAATTTTTTGAGTTCTTTGTATACTCTGGATATTAGGGCTCTATCTGAAGTGTGAGGAGTAAAGATTTGTTCCCAGGATGTAGGCTCCCTATTTACCTCTCTTATTGTTTCTTTTGCTGAGAAAAAACTTTTTAGTTTGAGTAAGTCCCATTTGTTGATTCTAGTTATTAACTCTTGTGCTATGAGTGTCCTATTGAGGAATTTGGAGCCCGACACCACAGTATGTAGATCATAGCCAACTTTTTCTTCTATCAGACGGCGTGTCTCTGATTTAATATCAAGCTCCTTGATCCATTTTGAGTTAACTTTTGTGCATGGCGAGAGAAAGGGATTCGGTTTCATTTTGTTGCATATGGATTTCCAGAATTCCCAGCACCATTTGTTGAAGATGCTATCCTTCCTCCATTGCACACTTTTAGCCCCTTTATCAAATATAAGATAGTTGTAATATTGTGGATTGGTTTCTGTGTCCTCTATTCTGTACCATTGGTCCACCCGCCTGTTTTGGTACCAGTACCATGCTGTTTTTGTTACTATTGCTCTGTAGTATAGTTTGAAGTCTGGTATCGCTATACCGCCTGATTCACACTTCCTGCTTAGAGTTGTTTTTGCTATTCTGGGTCTTTTATTTTTCCATATGAATTTCATGATTGCTTTCTCTATTTCTACAAGAAATGCCATTGGGATTTTGATTGGCATTGCATTAAACCTATAGAGAACTATTGATAATATCGCCATTTTGATGATTTTAGTTCTGCCTATCCATGAACAGGGTATATTTTTCCATCTTCTAAGATCTTCTTCTATTTCTCTCTTTAGGGTTCTGTAGTTTTCATTGTATAAGTCTTTCACCTCTTTTGTTAGGTTGATTCCCAAGTATTTTTATTTTTTGAGGATATTGTGAATGTAGTGATTGTCCTCATTTGCATTTCAGAGGATTTGTTGCTGATATACAGGAATGCCTTTGATTTATGTGTGTTGATTTTATATCCTGCCACTTTGCTGAATTCATTTATTAGCTCTAATAGTTTCTTTGTAGAGCCTTTTGGGTCTGCTAGGTATAGAATCATGTCACCAGCAAATAGTGATAATTTAAGTTTTCTTTTCCTATTTTGATGCCTTTAATTTCTTTTGTCTGTCTAATTGCTCTGACCAGTGTTTCGAGAACAATGTTGAACAGAAGTGGTGAGAGAGGGCATCCCTGTCTTGTTCCAGAATTTAGACGGAATGCCTTCAATTTTTCTCCGTTCAGAATGATGCTAGCCTGAGGCTTAGCATAGATTGCTTTTACAATATTGAGGTATGTTCCTGTTATCCCTAGTTTTTCTGGAGTTTTGAACATAAAGGGATGCTGTACTTTGTCGAATGCTTTTTCTGCATCTATTGAGATGATCATATGGTTCTTATCTTTAAGTCTACTGATGTGGTGAATAACATTTATTGATTTCCGTATATTGAACCAGCCTTGCATCCCAGGGATGAATCCTACTTGATCATGGTGCACAATTTTTTTATATGTTTTTGTATCCAATTCGCCAGAATTTTATTGAGGATTTTTGCATCTAGATTCATTAGAGATATTGGTCTGTAGTTTTCTTTCTTTGAAGTATCTTTGTCTGGTTTAGGAATAACGTTGATGTTGGCCTCGTATAATGAAGTTGGAAGTTCTCCCTCTTTTTCTGTTTCCTGGAATAGCTTGAAAAGTATTGGTATTAGTTCTTCTTTAAAGGTTTTGTAAAACTCTGCTGTATACCCATCCAGTCCTGGGCTTTTCTTAGTTGGTAGTCTTTTGATGGCTTCTTCTATTTCCTCAATTGATATTGGTCTGTTTAGGTTGTCTATATCGTCCTGACTCAATCTGGGTAGATCATATGACTTAAGAAATTTATCGATGCCTTCACTATCTTCTATTTTATTGGAGTATAAGGATTCAAAATAATTTCTAATTATCTTCTGTATTTCTGAAGTGTCTGTTGTGATATTGCTTTTTCATCCCGTATGCTAGTAATTTGAGTTCTCTTTTTCTCTTCGTTAGCATGGCTAAGGGTCTGTCAATCTTATTTATTTTTTCAGAGAACCTACTTTTAGTTTTGTCAATTTTTTCTTTTGTTTCAATTTCATCTCTGATCTTAATTATTTCTTGCCTTCTACTTCTTTTGCTGTCGTTTTGCTCTTATTTTTCTAGGATTTTGAGATGAAGTGTGAGATCATTTATTTGTTGGTTTTTCCTTTTTTTAAGGAATGAACTCCAGGCAATGAATTTTCCTTTTAGTACTACTTTCATTGTGTCCCGTAGATTCCGATACGTTGTGTCTGTGTTTTCATTTATCTCTAAGAATTTTTTAATTTCCTCCTTGATGTCTTCTATAACCCATTGATCATTCAGTAACCTATTGTTCATTCTCCAAGTGATGCATGATTTTTCCTTCCATCTTTTGTCGTTGATTTCCAGTTTCATTCCATTATGATCAGATAAGATGCATGGTATTATCTCTACTCCTTTATAATGTCTAGGAGTTGCCCTGTGACATAATATATGATCTATTTTTGAGAAGGATCCATGTGCTACTGAGAAAAAAGTGTAACCGATTGTTGTTGGGTGGTATATTCTATATATGTCAATTAAGTCTAGGTTATTAATTATATTATTGAGTTCCATAGTTTCTTTATTCAACTTTTGTTTGGAAGATCTGTCCATTGGTGAGAGAGGTGTGTTGAAGTCTCCCATAATTATTGTATGGTGGTCTATTAGACTCTGGAACTTGAGAAGACTTTGTTTGATGAACATAGCTGCACCATTGTTTGGAGCATATATATTTATGATTGTTATGTCTTTTGGTGTATGGTTCCCTTGAGCGGTATGTAGTGTCCCTCTTTATCCCTTTTGATTAACTTTGGCTTGAAATCTATTTTATTTGATATGAGTATGGACACTCCTGCTTGTTTCCGAAGTCGATATGAGTGATATGATTTTTCCCAACCTTTCACCTTCAGTCTATGTATGTCTTTTCCTATCAAATGTGTCTCCTGTAGGCAGCATATTGTTGGATCTTTTTTTTTTTTTTTTTTTGATCCACTCTACTAGCCTGTGTCTCTTAATTGGTGAGTTTAAGCCATTGACATTTAGGGTTATTATTGAGATAAGGATTGTTCTTCCAGCCGTATTTGTTTATTTATGTTACTTAACATGGTTTGTTTTTCCTCTTTGATTATTTTTTCCCTTTACTGTACTACCTCCCACTGTTGGTTTTCATTGCTATTTTCCATTTCCTCTTCCTGTAATGTTTTGCCGAGGATGTTTTGAAGAGATGGTTTTCTAGCTGCAAATTCTTTTAGCTTTTGTTTATCATGGAAGGTTTTAATATCATCTTCCATCATGAAGCTTAATTTTGCTGGAAACACAATTCTTGGTTGGAACCCATTTTCTTTCAGCATTTGAAATATGTTGTTCCAGGATCTTCTAGCTTTCAGAGTCCGTGTTGAATGATCAGCGGTTGGCCCATTTGTTGATTGGGTTGTTTGTTATCTTATTGTCTAATTTTTTTGAGTTCTTTGTATACTCTGGATATTAGGGCTCTATCTGAATTGTGAGGAGTAGGGATTTGTTCCCAGGATGTAGGCACCCTATTTACCTCTCTTATTGTTTCTTTTGCTGAGAAAAAAAAAAAAAAACTTTTTAGTTTGAGTAAGTCCCATTTATTGATTCTAGTTATTAACTTTTGTGCTATGGGTGTCCTATTGAGGAATTTGGAGCCCGACCCCACCGTATGTAGATCGTAGCCAACTTTTTCTTCTATCAGACGGCGTGTCTCTGATTTGATATCAAGCTCCTTGATCCATTTTGAATTAACTTTTGTGCATGGCAAGAGAAAGGGATTCAGTTTCATTTTGTTGCATATGGATTTCCAGTTTTCCCAGTACCATTTGTTGAAGATGCTATCCTTCCTTCATTGCATGCTTTTAGCCCCTTTATCAAATATAAGATAGTTGTAGTTTTGTGGATTGGTTTCTGTGTCCTCTATTCTGTACCATTGGTCCACTCGCCTGTTTTGGTACCAGTACCATGCTGTTTTTGTTACTATTGCTCTGTAGTATAGTTTGAAGTCTGGTATCGCTATACCGCCTGATTCACACTTCCTGCTTAGCATTGTTTTTGCTATTCTGGGTCTTTTATTTTTCCATATGAATTTCATGATTGCTTTCTCTATTTCTACAAGAAATGCCATTGGGATTTTGATTGGCATTGCATTAAACCTATAGAGAACTTTTGGTAATATCGCCATTTTGATGATGTTAGTTCTGCCTATCCATGAACAGGGTATATTTTTTCCATCTTCTAAGATCTTCTTCTATTTCTCTCTTTAGGGTTCTGTAGTTTTCATTGTATAAGTCTTTCACCTCTTTTGTTAGGTTGATTCCCAAGTATTTTTTTTTTTTTAAGATATTGTGAATGGAGTGGTTGTCCTCATTTCCATTTCAGAGGATTTGTCACTGATATACAGGAATGCCTTTGATTTATGTGTGTTGATTTTATATCCTGCCACTTTGCTGAATTCATTTATTAGCTCTAATAGTTTCTTTGTAGAGCCTTTTGGGTCTGCTAGGTATAGAATCATGTCACCTGCAAATAGTGATAATTTAAGTTCTTCTTTTCCTATTTTTATGCCTTTAATTTCTTTCGTCTGTCTAATTGCTCTGGCCAGTGTTTCGAGAACTATTTTGAACAGAAGTGGAGAGAGAGGGCATCCCTGTCTTGTTCCAGATTTTAGAGGGAATACCTTCAATTTTTCTCCATTCAGTATGATGCTAGCCTGAGGCTAAGCATAGATTGCTTTTACAATATTGAGGTATGTTCCTGTTATCCCTAGTTTTTCTAGAGTTTTGAACATAAAGGGATGCTCAGAGGAGGACATACAGTCAATCAACAAGTACATGAAAAAATACTCACCATCTCTAGCAGTCAGAGAAATGCAAATCAAAACCACCCTAAGATACCATCTCACTCCAGTAAGATTGGCAGCCATGATGAAGTCAAACAACAACAAGTGCTGGCGAGGATGTGGGGAAAAGGTACACTTGTACATTGCTGGTGGGACTGCAAATTGGTGCAGCCAATTTGGAAAGCAGTATGGAGATTTCGTGGAAAGCTGGGAATGGAGCCACCATTTGACCCAGCTATTCCCCTTCTCGGTCTATTCCCTAAAGACCTAAAAAGAGCATGCTACAGAGACACTGCTACATTGATGTTCATAGCAGCACAATTCACAATAGCAAGACTGTGGAACCAACCTAGATGCCCTTCAATAGATGAATGTATAAAAAAATGTGGCATTTATACACAATGGAGTATTACTCTGCATTAAAATATGACAAAATCATAGAATTTGCAGGGAAATGGGTGGCATTAGAGCAGATTATGCTAAGTGAAGCTAGCCAATACCTAAAAAACAAATGCCAAATGTCCTCTTTGATATAAGGAGAGTAACTAAGAACAGAGTAGGCACGAAGAGCATGAGAAGAAGATTAACATTAAACAGGGATGAGAGGTGGGAGGGAAAGGGAGAGAGAAGGGAAATTGCATGGAAATGGAAGGAGAACCTCAGGGTTACACAAAAGTACATACAAGAGGAAGTGAGGGGAAAGGGAAAAATAAAACAAGGGGGAGAAATGAATGACAGTAGCGGGGTTAGAGAGAGACGAGGGGAATGGAGGGGAGGGGAGGGGGGATAGTAGAGGATAGAAAAGGCAGCAGAACACAACAGACACTAGTATGGCAATATGTAAATCAATGGATGTGTAACTGATGTGATTCTGCAATCTGTATATGGGGTAAAAATGGGAGTTCATAACCCACTTGAATCAAAGTGTGAAATATGATATATCAAGAACTATGTAATGTTTTGAACAACCAACAATAAAAAATTAAAAAAAAGAAAGATCAGCTGTTATCCTGATTGGTTTACCCCTAAATGTAATCTGCTTCCTTTCTCTTGAAGCTTTTAAAATTCTTTCCTCATTCTGTATGTTGGGCATCTTCATTATAATGTGTCTAGGTGTGGATCTCTTATGATTTTGCACGTTCGGTGTCCTGTAGGTTTCTAGGATTTGGGATTCTGTCTCATTCTTCAAGTCTGGGAAGTTTTCTCGTATTATTTCGTTGAACATTTTGCTCATTCCTTTGGTTTCGACCTCTATACCTTCCTGTATCCCAATGACTATTAAGTTTGGTCTCTTTATGTTATCCCATATTTCTTGGATGTTCTGCTCATGGTTTCTTAAGAGTCTCGCTGAGCTGTCTATGTTTTTTTCAGGTTGAAATACTTTGTCTTCATTGTCTGATGTTCTATCTTCTAAGTGTTCTACTCTGCTGGTAGTATTCTCATTTGAGTTTTTAAGTTGGTTTATTGCTTCCTGCATTTCTAGGATTTCTGTTTGTTTGTTTGTTTTTTTATAACCTCTATCTCCCTGTATAGTTGATCCTTTGCTTCTTGGATTTGTTTATGTAATTCATTGTTGAAGTGATCTTTCATTGTCTGATTTTGCTGTCTAATGTCTTCCTTGAGACTCCAGATCATCTGAAGCATGTAAATCCTGAATTCTTTATCTGAAATTCCATCTGCTGCAACTATTACCTCTTCTAAAGTTGAGTTGACCTGCAATGCTTGTGGTCCTTTCTTTCCTTGTCTTTTCATACTGTTCGCGTTTCTTTCTGCTTGGTGCAACTGTTTTTTATTGAATTTTCCCCCTATATATTTATATTGCTCTTGTATAGTTGCAAAGTCTCCCTTGCAGGGGCGGGCACCGGCTGTGCTCCTCCTCCAGTTGGGGTGATCTGACTATCACGCCGGCAGACCGCTGGGCCCCTTCTCCAGGTCGCGTGGTCTGCCTACCTTGCGGGCAACAGCTAGGCCCCTCCTCCAATAGGGGTAATCTGTCTACCACGCTGGTGGGCCACTGGGCCTGTTCTCCAGGTTGCAGGTCTGCCTACCTTGCAGGTATGGGTGGTGGGGTGGCAGCTCTGCTCTGCCCCTCCTCCAATTGTGGTGACGTGTCTACCACGCCAGCGGGCCGCTGGGCCTGTTCTGCCGGTCTGTGGCAGGTCTGCCTACCTTGCAGGCACGGGCAGCGGGGAGGTGGCTCTGCTCCGCCCCTCCTCCAATTGGAGTGACTTGTCTACCACGCCAGCGGGCCGCTCTTTTCCTTAACCTTTTGTCCACTATTTTTAGTACCCATTGTGGTCATTTCCTGCCACAATTATTACAGTATTGTAACAGTGATTTTTTAAAGAATTGCCTTATTTCATTCATTAATGTGAATTCTGTAAGGAAAAACTCTCCTGTAGCAGTTTACTCATTTTTCCATTCTGTGAATTATAATTCCCTTGAATGATAAAATGTATATAAATAGAGAATTATAATAGTCTTTTGTTACTGTAAACTCTTATGTGTCCATTCATGTGATTTTCTGCATATTATCATTTTTCAGTTGAGTTTTTTTACTATTTGACTTACATTTATCTATTTCAATTTTTAATGAGTTTTTATTTATTTTAATTACATATGACATTAGAATGCAGTTTTGTACTTGCTATCATACATAGATGTGATATAATTTCTCATTTTTCTGAGTGTACATGTTGCAGAGTTATATTGGTCATGTAATCACATATATACATTCAGTAATAATGTCTGTTTCATTCTACTATCTTTCCTAACCTCACATGCCCTCCCCTGCCCTCCCCTCCCATCACTTTCCTCTATCTAATCTAAGGTAATACAATTCTTCCCTAGTGCCGCCACCTTATTTTGAAATAACATCCACATATTAGAGAAAACATTCAGCCTTTTGTTATGTGTGTTTGTCTTATTTCGCTTAGCAGGATAATCTCCAACTCCAGCTATTACTAGTAAATGCCATAATCTCACTCTTCTTTAAATCTAAGTAATATTCCTTTGAAACACACACACACACACACACACACACACACACACACATATATATATATATATATATATATATATATATATATATATATATATATATTACATTTTATTTATCCATTCATCTATTCAGGAACTATAGTATGCTGATTTTAAGTTCTTTGGATATAAACCAAGGAGTGGGATGGCTGGGTCAAATGCTGGTTCCATTCCCAGTTTTCCGAGGACTCTCCATACTGCTTTACATAATGGTTGCACCAACTTTCAGTTTCACCAGCAATGTATGAGTGTGGCTTTTTCACCACATCCTCACAAACATTTATTCTTGCCTGCATTCTTGATGATTGCAATTCTGACATGAGTTAGAAGAAATCTTAGAGTAGTTTTCATTTGTATTTCTCTAATTGCTAGAGATGTTGGAACACTTTTTCATGTATTTGTTGATCAATTGTATTTCTTTTTCTATGAAGTATCTGTCCAGTTCCTTAGCCCATTTATTCGTTGGTTTATTTGTTTTTATGGTTCTAAGTTTATTGAGTTCTTAATATATCTTAGACATGAGGGCTTTATCAGAAGTGCATGTGGTAAAGATTTTCTCCCAGTCTGCAGGTGCTCTCCTCACTTTACTGTTTCCTTTGCTTAGAAGAAGCTTTTTAATTGGAATCCATCCCATTTATTTATTCTTGATTTTACTTCTTGCACTTTATGAGTCTTGTTAAGGAAGTCAGATCCTAGGCTGAAATGGTGAAGATTTGGGCTTTTTTTTTTTTTTTTTTTTTTTTTTTCTATTAGGTGCAGGGTCTCTGTTCTAGTGCCTAAAATTTTGATCCTCTTTGATTTGATTTTTGTGCAGGGTGAGAGATGGAGGTTTAATTTCATTTGGCTACATGTGGATTTCCAGTTTTGCCAGCACCATCTGTTGAAAGAATAGGCTATCTTTTTTTTTTCCAGTGAATGTTTTGTCTAGTATGAGATAACCATATTTAAATTATGTGTGTTTGTCTCTGTGCCCTCTATTCTATACCATTGATCTATATGTCTATTTTGGTGCCAATACCATGCCATTTTTGTTACTATAGCTCTGTAGGATAGTTTAAGTTCTGGTATTATGATGCCTCCTGTTTCAGTTTTTACTATTCTGGGTCTCTTATTTTACCAAAAAATATATCATAATTACCTTTTCTATTTCTATGAAGACTGTCATAAGGATTTTAATAGAAGTTGTATTATTTCTGTATGATGTTTTTGGTAGTATGGCCATTTAAACAATATTAATTCTACCTATTGAGGAGCATCTTTCCATCTTCAGAGGTTTCCTTCAATATCTTTATTTAGATTCTGTACTTTTTATTGTAGAACTTTTTTACCTTTTTTGATTATTTCCAGATATTTAATTTTTGAGGCTATTGTGAATGGAATCATTTACCTAATTTCTTTTTCAGTGGATTCATCGCTGATATATAGGAATGCATTTGATTTATGGGTGTTGATTTTGTATCCTGATACTTTGCTGAATTCATTTATTAGTTCTAGAAGTTTTCTGGTGGAATTTTTTTGGTCTTATAAATGTCATCAGCAAATAGTGATAGTTTTAATTTTTCTTTTCCTATGTGTGTCCATTTAATTTCCTTTGGTTACCTGATTTCTCTGGCTACAATTTTAATGATTATGTTGAATAGAAGTGGTGAAAGAAGGCATCCCTGACTAGTTCAAGTTTTTAGAGGAATGCTTCCAATTTTTCACCATTTAGAGTGATGCTGGCATTTGGCTTAGTGTAGACAGCTTTTACAATGTTGAAATATGATCCTAGTATTCCTAGTTTTTCTATTGTTTTGAACATGAAACAATTCTATATTTTTCAACGTCTATAGAGAAAATTGTATGATTCTTGTCTTTAAGTCTATTGAGTGATGTATTAGATTGATGGATTTCCATATGTTGAACCAAACTTTCATCCCTGGTCATGGTGCACTGTATTTTGTATACAATTTGTCAGGAATTTATTGAGAATTTTTGTGTCTATGTTCATCAGGGGTATTGGTCTTAAATTTTTTCCTTGATGTGTCTTTGTCTGCAATTGGTGTCAGAGTGATAACAGCCTCATAGAATGAGTTCAGAAGGGTTCCCTCCTTTTCTACTTCATAGAATAATTTGAGGAATATTGGTATTAGTTCTTTTTGCAAGGTTTGGTGGAAGTCAGCTGAGAATCTATCTGGTCTTGGGCTTTTCTTGGTTGATAGGCTTTTGATGGCATCTTCTATTTCCTCGCCTAAAATTGATCTGTTTAAGGGCTGGGGTTGTGGCTCAGTGGTACAGTGCTCACCTGCATTTGTGAGGCACTGGGTTTGATGCTTAGCATCACATAAGTAAATAAATAAAATAAAGGCATTGTGTCCATCTACAAAAAAATCTTAAAAATTGATCTATTTTAGTTGTATATGTCCACCTGAATCAGTTATTTTTGTAGAAATCATAGTTTGTAGAAATTTGTTGATGTCATCAAGATTTTCTCTTTTATTTGAAACTAAAATGTATATAAATATATAAAACATTGAATTAAATTACATTGAATGATCTCCAAATATTAAGCCATGTTGTGCATCTGGAATAAGTCTCACTTGATTAGGAGAGAGAGCTCTATAATTTCCATTTTGGTATTGCCTCTTTAATATCAAGGTAATGCTACTCTCATGAGTTTGGAAATGCCCTGGGTGCACTGGGGAGCCCCCCCCACTCCCCCCCGGACATCCAGGTCAGACGGGCCTCCCCTCCAAAGGGAGGAGTGCCCCTTTGCCCTGGGTGCGCTAAGGAGCTCCCTCCCCACCCACCCCAACACCCTGTCCCAGGGGACTCCCCCTCAGAGGGGGCAGTGCCCTATCCACTCGGTGGGGTGGGGAGCACCGACCCCTCCCACACCCAGGTCCAAGGGGCCTCCCAGCTGGAGTGGGGAGTGCCCTTTCCCCTGGGTGCTGGGGGGAGCTAACCCCACATACCCTGGTCAGAGGGGCCTCCACCCTGGAGGGGGGGTGCCCTCTCCCCTGGGTGCAGGGTGGGGGGAAGTAGTTCTCCCCCACACACCCAGGTCAGAGGGGTCGCATCCCTGGAAGGGGGAGTGCCACTCTGCCCTGGGTGCGCTGGGGAGCTCCCCTTGACACCCAGGTTAGAGAGGCTGCATCCCTGGAGGGAGGAGTGCTCTCTAACCTGGGTGCACTGGGGAGCTCCCCTGACACCCAGGTTAGAGCAGCCTCCCCCCTGGAGGGGAGAGAGCCCTGTCCCCTGGGTGCAGAGGGGTGGGAGCTCCCCCCGACACCCAGGGTAGAGGGGCCTTCCCCCTGGAGTCTGGAGAGCCTTCTCCCCTGGTTGTGGAGGGGGAGCACCCCCCACACACCCAGGTTAGTCTGGCATCCCACCATGGAGGGGGGAATGCCCTCTACTTGGGTGCAGAGGTGGAGCTCCCACCTGCGCAACACCCAGGTTGGTGGGGCCTCACCCGCAGAGGGGGGAGTGCCCTCTCCGCTGGGTGTAGGGTGGGGGGGGAGCTCCCCCCCCCACCCTGACACCCAACTTGGAGGGGCCTCCCACCAGAGGGGCAGTGCTCTCTCCCCTGGGTGCAGAGGGAGGTTCTCCCCCCCTACACCCAGGTTAGAGGGGCCTCACATCTGGAGGGTAGAGTGCCCTCTCCCCTGGGTGGGGAGGGGGGGAAGCTCCCCGCCCCCCCCACCCAGGTTAGAGGGGCCTCCCCCTGGAGGGGGAAGTGCCCTCTCCCCTGGGTGTGGTGCCTCGTATCTGGAGGGGGGAGTGCCCTCTCCCCTGGGTGCAGAGCGGTGGAGCTCCCCTCCCCACACCCAGGTTAGTGGGACATCCCCCCCGGAGGGGGGAGTGCCCTCTCCCCTGGGTGTGGGGGGAACTCCCCCTCCAAAACCGAGGTTAGAGGGACCTCCCCCCCAAGGAGGGAATGCCCTCTCCCCTGGGTGCGGAGGTGGAGCTCCCACACCCCCCCACAACCAGGTCGGAGGGGCCTCCCCCTCGAGGGGGGAGTGCCCTCTCCCCTAGTTGCTGAGTGGTGGCGGGAACTCCCCCCCCCCACCTGACACCCAAGTTGGTGGGGCCTCCCCCACGGAGGGGGGAGTGCCCTCTGGCCTGGGTGCGGGGTGGGGGAGATCTCCCCCCCACCGGACACCCAGGTTAGAGGGGCCTCCCTACTGGAGTCCCCCCCCCACACACCCAGGTTACTTGGGCATCCCCCCTGGACGGGGGAGTACCCTCTCCCCCGTGTGTGTGTGTGTGGGGAGCTCCCACCCCAAATTGAGATTAGAGGGGCCTCCCCCCACTGGAGTGGGGAGTGCCCTTTCCCCTTGGTGCTGGGGGGGAGCTAACCCCACATACCCTGGTCAGAGGGGCCTCCACCCTGGAGGGGGAGTGCCCTCTCCCCTAGGTGCGGGGTGGGGAGTGGGAGCTCCCCCTCCCACCCTGACACCCAGGTTGGTGGGGCCTCCCCCGCAGAAGGGGGAGTGTCCTCTGCCCTGGGTGCGGGGTGGGTGGGGAGCTCACCTCCCCTGCCCGACACCCAGGTCCGAGAGACCTCCCCCCTGGAGTTGGGATTGCCTTCTCCCCTGGGTGCAGGGGGTAGCTCCCTGCTCCTCACCAGGACACCCAGGTCCGAGGGGCCTCCCCCCCGGAAAGGGGGATTGCCCTCTCCCTTTGGTGCAGGGTGTGGTGGAGCCCCCCCCCAACCCCGACACCTAAGTCAGAGGGTCCTCCCCCAGGAGGGGGGAGTGCCCTCTCCCCTGGGTGCAGGGGTTGGTGGAGTTTCTGCCCCCACCCCGACACCCAGGTTCCAAGGGCCTCCCCCCGGAGGGGAGAGTGCCCTCTCACCTGGGTGCGGGAGGGGAGCTCCCCCCCCACCCCGACACCTAGGTTCCAGGGCGCCGCGGAGGAATTAGGTCCTGGATGGCAGTCAACCACGACGGGCTGTCCTCTCAGGTACTGCGCTGTCCCTGGGCCTGAGGATGGCAGGCCAGGCGTGGCAGCAGCGAGTTTCAAGGGAGCCATAGTAGCCATGGAACAAAAGAGCCTGCAGGGCACTGGGAGCCATCCTGGCCCCTGTTTCTCTGCTCCCGCGGGAGGGAAGGGAAGGCGCTGGGTTGCTGCTGGTCCGAGCCTCCAATGCCCACCGGGCTTTCCTGTTCCTCCTGCAGGCAGTGCTGCAGGCTGAGGCTCCTTGCTGGGAAGCTGCGCCCTTCATGCTTGGTATCCAGAGTCTTGGCAACTCAGGCCGGGCCGGTGGGACGGGACCTGACCTGAGAGGGAGGCCCCTCCTCAGCCTTCTTTGTAAGTCCTGAGGCAGACTCTGGGGCAGATCTCCAGCTCCTCCCGATGGTTGGCAGTGGCAGCTGAGGGGACTTATACAGGTGAGGCTTTCGGCCCAGTGTGGGCTGGGGAGTCCATGGATGTGAGGAATTCACTCTGCTGGAGGGACACAGGTTCCAGAGGGCAGGAAACTTTTCTTCTCCCTGTAGTTTCTAAAGATGTGTTTGTTGAAATATAATTGACGTATAATAGACCTCACATATTTAGGAGTGTGCAGTTTGGTAAATTTGATATATGTATATACCCAGATTTATTTTGCCACAATCATAGTGAACCCCTCTCTTATTATCCCAAACATTTTCTCTAGCCCTTTCCTAATGCCTTGCTAACCCCCCACTCCCCTGCCACCCACCCCAAAGCAACAACTGGTCCCTTCTCTGTTGTCATATATTATTTTGTATTTTCTAGTGCTTTACCTAAATAAAGGCCTACAGCATGCAGACATTGTGTGTAACTTCTGTAACTTCACATGATAATTATGATATTTTTCCAAGTTGTCCAGCACCACACTCCACATGGTGGGGGTGGGAGCTGTGCTGATGGCTGTCGTTCCTGGAGGGGCCACAATCTTCTGTCCCAAGTTAGTGAGAACCTGTGTGGCCCCTCCACCATCCTTTGCACCTGTGGGTTCCCAGGTGGTTTTCAGAGCCCTGACAGCCTCATTCTTGGTGGCAGGTGTTTTAATAAGGGGCCCTGCATTGCTTTCTCCCCAGTCGAAAGCTACATCATGGTTTTGTAGCTGGAAAAGCCCAGGATCAACCTGAGTATAGTCACTGATTTGCCTGAACTGCTTCTAAATTTCAGAGCTTTTAGGGGTTTTCCTGTTCCCTGAGCTTGGAATCATCAGCACAATCACATGAGAAGTGTAGCTCCTGGGGGATGAATCTGAAGACCCCAGGGTAACAGCCGCTCTGCTTGGGGAGGCCTCCTTCCCTTCCTGGACACTCCTTACTGCTGCTGATGTACCCACCTTCTTTCCCTCTGAGTTTTTGGGAGATCCTGTTCCTGAGAGGGCTTCTTACTTGTCTGGTGTCATCATGCTCTTTGGAAACCAATTCAGGGTCTTTCCACCTTTCCCTGACTGATCTGTGGCTCTGAGATATGTCTTTCGGCTCACTCCATAGGAGGACAGTGTTCCTGCTGTTGTTGCCCAGGATTTGTGCAGTGTTCTCATTTGTTTGTTTGCTTTGTTTATTTTGCACTGGGATCAAACCCAGGGCAGTCTGTGTGCCAAGGATATGCTCTACCACTGAGCCACACTCTCAGTAGCCCCCAATTCTTGAATTTGACTCTCCCTTACCTCTCTTGCTTGTCCTAAAAAGGGGTTTGTGAGCTTGAGCCTCAGGTGGGTGTCCATTAGATATGACCAGCTTTGGTGGGCCCCACAGTCTCAGTGATATCTGGTTGGGCCATTTCTGCTGACCTGGGAATGGTATTCACAGGTGAGAGGCCAGAGCCAGCTGGAGGCCACCTGGCTCCCACTTTCTGCAAACTTGTGGAGAGGCAGCATTGTTGCAGAGTGTCCCCCTTCTGAACAAGAAGGGGACATGTGGCACTAACTTACAAAGGACAAGCATATGCCCCTAAAACTCCAAGCATGCTGTTTGTCTCCCCATTTTGAAAACCACATGCATTTGGCCTGGTGGCTCAGCAACCCAGGAGCCTACCTTTAGTGACTGGGGCCCTGGCTCTGGCCCCACCCAGCTTCCTAACTTGAGCCACCTGGTACTCTTCTTAACCCTCCAGGTGTGGCACCATGGCCAGCTACCAAAAGCTTTTGTAACTCCTGTGCTACTGGAACTGACATACCTGGTAGTTCATTGACCAACTGGTAGTTCAACTGACCATCTGGTAGTTCATTCTCATCTGCTGTGAGCTAAATGGCTGCTACCTCAGCATTGAACTTAAGGAGGAGGTGTGCATAGGAATCCTACCCAGAAGAGTCAGCTGTGGTGGTGACAGAGGGCCCTGTCTCTTGGCCCTGAAGTTTGTAGACATACTTTAGCACAATCATCATGGCAAATGAGGCTTACCCCAGGAGTGGTGGCCTTCTTCAGCCTGGCCTGCTGTGGTTAGACCTGTGTAGTCTGTACTGACAGGTTGGGCTGCTGCTCCATTCCACCATTTGCTGCATTCTGAGTGAGAGCCTGAGGAACCCAGGAGGGAGGTGATAGAGAGCAAGTGTCAGGGAATACCACAGGAAGAGACAAGGTTGTTGCTAAAGTTTTCACACATGAGACACAAAGACACTCTTCTATAAAGAACAGCAGCTGGTTAACTAAAGAATTGTTGTAGTGGTGTCAGGTCACTGGCTCTGTTGGCAGTGAAGTTGGGTGTTTAGACTGATGCAGGGACCTACCACACACAGGGCTAACACTGCCCCAGCTGGCAGTGGTCACTGTCAGACCACAGCAGGGAGAGTAGCACCCTGCTCTGAAGCCTTCATCAGCATCTTCTGTGGGTTTCTCATTGATCAAGGGCTTTGTGGTCTGGGGAATTGGATCCAGGTTTGATATTAGCAACTGACCATCATTACCATGAAAAGAAATAAAAGATTTTGAATGTGTCATCTTTCCTGTTTCTAGGTTTGGGGGTAAAGCAGGGGAAATATCTAAACCATCCACTTCCCAAGTGACTTGGACCTGAGATTACTTTGCCACTCTGCTCTCATGGATGGATTATTTTATAAAGTAAACTATAAAGGAATTATTAGAAAAGTGCTGTTTCTTGGACATGGAACAACCTCAGATTTACAGTGGTTTCTAAGTGCTTATGAGTGTTGTTTTGTATTGTTTTGTTTTTGTTTGTTTGTATTTTTCTGGTCATTGACACATGCACCATTTTTTTTTACAGCAGGGCCCAGGGGCTACTCAGACTAGCATTGTTCACAGCTGCTGCTGCCCCATTTCTCCTCTTGGAAAAAGTCAGGATGCTCATCCCTAGTGATCCTTTCTTCCTGTCCACTGCAGGTGAACATGATCCATGCTGCCAATCCTGTGGAACATGCCAGCCACATGGCTGCCCAACCACAGCTTGTTCACCCTAAGCAATGCTTTTTTGTTTACCTGTCAGGCCACAAGCTGCTCAGTCCTCAATCATTTACAGGAAGGACTTGGGAGGCACCTAGGTGCAAACACTAAGCATCACACAGAGCTTAGGCAGATATCCCTGTCCCACCTGGCTGGGAGCACGGCAGCACTGTTCCCATTACCCATCACACATGAGGAAATGATTGCCTGCCCACAGCCACAGTGACCCAGCAAGTTTGAGATCATGAAAAGCTGTTCCTGTCGCTCTCTAGTCTCTGAGATTCAGGTGGAGTGTCCCAAACTAGGATAGCCAATGACAGGTGGGATGCCTCAATCTGGGTGACCTCTCTGCAGCCCTGTTTGTACTTTTTTCTTCCTTGACAGTCATCCTGAATCCTGCCACCATGGTGACTGTTGTTTGCATCTACTTCCTGGTGTTTATGATCATCCTGGGGGTGTTTCAGATCTGGGCTGCACATCAGTGAACCTCACAGGACCAGGACATGGGGATGGAGAATGAGGTGTATGGCAATGACTCTGCCTTGATCATCACCATGAACTCCAAAAGGAGGTAGGAGCATACAGGGCCCCAGGATGCAGAGCACTGTAGGCCAGGATCCTCCATGTCTATGTGCCTGCACCTTATAACCACAACTTGGTGAGCTAGGATCCTCAAACCCAGGGTGGTGATCTGAGGGTCAGTGAGGCCTTACTGAAGTTCATACAACCTAGTAAGTGTAAGTGCAGAGATGAGCTGGCTTCAGGCTGGTGCTCCTCCCACTCTATGCAGAGACAGTGCTCCAAGGAGGGAACTGATCATCCCCATCCAGGTGCTCTCTGCATGCCTGAACTCCATGGAGAGTCCACTTCCAGCGAGGCCTAGGCCCCTTTCCCTGGACAGTGACACACACGGGGGGATATCTCCCTTCTGCTGCTACTCCTGGAAGGTAGACACTGGCTGACTTGGCCATGAGCTGGACTCGCACCACCCTCTATTTGTAGACCTACCAGGACTACCACAGTGGTGAGGAGGAGGAGGAGGAGGAGGAGGAGGAAGAGCAGTGTGAGGCTGGAAAGGAGGAGGAGGAAGACATCACTATCGACCAGTGGGAGAGCTGTGAGGAGAAGGAGGGTGGCCCTGGGGACAGCCAGAACTTCAACCAGCATCAGCAGCTGGATTGGGAATGCTCCACACTTAGCTACTGAGTGCAATCTGGACTCATGCATCCCAACCTCAGAATGTCTGCTACCTGTCTCCCAGCCAGCGGGTCCTCCTTGTACAAAATCTCTTCAGCCAGCAGGTCTGAAGACCCCCATTGCTGATTATCCTCCCATGCCCAGTGTGTGGGACTGTAGGCTCCCACCATCTGCCCACCCCTGCTGGATCTCTTTTTCCCAAAAGCCAGGAGCTGACTCTTCCTCCCTGCCACGTCCTGACAGCTCAGGGGCTGCAGCACTCCAGGCTCCTGCCATCCAGTGAGTTGCCCACCTCTTGCACCTCCAGAAAAGTTGCAGTGACTAGACTAGCTGACAAAGAGTAAAACTTGGTACTCATTTTTTATTTTTCTTTTTGAAGGTCTTTATTTATTTTTTCCAAACTAGTGCTTTTACAAGTGGTAGAATGGGGTTAATATGTAGATGATAAACTGACTTTTTAATGCTTTGTAAATACATTGGAATTCTCTGTGTCCTTTGTGCTAGTGTACTCAGAACTAGGATGCGAAGTGCAATGACCCTGTTTCTGTTCCCTCTCCCTCTGGTAACTAGGAGGGGAGTCCTACTCACTCTGGTCTAGGCATGAGGCTATGTAGGATTTGGTGTGCTGTTTGGGACCAGAGTAGAGGTTTGTGTTTGAAGTCTGGAAATGGGTCTTCTTCGTCTTTGGGGTTCTGCACACTTCTAACGTCAAGTTTGGGATGGGAGCTGTGGGGTCCCTGGCTTCTCATGCACTCCTCTCAGGACCAGAAGATTCCTTTTCTGTCACCCAGGCTTTGTGTTCCTGTACTGAGGCTTCATAAATGTACATTTTGCTGCTGGTGAAGTTCTCTACAGTTCATTGAAACTGAAAGCTGTGGTGCAGATCACTTGATCACTTGGTTTTGGAGACAACAGTGGTTTCCTGAGGGTTCTGCACTCATAATGGAAGAAGGCAGAGTGCTACAATGTTCCAAAACAGTCTGCATCTACCCCACCCCAGCCCCTGTGGGTTGCTCCTGCAGAATGCCCCTGCATTGGGGTCAGATCCTCACTCCAGTAGCCAGGAGTCCTGCTGCTCTGATCCATGGGAAGGTCAAGGAGAGAAAGAATTTGGGGATAGAGCCACAAAGAATCTTGCTCTTCATGTACATGTCAGATGCTAGACTGTGAACCTGGGGGTCATCCTGCACTCTGCCCCTGTGTCCTCACTGCCAGTCTTAAGGATGGCTGTGCTATTGTGTGGCTGCCCATCCACATGCAGTCTGTGTAGATGCTTTCTAGACAGTGGTAGAAGCTAACAGAGAGGGAAGTCCTCATAAGGTCTGTAGTGCCTTGGTGTTCCTGCCCAGATGCATGTATTGATGCTAGGTGGGAAAGTGTGTACACTAGAGTAAAGTTCTGGTTCTAACTCCAGCTGGAGTGATGCCTGTTTACTGCCTTCTTTAAACCTTGTTTTCCCTTGATTTCTTTTTGAATCAAGAACAGAAGACCATAGAAAGGCTTTAATTTCTTTCCACTTGCCTTTCTGTCTTTTGACAAAAGACTGCAGACTCAACCCACATCAGTGATATTTAACTTGCAACATGAAATGATTGAAAACAGATAGAAACCGTTCTCACTGGGCAACAGAGCATACAACCAGAAATTGATGAGGGTGTGCAAGGTCTGTAGTCCATGTCTTGAAGCATAATACATAGACATGTGTGTGGTTTTCCCTATTGTAAAGGAGGAATGGGGCCTGATTAAATTCATCATTGATTTGGGAACAAAAGTGTCATCTCTGGCTACTGCACATGAGACAGGTGCTCTGGTGGCACAACAGCTATTGAAAATGCAGAGAGCTGGCATCTGGAATTCCTTTTAAGCTGTGCACCTCTGCTGCTGAGGGCCAGAGTCTGCTGGCTCTGCTGAGTCTTGGGAGACACCTGAGAGATCAGCAGTGAGCCCAGCAGGTCCTGAGTGAGCAAATTGTGCATCAGGATTACCAGGGGCTTCTTCATATTTTTTTGTTTGCACTGCTACAGATCAAACCCAAGGCCTCATGCATACTCAGCACATGCTCTATGACTGGGCTCTGGCCCCAGCCCACTGTGGGATTCTAAAAGCCCAAGTCCTGGATGCTTCACTACAGTCGGCTTCAGAAAGGTGAAAGAGGCACAGGAACCTGCAGTAGGGACCGTTTCTCTTGTCTAGTCCTTTGGGATTACTGAGGCTAAGCTTGGACTATCTCAGAGTAAGTGCCCTCAGAGAGAAAGACCCAGCCTCACATGGCCCAAGATTATTCCCAGATGGTTCCTCAAAGGTGAGCCCTGGGGGGAAATCAAGCCCCATCCCTCCCTTAAACCTGCCAGAGCAGGCAGCCTATTCATACATCACCACACAGAACCCCTCTGACCTTTCACCCTGACCAGGAGGAGCTCTGCCAAGCTCATTTTTTATACTATACATAGGGGAGGCAGGCTCCTCTGCAGCTGTGAATGTTGATGCAGTTGTGATGATTTTGTCCCAGGACACTCTGGCACTGGGGAAGACAGAGGAGGAGGGGCTGAAGCACTTCAGGGTGAAGTTCAATGAAGCCCTGAGGGAGAGCTGGAAGACCAAAGTGAACTGGCTGGCACACAACCTGACCAAAGACAACCAGCGAGAGTTGCCACCTCTGAGCCACCACAGGCTGGCAAACCTGTTCTGAGGACAGCTACCCTTGGTTGTCCTAGATGAAGCCTCACACCTGAACTGCACCTCATGGTAAAGAACAACACAATTGCCTTTTGTTTACACTAGTTATTTAGACAGACAGGAAATGTTTCAAGATGATGGGGGAACGTGATGGACATTATTATCCAAAGTAGATGTACGAAGACACAAATTGGTGTAAATATACTCTGTATACAACAAGAGATATGAAAAATTTTGTTCTACTTGTGTAATAAGAATCGTAATATATTCCACTGTCATATTTAAAAAAAAACAAAAAACCTATAATAAAAAACCAAACAGCCAGGGGAATGTGATGGACATTATTATCCAAAGTAAATGTATGAAGACACAAATTGATGTAAATATACTTTGTGTACAACAAGAGATATGAAAAAGTGTGCTCTATTTGTGTAATAAGAATTGTAATATATTCCGCTGTCATATAAAAAATATATAATAAAGAACCAAAAAGCCAGGGCTGTGGTTGTAAGCTCAGGAGTAGAGTGCTTGCCTTGCACACATGTGAGGCGCTCGTTTCAATCTTCAGCACCACATAAAAATAAATCAAAAATAAAGGTATTTGTCCATCTACAAGTAAAAAATAACTAAAAGAACCAAACACCATAAATTCAAATGCATCCTCATGTAGAGGAGGGGTGCTGCACTGTGTCCAAGCACTGTGAGTTGGGCACCTTGAGGTTGTACCTTGCTCTTGTCTTTGGATGGGCATTCCAGGTCTTCCAGTTGGTGGATCTTGCCCAGCAAAGTCTGACCTCCTCTTGGGGAAGCCTTGTTCCCAGGCTCCCAACCTAGCACTTACTTGGCCTCCTGTCCACTTAGGACACCTCAATCCCCAGATCACGTTCTACCACCTGTGTGGCCCACCCTGCATTTTCTCCATTGACCAAGTCCTGGGCAGCTCCCAAAGAAGCCAGGGTAATCTCTAGACACAGAGATGCTTGCTCTTCACTGCTAAAGTAACTCTCAGGTAGAGGATACCCTCACCTCTTTCACCTTCAGGTAAGAAAATAATACCACTCTATTTACTGAACCTCTACAGCTGCAGAGGAGCCTGTCTCCCCTATGTATAGTATAAAAAATGAGCTTGGCAGAGCTCCTCCTGGTCAGGGTGAAAGGTCAGAGGGGTTCTGTGTGGTGATGTATGAATAGGCTGCCTGCTCTGGCAGGTTTAAGGGAGGGATGGGGCTTGATTTCCCCCCAGGGCTCACCTTTGAGGAACCATCTGGGAATAATCTTGGGCCATGTGAGGCTGGGTCTTTCTCTCTGAGGGCACTTACTCTGAGATAGTCCAAGCTTAGCCTCAGTAATCCCAAAGGACTAGACAAGAGAAACGGTCCCTACTGCAGGTTCCTGTGCCTCTTTCACCTTTCTGAAGCCGACTGTAGTGAAGCATCCAGGACTTGGGCTTTTAGAATCCCACAGTGGGCTGGGGCCAGAGCCCAGTCATAGAGCATGTGCTGAGTATGCATGAGGCCTTGGGTTTGATCTGTAGCAGTGCAAACAAAAAAATATGAAGAAGCCCCTGGTAATCCTGATGCACAATTTGCTCACTCAGGACCTGCTGGGCTCACTGCTGATCTCTCAGGTGTCTCCCAAGACTCAGCAGAGCCAGCAGACTCTGGCCCTCAGCAGCAGAGGTGCACAGCTTAAAAGGAATTCCAGATGCCAGCTCTCTGCATTTTCAATAGCTGTTGTGCCACCAGAGCACCTGTCTCATGTGCAGTAGCCAGAGATGACACTTTTGTTCCCAAATCAATGATGAATTTAATCAGGCCCCATTCCTCCTTTACAATAGGGAAAACCACACACATGTCTATGTATTATGCTTCAAGACATGGACTACAGACCTTGCACACCCTCATCAATTTCTGGTTGTATGCTCTGTTGCCCAGTGAGAACGGTTTCTATCTGTTTTCAATCATTTCATGTTGCAAGTTAAATATCACTGATGTGGGTTGAGTCTGCAGTCTTTTGTCAAAAGACAGAAAGGCAAGTGGAAAGAAATTAAAGCCTTTCTATGGTCTTCTGTTCTTGATTCAAAAAGAAATCAAGGGAAAACAAGGTTTAAAGAAGGCAGTAAACAGGCATCACTCCAGCTGGAGTTAGAACCAGAACTTTACTCTAGTGTACACACTTTCCCACCTAGCATCAATACATGCATCTGGGCAGGAACACCAAGGCACTACAGACCTTATGAGGACTTCCCTCTCTGTTAGCTTCTACCACTGTCTAGAAAGCATCTACACAGACTGCATGTGGATGGGCAGCCACACAATAGCACAGCCATCCTTAAGACTGGCAGTGAGGACACAGGGGCAGAGTGCAGGATGACCCCCAGGTTCACAGTCTAGCATCTGACATGTACATGAAGAGCAAGATTCTTTGTGGCTCTATCCCCAAATTCTTTCTCTCCTTGACCTTCCCATGGATCAGAGCAGCAGGACTCCTGGCTACTGGAGTGAGGATCTGACCCCAATGCAGGGGCATTCTGCAGGAGCAACCCACAGGGGCTGGGGTGGGGTAGATGCAGACTGTTTTGGAACATTGTAGCACTCTGCCTTCTTCCATTATGAGTGCAGAACCCTCAGGAAACCACTGTTGTCTCCAAAACCAAGTGATCAAGTGATCTGCACCACAGCTTTCAGTTTCAATGAACTGTAGAGAACTTCACCAGCAGCAAAATGTACATTTATGAAGCCTCAGTACAGGAACACAAAGCCTGGGTGACAGAAAAGGAATCTTCTGGTCCTGAGAGGAGTGCATGAGAAGCCAGGGACCCCACAGCTCCCATCCCAAACTTGACGTTAGAAGTGTGCAGAACCCCAAAGACGAAGAAGACCCATTTCCAGACTTCAAACACAAACCTCTACTCTGGTCCCAAACAGCACACCAAATCCTACATAGCCTCATGCCTAGACCAGAGTGAGTAGGACTCCCCTCCTAGTTACCAGAGGGAGAGGGAACAGAAACAGGGTCATTGCACTTCGCATCCTAGTTCTGAGTACACTAGCACAAAGGACACAGAGAATTCCAATGTATTTACAAAGCATTAAAAAGTCAGTTTATCATCTACATATTAACCCCATTCTACCACTTGTAAAAGCACTAGTTTGGAAAAAATAAATAAAGACCTTCAAAAAGAAAAATAAAAAATGAGTACCAAGTTTTACTCTTTGTCAGCTAGTCTAGTCACTGCAACTTTTCTGGAGGTGCAAGAGGTGGGCAACTCACTGGATGGCAGGAGCCTGGAGTGCTGCAGCCCCTGAGCTGTCAGGACGTGGCAGGGAGGAAGAGTCAGCTCCTGGCTTTTGGGAAAAAGAGATCCAGCAGGGGTGGGCAGATGGTGGGAGCCTACAGTCCCACACACTGGGCATGGGAGGATAATCAGCAATGGGGGTCTTCAGACCTGCTGGCTGAAGAGATTTTGTACAAGGAGGACCCGCTGGCTGGGAGACAGGTAGCAGACATTCTGAGGTTGGGATGCATGAGTCCAGATTGCACTCAGTAGCTAAGTGTGGAGCATTCCCAATCCAGCTGCTGATGCTGGTTGAAGTTCTGGCTGTCCCCAGGGCCACCCTCCTTCTCCTCACAGCTCTCCCACTGGTCGATAGTGATGTCTTCCTCCTCCTCCTTTCCAGCCTCACACTGCTCTTCCTCCTCCTCCTCCTCCTCCTCCTCCTCACCACTGTGGTAGTCCTGGTAGGTCTACAAATAGAGGGTGGTGCGAGTCCAGCTCATGGCCAAGTCAGCCAGTGTCTACCTTCCAGGAGTAGCAGCAGAAGGGAGATATCCCCCCGTGTGTGTCACTGTCCAGGGAAAGGGGCCTAGGCCTCGCTGGAAGTGGACTCTCCATGGAGTTCAGGCATGCAGAGAGCACCTGGATGGGGATGATCAGTTCCCTCCTTGGAGCACTGTCTCTGCATAGAGTGGGAGGAGCACCAGCCTGAAGCCAGCTCATCTCTGCACTTACACTTACTAGGTTGTATGAACTTCAGTAAGGCCTCACTGACCCTCAGATCACCACCCTGGGTTTGAGGATCCTAGCTCACCAAGTTGTGGTTATAAGGTGCAGGCACATAGACATGGAGGATCCTGGCCTACAGTGCTCTGCATCCTGGGGCCCTGTATGCTCCTACCTCCTTTTGGAGTTCATGGTGATGATCAAGGCAGAGTCATTGCCATACACCTCATTCTCCATCCCCATGTCCTGGTCCTGTGAGGTTCACTGATGTGCAGCCCAGATCTGAAACACCCCCAGGATGATCATAAACACCAGGAAGTAGATGCAAACAACAGTCACCATGGTGGCAGGATTCAGGATGACTGTCAAGGAAGAAAAAAGTACAAACAGGGCTGCAGAGAGGTCACCCAGATTGAGGCATCCCACCTGTCATTGGCTATCCTAGTTTGGGACACTCCACCTGAATCTCAGAGACTAGAGAGCGACAGGAACAGCTTTTCATGATCTCAAACTTGCTGGGTCACTGTGGCTGTGGGCAGGCAATCATTTCCTCATGTGTGATGGGTAATGGGAACAGTGCTGCCGTGCTCCCAGCCAGGTGGGACAGGGATATCTGCCTAAGCTCTGTGTGATGCTTAGTGTTTGCACCTAGGTGCCTCCCAAGTCCTTCCTGTAAATGATTGAGGACTGAGCAGCTTGTGGCCTGACAGGTAAACAAAAAAGCATTGCTTAGGGTGAACAAGCTGTGGTTGGGCAGCCATGTGGCTGGCATGTTCCACAGGATTGGCAGCATGGATCATGTTCACCTGCAGTGGACAGGAAGAAAGGATCACTAGGGATGAGCATCCTGACTTTTTCCAAGAGGAGAAATGGGGCAGCAGCAGCTGTGAACAATGCTAGTCTGAGTAGCCCCTGGGCCCTGCTGTAAAAAAAAATGGTGCATGTGTCAATGACCAGAAAAATACAAACAAACAAAAACAAAACAATACAAAACAACACTCATAAGCACTTAGAAACCACTGTAAATCTGAGGTTGTTCCATGTCCAAGAAACAGCACTTTTCTAATAATTCCTTTATAGTTTACTTTATAAAATAATCCATCCATGAGAGCAGAGTGGCAAAGTAATCTCAGGTCCAAGTCACTTGGGAAGTGGATGGTTTAGATATTTCCCCTGCTTTACCCCCAAACCTAGAAACAGGAAAGATGACACATTCAAAATCTTTTATTTCTTTTCATGGTAATGATGGTCAGTTGCTAATATCAAACCTGGATCCAATTCCCCAGACCACAAAGCCCTTGATCAATGAGAAACCCACAGAAGATGCTGATGAAGGCTTCAGAGCAGGGTGCTACTCTCCCTGCTGTGGTCTGACAGTGACCACTGCCAGCTGGGGCAGTGTTAGCCCTGTGTGTGGTAGGTCCCTGCATCAGTCTAAACACCCAACTTCACTGCCAACAGAGCCAGTGACCTGACACCACTACAACAATTCTTTAGTTAACCAGCTGCTGTTCTTTATAGAAGAGTGTCTTTGTGTCTCATGTGTGAAAACTTTAGCAACAACCTTGTCTCTTCCTGTGGTATTCCCTGACACTTGCTCTCTATCACCTCCCTCCTGGGTTCCTCAGGCTCTCACTCAGAATGCAGCAAATGGTGGAATGGAGCAGCAGCCCAACCTGTCAGTACAGACTACACAGGTCTAACCACAGCAGGCCAGGCTGAAGAAGGCCACCACTCCTGGGGTAAGCCTCATTTGCCATGATGATTGTGCTAAAGTATGTCTACAAACTTCAGGGCCAAGAGACAGGGCCCTCTGTCACCACCACAGCTGACTCTTCTGGGTAGGATTCCTATGCACACCTCCTCCTTAAGTTCAATGCTGAGGCAGCAGCCATTTAGCTCACAGCAGATGAGAATGAACTACCAGATGGTCAGTTGAACTACCAGTTGGTCAATGAACTACCAGGTATGTCAGTTCCAGTAGCACAGGAGTTACAAAAGCTTTTGGTAGCTGGCCATGGTGCCACACCTGGAGGGTTAAGAAGAGTACCAGGTGGCTCAAGTTAGGAAGCTGGGTGGGGCCAGAGCCAGGGCCCCAGTCCACTAAAGGTAGGCTCCTGGGTTGCTGAGCCACCAGGCCAAATGCATGTGGTTTTCAAAATGGGGAGACAAACAGCATGCTTGGAGTTTTAGGGGCATATGCTTGTCCTTTGTAAGTTAGTGCCACATGTCCCCTTCTTGTTCAGAAGGGGGACACTCTGCAACAATGCTGCCTCTCCACAAGTTTGCAGAAAGTGGGAGCCAGGTGGCCTCCAGCTGGCTCTGGCCTCTCACCTGTGAATACCATTCCCAGGTCAGCAGAAATGGCCCAACCAGATATCACTGAGACTGTGGGGCCCACCAAAGCTGGTCATATCTAATGGACACCCACCTGAGGCTCAAGCTCACAAACCCCTTTTTAGGACAAGCAAGAGAGGTAAGGGAGAGTCAAATTCAAGAATTGGGGGCTACTGAGAGTGTGGCTCAGTGGTAGAGCATATCCTTGGCACACAGACTGCCCTGGGTTTGATCCCAGTGCAAAATAAACAAAGCAAACAAACAAATGAGAACACTGCACAAATCCTGGGCAACAACAGCAGGAACACTGTCCTCCTATGGAGTGAGCCGAAAGACATATCTCAGAGCCACAGATCAGTCAGGGAAAGGTGGAAAGACCCTGAATTGGTTTCCAAAGAGCATGATGACACCAGACAAGTAAGAAGCCCTCTCAGGAACAGGATCTCCCAAAAACTCAGAGGGAAAGAAGGTGGGTACATCAGCAGCAGTAAGGAGTGTCCAGGAAGGGAAGGAGGCCTCCCCAAGCAGAGCGGCTGTTACCCTGGGGTCTTCAGATTCATCCCCCAGGAGCTACACTTCTCATGTGATTGTGCTGATGATTCCAAGCTCAGGGAACAGGAAAACCCCTAAAAGCTCTGAAATTTAGAAGCAGTTCAGGCAAATCAGTGACTATACTCAGGTTGATCCTGGGCTTTTCCAGCTACAAAACCATGATGTAGCTTTCGACTGGGGAGAAAGCAATGCAGGGCCCCTTATTAAAACACCTGCCACCAAGAATGAGGCTGTCAGGGCTCTGAAAACCACCTGGGAACCCACAGGTGCAAAGGATGGTGGAGGGGCCACACAGGTTCTCACTAACTTGGGACAGAAGATTGTGGCCCCTCCAGGAACGACAGCCATCAGCACAGCTCCCACCCCCACCATGTGGAGTGTGGTGCTGGACAACTTGGAAAAATATCATAATTATCATGTGAAGTTACAGAAGTTACACACAATGTCTGCATGCTGTAGGCCTTTATTTAGGTAAAGCACTAGAAAATACAAAATAATATATGACAACAGAGAAGGGACCAGTTGTTGCTTTGGGGTGGGTGGCAGGGGAGTGGGGGGTTAGCAAGGCATTAGGAAAGGGCTAGAGAAAATGTTTGGGATAATAAGAGAGGGGTTCACTATGATTGTGGCAAAATAAATCTGGGTATATACATATATCAAATTTACCAAACTGCACACTCCTAAATATGTGAGGTCTATTATACGTCAATTATATTTCAACAAACACATCTTTAGAAACTACAGGGAGAAGAAAAGTTTCCTGCCCTCTGGAACCTGTGTCCCTCCAGCAGAGTGAATTCCTCACATCCATGGACTCCCCCAGCCCACACTGGGCCGAAAGCCTCACCTGTATAAGTCCCCTCAGCTGCCACTGCCAACCATCGGGAGGAGCTGGAGATCTGCCCCAGAGTCTGCCTCAGGACTTACAAAGAAGGCTGAGGAGGGGCCTCCCTCTCAGGTCAGGTCCCGTCCCACCGGCCCGGCCTGAGTTGCCAAGACTCTGGATACCAAGCATGAAGGGCGCAGCTTCCCAGCAAGGAGCCTCAGCCTGCAGCACTGCCTGCAGGAGGAACAGGAAAGCCCGGTGGGCATTGGAG